>NW_026974879.1:365513-731027 GCF_030014295.1 Loxodonta africana
TCTGTATATAAATGAATCCGAATGGGCTCATCTTGTCTTCTACCTAGAGTTAAAAGGTATGTAGGGTGGGGCAGTATCAGACCTCCTTAGCCCCCAGCCCTCAGCTGCCAAGGCCACAATGGAACATGTCTGAAATGGCCTGGAGAAATGTTAATTGGTCAGTTATGCAGGAACCTTGTGGTTTCCAAAGCCAGTTGATAAAATTAAATTGGAAAATATGAGAAATAGTAAAAGTCGAATGAAAATTTGGAATATTTAAAGAAACTTTATTTCAATTAGTTATGTTTTATCTTTCAGGTAATTTATTGATGTTAAATTGAATCTGCTTCTAAGACAAAGGTTCAGTCTGTCATGAGAATAAGATTCCTGAGTCAGAAACCAAGCCATATGGCTTTAAGAAAAACTAAGGTTTTTAAAGATCTTTGGGTTAAATAACTATTGTTTCTTGGTAACTTACGATAAACTCCTGACAAGTTTGAAAGCCACAAAAATTTTCATAAAGAAAAAGTCCTAAAAAGGTTTATTTAATATGATATAAATTACATGGAACATGTTTTTAAAGTCGTAAGAAGTGCCTGATTCTTTCTTTTTGGGTTGTTGCTAACTTCGTTGATTTATCTTTGGAGTCTAACCCCATTAAAAGCCAATGGTTTGACTGCAGAATTCACATCATTTACCTATGAAGTGATTTTTGTTGCTGTTCAGGTATTTAGAGCCTTAATGGTCTTGGTATATTCTTGATATATCCTGACTGCATGGTGTTGTGTCTCAATATTATGCGTTACATCTGAAGTTCTTTAAAAATATGGTTAATGGTTCGTACCTGATTTCTGTCAGGTCTTTTATTATCAAGGATTATGTATTACCAATTAATCATGCCTATATTAAGTTTTTGTCAGCTACAGATAAGTTTTTACTTTACTGATTTCCTGAAAACACTTGACCAAAATATCTAAACTAAACGGCACTATGGGTTTTATGCAAGAATACTCCTGATGCTTTAAGGTCCGACTTTCTGGAGATAAGAAACCATATTCCTCTTTTCTCCTAAATTATCTAACTAGTGGGTTTAAATATTGTAACTCTTGAATTAAAAGTTCTTGTTGACAAACTTAACAAAGTTGTGGATATCATGACCAGAAAGGTGTCTGAAATTTGCCCCATGAGTTTACAAATTAGAATAGCAATCTTAGGCTTGGCAGAATGCTGAGGCACATGAAAAACAGTTACTGATGCTGCTTATGCGTGAACAAACACCTCAGGAAATTTGTTTCCTTGGTTCGAAGGCCTTAGAGTCATGGTTTTGAAACAGGCTGCTCAGCCATATTTTGAACCGTACCTGAGCCATTTTTTCTCTTCTTCCTTCTTTCTCTTCTTTCCCTCCGCCAGCCCATCCTTGCCTCCAAGTAAGATCCTGATGGTTAAGTGTTAACCAATGTTTCCTCTAAGACTGTGGAAAACAAGTGATATTGATCTAAGCCTGTCAAATAAGACAAAGGATGGCGCCAGCTACGCCCTGAGCTGATGGGATAATGGCAGGAAAAGATCAACACGTTTGAGAAAGGACCATCAAAACCAAACAAGAAAAAGAGCGCACATTCCACAAGTCCCTAAAACTTATCGCCCCTTTTCCCTTAAAAACCCGAACCCATCTGTAGTCTGGTGAGACAGACGACTTTAGGAGGAGATCATTCCCCTCTGTCTCCATATACCGGTATATCTAATAAAGCTCTTGCTACCCACCTCACCCCGTCTCAAGAATTGGCTATCTGCGGCAGGCGGCTCTAACTTGTGAAATTGCAGTAACAGTTTCAGTGGTAAATTCAGACAATTAGCCTAATGTTAGCGTTTCTATTCTACCTCCTGATTTGCTGTAAGGTGCCTGAGATCTTAAAAAGAGATAGTATTGAATATTTTTAATCAAAGATTCTATAACAAGATCATGTCATGAAAGACTTGTACATAATTCTCTTAGAATCCAGATTTCTGACTTTCATAGAAGTTGGGGCAACCCACACAGGCCATAGCCTTTGGGTATCCTTTTATAAACAATTGTCCAGATAAACTAGCAAGATGATTTTGCTCTGGGCATTGTGCTTTTTTTGAAGAATTCAGTCTGTTTTGAAAAACTGACTCCAAAGATTAGACTGAGTTATGTTTAGGGTAAATATGCAGAAAATTATGTATCTTAAACCAGATTCTCAGAGATCAACCTCATGGCACAGACTTCATCTTGTCTTAGATTCCAGTTCTGCTTCTGAATAAGCGATCCATGACTGTTAATAGGTAAACCAAAGAGGGACAGCTTGCCCTCAGTGAGAATGCTTAGTATGTTTTAGATGGATTAACAGAAGGCCTCCAACAAGAAAAGCCAATGGTGAAAACTTAGTTGTCACATGTAAGTTTTTGTATATTTTCTGTTTTCTCTGGACAAACTTTGTGTGTTGAAGGTAATGTTAAGTTTATCATCCTTTGTAAAACAAGAGTCAGAAGAAAGCCCATTGGTCCAACACTCAGGGTATGGTTGGTAACTTTAATTCCTATTTATGGTATATTTACATTGGAGAAATCTTTAAGAAATTTATGCAAAAAAAAAAAAGAAAGATTAGAGAGTGTGTAGAAGACCCTGAGAGATTTAAGGATGAGTTCGTGAAATGCAGCTTGAATTTTAATCTGACCTAGAGAGATGTGATGGTCATTTTAACTCACTGTTGTAGTACGGATGAAGACACTAAGATCCTGACTAAGGCTAGAGGAGGACAGACAGACGGTGGTAACTGGCCACAACCAACACATGTTATTTTCAGACTGGGAGGAGAAACAGTCCCCAATGCGGAGCCAAATTGGGATTACAATAGAGATGGTACAAAAAAAAAAAAAAGAAAAAAAAAGCCAACTCTTTAGTTCCATGTGTAATAGGCAAGATTTAGAAGCGTATAGCCAAGCCTGTTAATTATAATAGGGTAAAAGAAATTACCCAGACAGAAGAGAACTCAGCAGGCTGATTGAGGCTTTTAAGAAATAGTCTGACCCTGAGTGTCCAAAAGAAAAGACTTTGCTAACTATGATTAAAAAGAAACTGCAAAAGATAGAGGCAGAACCCCAGATGCCACTCTCATGACTGGTTGAGGAAAACTTTAAGGTCTTTAAGAGCAGGGAACTGGAAGCAGAAGAGAAGATGAAGAAAAAGTCCTGATTGTTGGCAGTAGCACATCAGGACCCACCTCGAGGTAACCCAACGGGATCTTAAAGACGAAGGCCTCCACAAGAATTTCTTCATAGGCTGGTGAGTATCAAGCCAGACCAATGTGGGTATTGAAAAAAGGAGAGGCCATTAAGGTGGATTGTCCTGAGTGTTCTATAACAGGGTACCCAGTTGACTTCCACCAGAAGCCAGTACAGGCAGGCCCACAGTGCCTGATGTCCCTCTTGGAAGAGAAGGAAGAGTAGCCCTATCGACAAGGCCCAGAAGTCCACTCAGCTCCGGCCAGAAGACCATCACTATTTCTGCAACGGAGCCTTGGGTTACTCTTGACATGGGAGGTAAGGAGACTGAATTTTTGCTAGACACGAAAGCTACCTTCCCTGTTTTAACCCAAAATCCAGTCATGACTGTATAATCATCGGGGTTGACAGAAAGCTTAAGGTAAACAACTTTACTTTTCCCCTTTCCTGTGGTGGGCCAAAGAATGTAAAAAACAAAAGAGGGGGAGGTCAAGATACTTGGTGGGCAGTGCAGAAAACATTCCCCTCTATTACTCCGTTTCTACCCTTTTGGGGCCCACCTCCTAGATACCCCAGAGTTAAACTTAAAAGTGTGCCAAACTTTGAACCCTGCCACCCTTTTATACAATTATCAGCCAGACTGGTATTATTGAGACAAGAGCTTTACCACCAGAAACGTCAGCCCAAAAAGCTAACTGCCCTGGTGCGTGCCCTAAGAGAAAAGAAGGGTTTTTTCTTAGGATGAGACAGGATGGATGAAGAATGATGAGAGAATATATGTTCCTGAGCACTTATTATGGAAAATAGTAAAAGCGTTCCATGATGCCACACACTATGGCAGGGATGCCCTCCTAAGACTATTGTCTAAATGTATAAAAAGAAAAGGGCTATTAAAACAAATAGTTCCCTGATTTAGACCACTAAGGTCTTTCCGTGACAGAAGCCACGGTAGTGTCTACAGCCTTAACGGGAGGAATAATATTATTCACGTTCGGCCCCTGCCTGTTTAAGCTTTTAGTCAGGCCAAGCTCCTGGTCATGCAAGGCTACCAACTGATTCCCTAAGATGGGGTACTGATAGTAACTTAGATCAGGTAGTGAAAGACTTCTGCTCCGTTAGGAAAAACAATGCCCCAGTCCAGCAAGAAGAAGTTACAGAAGCAGAGACCTTCATCCACATTCCCATAAAGATTCATGGGGTTGAACCTCTCGGGGGAGTAAGACAAGTGAGCAAAGGCCTGAGATTAGAGGGTGCCTGTTTGAGAAATAGTGAAGAAACTGGTGTGCTTAGAGGAAAAGAAAGTAAAAGAGAAATACACTACATTATAAGAGAGGTAATAGGGGGATGAGTGTGGAACCCAGAGACTTTGTAAGACAAAGAACAGAGGGACCCACAAATCTGCAAAGTAACAAGATATAGGCCAGGGTGCAAAAACAAAGCCATTCCCCAGAGGAACGGAGCAGGCAGGGTATCTAAAAACAGCTCACAAACTTCTTTAAAGTTGCATTTCAGAAAAAGCTGGAGAAAACCAGGCCCAAGGACATGCACAAAACATCCACCTGTGACCGCTGTGAGACCTTCCACCAGCGGCAATGAGGGGCTACAGACCCAGCCAGGGAATAGACCCCGGAGAGCAGGAAAATGCCCAGGCGTGACATCCCATAATACGTCCTGCTACGAATCCCAGCAGCATCCAGTACAGAAGCCATCTTGGAAAGCTACTACCCAAGCACCTTAGTTAACATATCTCCACCTACACCTATAAGTACACACAAACCTAATCCTGCCAAAGAACATTTAAAAACTCAGGCCATTCTTTTATTCTGAGAGATCAGGGTAGGCCATTGCTCTAGACCCTCCTCATCTCCAATTACAAGCATCTCTGATAAAACTACATGCCTTATATACTCATTACTGACCAGCGAGAGGCAAGAACCTTATTCCAGTAACATCCTCATGGGTGGAAACCCCTGCTGTGGACAGGTTTGACACACCTGGAGAGTAGGCAGGCACCTCTTTTCCACTTAGGTTAGGGTATCAGTAGGCAAGGCGCCCTTCCCCACCATGTATGGCTGCTCTCTCTATGTGTTCATTCAGGAAATCTCTTCATTCTACCCCTGACAACATCACAAGTATGAGGGGCCTGTCAGAGAGCCTGGAGATTAAACAGGGGAAGCTTCTGGCTGTACCGCTTTCCAAAGGACGCAGAATAGCAGGTAGACTCTCTGGACTGTATTAGCTTCTGTTAATTGGCGTGGGAAATACACTACGGGCGAACCCTAGCCAGGTGGACCTTGTGGGCAGATGTAATCTCAGGAGACTAATATTTCCGCTGATCCTTAGTGTGCTGAAAACCGCCCAGGGCCAAGTGGGATGGGTAGAGAACATTGACCCACACCTCCCCGGGGCCTTTTCTGGGACTAAAGATCCGACCTGGTCTCAACGTCATCACCCTCTCACCACACATCTTTCCAGAACACATAATCCTGCCTTTCTCCATCAGTGCCTTATCCTACTAAGAAAAAAAGCATGCCGCTAAAAAAGGCCCATGCCAGGGAAATCGAGGAGGCACTGCCATTTACCAAATTTTTGCTGTCTACAAGTCCCCGCCTCTGGTGCAAGACTCCGTATGTGGCCGGGCTCCAAAAGCAAGGCCGAAATCCTGGCAGCCTGGGCCCCAGCAGTCCAATGCTTTATGGACGTGGGGACATGGATGACTTGTTTGCCACATACAGGACAAATCCTTGGGCCCTTCACTGGCTCGCCATTCAGCTCCACGACGTCGACTTCTGCCCCTGGCCTTTGGCCGGTGCCCGATTAAACGTGTGCTCCGCAGCGATCTTTCTACACTCATCACTATCATTCTGCCACCAGGGGATATGTGAGCGTGGGAGTCACCATTTGTCACTGGCAGCACTGTCACACGTCACTAGACTTCCAGATATCAGCAGACCTAGGCTGCCTTCTCCCCCAAAAAGGTCCCGAATACCTTATTCCAGATGCTGACACCTGGGCACTGGCAGAAATTAATTTTCATCAACACAGAGGTGTAAGTAAGGGTCACCAGGCCAGGTAGGTGAAGGCCAGATGGGCGGGACTAAGGCTTATTTGCCATCACCATGGAGACAGTCCCCCACCGGAAGAGTGGACGGAGCTTATGAGGAGACTGGTGACAAGACTCAGCCAATGGCAGAGATCTGGCCCAACAAGAAAACGACACAGGACCCTCCATTGTGACCTATGACACCTAGTGGCCACAGGATTTGAGCACACCCCGGGAAAGGGTACGCAGGCACAAGGGACCCCCTGGTGCGGATGGCTTCAGGGCATTGGCAGAGCAGGGAGGGTCCAATTTTCCCACTTCCCTGAGGATATCAGTAGGCAAGGCATCCCCACTCAGCATCTCTTGCCTCTCTCTGTCTCTCTCTGCTTGAGTTCCTTCTCTGAAATCTCTTCCTTCTCCCCCTTGTCACTTCACACCTTGGAGTGCCTGACAGAGGGCCTAGAGACCAAAGAGCAAAGGGGGAAGGCCTCTGGCTCTACGGCTTGCCCATGGGGAGAGAAGTTCTGGTAGTCTATCTGGAAGGTCTAGAGAGTAGTGATTCACTGGGGAGCTACATCACGGGCGGACCTGGCCAGGTGAAGCTTGACATCACCGTGGGACCTGGCCAGGTGAAGCTTGCTGACAAGTGGTAGCCTCTCCATAGACTACTAATTCCGCTGATAACATTCTATGCAAATAACCGGCTGAGTGCCATGGGCAGAAAACATTGACACATTCATGCCAGAGTCCTACTCTGGGTCTGAAGAGTCCACCCTGGTCTCCAGCAACTCATCATCTCAGCACACACTTTGCCTGCATGCATGGAGACCGCCTCTCTTCACGAATGTCTTCACCTGCTAGGAAACACACGATGTCACTCAGCCAAAGGAGAGCACAGGCAAAGTCAACTGAAGCCCCCATTTTCACGATTTGGCCCTCTGCTGCTCCACAGCCTCCGGTGGCACACTGCATGTGTGTCACTTCTCGGTAGACAAGGCCGAAGTAAGGGCATCCAGGGCCCCAGCCGTCCAGAGTCTACGGATGGCGGCAGATGGATCACCTCTTTGCCTCCTACAGCAGGGGGGCCTGGGCCCTAGACTGGCTCCACTAGAGCTCCACGACCTCAGCTATTTTCCCTGACCTTTGACCCGTGCCCTCGTGAGTGTGTCATCTCTACTTCCACTTCTCTTCCCAACACACTGAATCCGCCACCTGCGGATACCTGAGAGTGGTCATCAACATCTATCGCTGGCTGCAGTGTCACAGGTCACTAGGTATCTAGGCTCAGGCTGACCTTGGCTGTCTTCTGCCCAGGCAAGGAGCCTAATCCTTCCAAGGAAATCAGGACACGTGCTCACTGGCCGACATCCTTTCTTTCATCCACACAGCGGTCTAGATGAGGGGAAAGAGGCCAGGTAGGCCAGGTGAAGGCTGAGTGTGGGGCCTAAGGCTTCTTTCCCAATCACCATGGTGACAGCCACCGCAAGGCTGGGCGGAACTTCTGACGGGGACGAGTCACAAACACTCAGCCAATAGGAGAGGTCCAGCCTAACCGGCCAGTTCCGCAGAGCCCTCCATTTTACCCATGGACAGACAACGGCCCCTTGCGTCTTTGGACACAAAATCGAGGGCACCCAGGGAATAACTTCACAGTAGGCAACCCCTGATGTGAACACGTTCGACACAGCGGGACAGCAGGCAGGTACCTCTTTTCCACTTACGCTAGGATATCACTAGGCAAGGCGCCCTTCCTCAGCAACTGTGGCCTCTCTGTATGTGTTCACTCAGAGGAATCTCTTCGTTCTACCCCTGAGACACATCACAAGTATGAGGGGCCTGAGAGAGAGCCTAGACATGGAACGGGGGAGGGTTCCGGCTGTACTGCTTCCCCGTGGGTAGAAAATAGCAGGTAGTCTCTCAGGAAGGTCTTAGCTTCTGTTAACTGATACGCGCAATACAGTAGGGGCGGACCCTGGCCAGGTGGAGCTTGTGGGCAGATGCAACCTCTCCGGCGACGAATAATTGCGCTGCTGCTTTGTATGGTGAAAACCTCCCCCCGCCAAGGGGGATGGGTAGAGAACATTGACCCACACCCGCCAGGGGCCTTTCCTGGGACTAAAGATCCCAACGTGGTCTCAACGTCGTCACCCTCTCAACTCGCACCTTTCCTGCACACGTAATCCTGCCTTTCTCCGTCAGGGCCCTATCCTACCAGGAAAAAAAGCAAGCCGCTCAAAAAGGCCCATGCCAGGGAAATCGAGGAAACACTGCCAGTTCCCCAATTTTTGCTGTCTACATGTCCCCGCCTTCGGTGCAAGGCTGCCTATGTGGCCGGGCTCCGAAGGCAAGGCCGAAATCCTGGCAGCCTGGGCCCCAGCAGTGCAATGGTTGATGGACGTGGGGACACGGATGACCTGTTCGCCACATCCTTGGGCCCTTCACTGGCTCGCCATTCAGCTCCACGACGTCCACTACTGGCCCTGGCCTTTGCTTTGGCTGGTGCCCCATTAAACGTGTGCTCCGGAGCCATGTTTCTCCACCCATCACTAGCATTCTGCCACCAGGGGATATGTGAGTGTGGGAGTCACCATTTGTCACTGGCAGCAGTGTCACAAGTCACTAGACTTCCAGCTACCCGCTGACCTAGGCTGCCTTCTGCCCCAGGCAAGGTCCCGAATCCTTTATCCCAGATGCTGACACCTGGGCACTGGCGGACATTGATTTTTATCAACACAGAGGTCTGAGTGAGGGTCAGAGGGCCAGGTAGGTGAAGTCAAGACCAGGTGGGCGGGGCTAAGGCTTCTATGCCATCACCATAGAGACAGTCCCCCCACCGCAAGAGTGGGCGGAGCTTGGGATGGGCCTGCTGACAAGACTGAGCCAATGGCAGAGATCCGGCCCGCCAGGCAGATGACACAGGGCCCTCCATTGTGACCTATGACCCCTAGTGGCCACAGGATTTGAGCACACCCCGGGAAAGGCTACGCAGGCACAAGGGAGCCCCTGGTGCGGACTGCTTCAGGGCATTGGCAGAGCACGCCAGGTACCTCTTTCCCACTTTCCTGAGGATATCAGTAGGCAAGGCATCCCCACTCAGCATCTCTTGCCTCTCTCTGTCTCTCTCTGCTTGTCTTCGTTCTCTGAAATCTCTTCCTTCTCCCCCTTGTCACTTCACACCTTGGAGTGCCTGACACAGGGCCTTGAGACGAAAGAACAAAGGGGGAAGGCCTCTGGCTCTACTGCTTGCCCATGGGGAGAGAAGTTCTGGTAGTCCATCTGGAAGGTCTAGAGAGTAGTGATTGATTGGGGAGCTACATCACGGGTGGACCTGGCCAGGTGAAGCTCCCTGACAAGTGGCAGCCTCTCCGGAGACTACTAATTCCGCTGATAACATTCTATGCAAATAACCGGCTGAGTGCCATGGGCAGAAAACATTGACACATACCTGCCAGAGGCCTATTCTGGGTCTGAAGAGTCCACCCTGGTCTCCAGCAACTCATCATCTCAGCACACACTTTGCCTGCACGCATGGAAACCGCCTCTCTCCACGAATGTCTTCACCTGCTGGGAAACACAGGATGTCACTCAGCCAAAGGAGAGCACAGGCAAAGTCAACTGAAGCCCCCGTTTTCAAGATTTTGCCCTCTGCTGCTCCACAGCCTCCGGTGGCACACTGCATGTGCGTCACTTCTCGGTAGACAAGGCCGAAATCCGGGCATCCAGGGCCCCAGCCGTCTACAGTCTACGGATGGCGGCATATGGATCACCTCTTTGCCTCGTACAGCAGGGAGGCCTGGGCCCTAGACTGGCTCCGCTAGAGCTCCACGACCTCAGCTATTTTCCCTGACCTTTGACCCGTGCCCTCGTGAGTGTGTCATCTCTACTTCCACTTCTCTTCCCACCACACTGAATCCGCCACCTGCGGATACCTGAGCGTGGACATCAACATCTATCACTGGCTGCAGTGTCACAGGTCACTAGGTGTCTAGGCTCAGGCTGACCTTGGCTGTCTTCTGCCCAGGCAAGGAGCCTAATCCTTCCAAGGAAATCAGGACACGTGCTCACTGGCCGACATCCTTTCTTTCATCCACACAGCGGTCTAGATGAGGGGAAAGAGGCCAGGTAGGCCAGGTGAAGGCTGAGTGTGGGGCCTAAGGCTTCTTTCCCAATCACCATGGTGACAGCCACCGCAAGGCTGGGCGGAACTTCTGACGGGGACGAGTCACAAACACTCAGCCAATAGGAGAGGTCCAGCCTAACCGGCCAGTTCCGCAGAGCCCTCCATTTTACCCATGGACAGACAACGGCCCCTTGCGTCTTTGGACACAAAATCGAGGGCACCCAGGGAATAACTTCACAGTAGGCAACCCCTGATGTGAACACGTTCGACACACCGGGACAGCAGGCAGGTACCTCTTTTCCACTTACGCTAGGATATCACTAGGCAAGGCGCCCTTCCTCAGCATCTGTGGCCTCTCTGTATGTGTTCACTCAGAGGAATCTCTTCGTTCTACCCCTGAGACACATCACAAGTATGAGGGGCCTGAGAGAGAGCCTAGACATGGAACGGGGGAGGGTTCCGGCTGTACTGCTTCCCCGTGGGTAGAAAATAGCAGGTAGTCTCTCTGGAAGGTCTTAGCTTCTGTTGACTGACACGCGCAATACAGTAGGGGCGGACCCTGGCCAGGTGGAGCTTGTGGGCAGATGCAACCTCTCCGGCGACGAATAATTGCGCTGCTGCTTTGTATGGTGAAAACCTCCCCCCGCCAAGGGGGATGGGTAGAGAACATTGACCCACACCCGCCAGGGGCCTTTCTTGGGACTAAAGATCCCAACATGGTCTCAACGTCGTCACCCACTCAACACGCAACTTTCCTGCACACGTAATCCTGCCTTTCTCCGTCAGGGCCCTATCCTACCAGGAAAAAAAGCAAGCCGCTCAAAAAGGCCCATGCCAGGGAAATCGAGGAAACACTGCCAGTTCCCCAATTTTTGCTGTCTACATGTCCCCGCCTTCGGTGCAAGGCTGCCTATGTGTCCGGGCTCCGAAGGCAAGGCCGAAATCCTGGCAGCCTGGGCCCCAGCAGTGCAATGGTTGATGGACGTGGGGACACGGATGACCTGTTCGCCACATCCTTGGGCCCTTCACTGGCTCGCCATTCAGCTCCACGACGTCCACTACTGGCCCTGGCCTTTGCTTTGGCTGGTGCCCCATTAAACGTGTGCTCCGGAGCGATCTTTCTCCACCCATCACTAGCATTCTGCCACCAGGGGATATGTGAGTGTGGGAGTCAGCATTTGTCACTGGCAGCAGTGTCACAAGTCACTAGACTTCCAGCTACCCGCTGACCTAGGCTGCCTTCTGCCCCAGGCAAGGTCCCGAATCCTTTATCCCAGATGCTGACACCTGGGCACTGGCGGACATTGATTTTTATCAACACAGAGGTCTGAGTGAGGGTCAGAGGGCCAGGTAGGTGAAGTCAAGGCCAGGTGGGCGGGGCTAAGGCTTCTTTGCCATCACCATAGAGACAGTCCCCCCACCGCAAGAGTGGGCGGAGCTTGGGATGGGCCTGCTGACAAGACTGAGCCAATGGCAGAGATCCGGCCCGCCAGGCAGATGACACAGGGCCCTCCATTGTGACCTATGACCCCTAGTGGCCACAGGATTTGAGCACACCCCGGGAAAGGCTACGCAGGCACAAGGGAGCCCCTGGTGCGGACTGCTTCAGGGCATTGGGAGAGCACGCCAGGTACCTCTTTCCCACTTTCCTGAGGATATCAGTAGGCAAGGCATCCCCACTCAGCATCTCTTGCCTCTCTCTGTCTCTCTCTGCTTGTCTTCGTTCTCTGAAATCTCTTCCTTCTCCCCCTTGTCACTTCACACCTTGGAGTGCCTGACACAGGGCCTTGAGACGAAAGAACAAAGGGGGAAGGCCTCTGGCTCTACTGCTTGCCCATGGGGAGAGAAGTTCTGGTAGTCCATCTGGAAGGTCTAGAGAGTAGTGATTGATTGGGGAGCTACATCACGGGCGGACCTGGCCAGGTGAAGCTCCCTGACAAGTGGCAGCCTCTCCGGAGACTACTAATTCCGCTGATAACATTCTATGCAAATAACCGGCTGAGTGCCATGGGCAGAAAACATTGACACATACCTGCCAGAGGCCTATTCTGGGTCTGAAGAGTCCACCCTGGTCTCCAGCAACTCATCATCTCAGCACACACTTTGCCTGCACGCATGGAAACCGCCTCTCTCCACGAATGTCTTCACCTGCTAGGAAACACACGATGTCACTCAGCCAAAGGAGAGCACAGGCAAAGTCAACTGAAGCCCCCATTTTCAAGATTTTGCCCTCTGCTGCTCTACAGCCTCCGGTGGCACACTGCATGTGCGTCACTTCTCGGTAGACAAGGCCGAAATCCGGGCATCCAGGGCCCCAGCCGTCCACAGTCTACGGATGGCGGCATATGGATCACCTCTTTGCCTCGTACAGCAGGGAGGCCTGGGCCCTAGACTGGCTCCGCTAGAGCTCCACGACCTCAGCTATTTTCCCTGACCTTTGACCCGTGCCCTCGTGAGTGTGTCATCTCTACTTCCACTTCTCTTCCCACCACACTGAATCCGCCACCTGCGGATACCTGAGCGTGGACATCAACATCTATCACTGGCTGCAGTGTCACAGGTCACTAGGTGTCTAGGCTCAGGCTGACCTTGGCTGTCTTCTGCCCAGGCAAGGAGCCTAATCCTTCCAAGGAAATCAGGACACGTGCTCACTGGCCGACATCCTTTCTTTCATCCACACAGCGGTCTAGATGAGGGGAAAGAGGCCAGGTAGGCCAGGTGAAGGCTGAGTGTGGGGCCTAAGGCTTCTTTCCCAATCACCATGGTGACAGCCACCGCAAGGCTGGGCGGAACTTCTGACGGGGACGAGTCACAAACACTCAGCCAATAGGAGAGGTCCAGCCTAACCGGCCAGTTCCGCAGAGCCCTCCATTTTACCCATGGACAGACAACGGCCCCTTGCGTCTTTGGACACAAAATCGAGGGCACCCAGGGAATAACTTCACAGTAGGCAACCCCTGATGTGAACACGTTCGACACACCGGGACAGCAGGCAGGTACCTCTTTTCCACTTACGCTAGGATATCACTAGGCAAGGCGCCCTTCCTCAGCATCTGTGGCCTCTCTGTATGTGTTCACTCAGAGGAATCTCTTCGTTCTACCCCTGAGACACATCACAAGTATGAGGGGCCTGAGAGAGAGCCTAGACATGGAACGGGGGAGGGTTCCGGCTGTACTGCTTCCCCGTGGGTAGAAAATAGCAGGTAGTCTCTCTGGAAGGTCTTAGCTTCTGTTGACTGACACGCGCAATACAGTAGGGGCGGACCCTGGCCAGGTGGAGCTTGTGGGCAGATGCAACCTCTCCGGCGACGAATAATTGCGCTGCTGCTTTGTATGGTGAAAACCTCCCCCCGCCAAGGGGGATGGGTAGAGAACATTGACCCACACCCGCCAGGGGCCTTTCTTGGGACTAAAGATCCCAACATGGTCTCAACGTCGTCACCCACTCAACACGCAACTTTCCTGCACACGTAATCCTGCCTTTCTCCGTCAGGGCCCTATCCTACCAGGAAAAAAAGCAAGCCGCTCAAAAAGGCCCATGCCAGGGAAATCGAGGAAACACTGCCAGTTCCCCAATTTTTGCTGTCTACATGTCCCCGCCTTCGGTGCAAGGCTGCCTATGTGGCCGGGCTCCGAAGGCAAGGCCGAAATCCTGGCAGCCTGGGCCCCAGCAGTGCAATGGTTGATGGACGTGGGGACACGGATGACCTGTTCGCCACATCCTTGGGCCCTTCACTGGCTCGCCATTCAGCTCCACGACGTCCACTACTGGCCCTGGCCTTTGCTTTGGCTGGTGCCCCATTAAACGTGTGCTCCGGAGCGATCTTTCTCCACCAATCACTAGCATTCTGCCACCAGGGGATATGTGAGTGTGGGAGTCACCATTTGTCACTGGCAGCAGTGTCACAAGTCACTAGACTTCCAGCTACCCGCTGACCTAGGCTGCCTTCTGCCCCAGGCAAGGTCCCGAATCCTTTATCCCAGATGCTGACACCTGGGCACTGGCGGACATTGATTTTTATCAACACAGAGGTCTGAGTGAGGGTCAGAGGGCCAGGTAGGTGAAGTCAAGGCCAGGTGGGCGGGGCTAAGGCTTCTTTGCCATCACCATAGAGACAGTCCCCCCACCGCAAGAGTGGGCGGAGCTTGGGATGGGCCTGCTGACAAGACTGAGCCAATGGCAGAGATCCGGCCCGCCAGGCAGATGACACAGGGCCCTCCATTGTGACCTATGACCCCTAGTGGCCACAGGATTTGAGCACACCCCGGGAAAGGCTACGCAGGCACAAGGGAGCCCCTGGTGCGGACTGCTTCAGGGCATTGGCAGAGCACGCCAGGTACCTCTTTCCCACTTTCCTGAGGATATCAGTAGGCAAGGCATCCCCACTCAGCATCTCTTGCCTCTCTCTGTCTCTCTCTGCTTGTCTTCGTTCTCTGAAATCTCTTCCTTCTCCCCCTTGTCACTTCACACCTTGGAGTGCCTGACACAGGGCCTTGAGACGAAAGAACAAAGGGGGAAGGCCTCTGGCTCTACTGCTTGCCCATGGGGAGAGAAGTTCTGGTAGTCCATCTGGAAGGTCCAGAGAGTAGTGATTGATTGGGGAGCTACATCACGGGCGGACCTGGCCAGGTGAAGCTCCCTGACAAGTGGCAGCCTCTCCGGAGACTACTAATTCCGCTGATAACATTCTATGCAAATAACCAGCTGAGTGCCATGGGCAGAAAACATTGACACATACCTGCCAGAGGCCTATTCTGGGTCTGAAGAGTCCACCCTGGTCTCCAGCAACTCATCATCTCAGCACACACTTTGCCTGCACGCATGGAAACCGCCTCTCTCCACGAATGTCTTCACCTGCTAGGAAACACACGATGTCACTCAGCCAAAGGAGAGCACAGGCAAAGTCAACTGAAGCCCCCGTTTTCAAGATTTTGCCCTCTGCTGCTCCACAGCCTCCGGCGGCACACTGCATGTGCGTCACTTCTCGGTAGACAAGGCCGAAATCCGGGCATCCAGGGCCCCAGCCGTCCACAGTCTACGGATGGCGGCATATGGATCACCTCTTTGCCTCGTACAGCAGGGAGGCCTGGGCCCTAGACTGGCTCCGCTAGAGCTCCACGACCTCAGCTATTTTCCCTGACCTTTGACCCGTGCCCTCGTGAGTGTGTCATCTCTACTTCCACTTCTCTTCCCACCACACTGAATCCGCCACCTGCGGATACCTGAGCGTGGACATCAACATCTATCACTGGCTGCAGTGTCACAGGTCACTAGGTGTCTAGGCTCAGGCTGACCTTGGCTGTCTTCTGCCCAGGCAAGGAGCCTAATCCTTCCAAGGAAATCAGGACACGTGCTCACTGGCCGACATCCTTTCTTTCATCCACACAGCGGTCTAGATGAGGGGAAAGAGGCCAGGTAGGCCAGGTGAAGGCTGAGTGTGGGGCCTAAGGCTTCTTTCCCAATCACCATGGTGACAGCCACCGCAAGGCTGGGCGGAACTTCTGACGGGGACGAGTCACAAACACTCAGCCAATAGGAGAGGTCCAGCCTAACCGGCCAGTTCCGCAGAGCCCTCCATTTTACCCATGGACAGACAACGGCCCCTTGCGTCTTTGGACACAAAATCGAGGGCACCCAGGGAATAACTTCACAGTAGGCAACCCCTGATGTGAACACGTTCGACACACCGGGACAGCAGGCAGGTACCTCTTTTCCACTTACGCTAGGATATCACTAGGCAAGGCGCCCTTCCTCAGCATCTGTGGCCTCTCTGTATGTGTTCACTCAGAGGAATCTCTTCGTTCTACCCCTGAGACACATCACAAGTATGAGGGGCCTGAGAGAGAGCCTAGACATGGAACGGGGGAGGGTTCCGGCTGTACTGCTTCCCCGTGGGTAGAAAATAGCAGGTAGTCTCTCTGGAAGGTCTTAGCTTCTGTTGACTGACACGCGCAATACAGTAGGGGCGGACCCTGGCCAAGTGGAGCTTGTGGGCAGATGCAACCTCTCCGGCGACGAATAATTGCGGTGCTGCTTTGTATGGTGAAAACCTCCCCCCGCCAAGGGGGATGGGTAGAGAACATTGACCCACACCCGCCAGGGGCCTTTCTTGGGACTAAAGATCCCAACATGGTCTCAACGTCGTCACCCACTCAACACGCAACTTTCCTGCACATGTAATCCTGCCTTTCTCCGTCAGGGCCCTATCCTACCAGGAAAAAAAGCAAGCCGCTCAAAAAGGCCCATGCCAGGGAAATCGAGGAAACACTGCCAGTTCCCCAATTTTTGCTGTCTACATGTCCCCGCCTTCGGTGCAAGGCTGCCTATGTGTCCGGGCTCCGAAGGCAAGGCCGAAATCCCGGCAGCCTGGGCCCCAGCAGTGCAATGGTTGATGGACGTGGGGACACGGATGACCTGTTCGCCACATCCTTGGGCCCTTCACTGGCTCGCCATTCAGCTCCACGACGTCCACTACTGGCCCTGGCCTTTGCTTTGGCTGGTGCCCCATTAAACGTGTGCTCCGGAGCGATCTTTCTCCACCCATCACTAGCATTCTGCCACCAGGGGATATGTGAGTGTGGGAGTCAGCATTTGTCACTGGCAGCAGTGTCACAAGTCACTAGACTTCCAGCTACCCGCTGACCTAGGCTGCCTTCTGCCCCAGGCAAGGTCCCGAATCCTTTATCCCAGATGCTGACACCTGGGCACTGGCGGACATTGATTTTTATCAACACAGAGGTCTGAGTGAGGGTCAGAGGGCCAGGTAGGTGAAGTCAAGGCCAGGTGGGCGGGGCTAAGGCTTCTTTGCCATCACCATAGAGACAGTCCCCCCACCGCAAGAGTGGGCGGAGCTTGGGATGGGCCTGCTGACAAGACTGAGCCAATGGCAGAGATCCGGCCCGCCAGGCAGATGACACAGGGCCCTCCATTGTGACCTATGACCCCTAGTGGCCACAGGATTTGAGCACACCCCGGGAAAGGCTACGCAGGCACAAGGGAGCCCCTGGTGCGGACTGCTTCAGGGCATTGGCAGAGCACGCCAGGTACCTCTTTCCCACTTTCCTGAGGATATCAGTAGGCAAGGCATCCCCACTCAGCATCTCTTGCCTCTCTCTGTCTCTCTCTGCTTGTCTTCGTTCTCTGAAATCTCTTCCTTCTCCCCCTTGTCACTTCACACCTTGGAGTGCCTGACACAGGGCCTTGAGACGAAAGAACAAAGGGGGAAGGCCTCTGGCTCTACTGCTTGCCCATGGGGAGAGAAGTTCTGGTAGTCCATCTGGAAGGTCCAGAGAGTAGTGATTGATTGGGGAGCTACATCACGGGCGGACCTGGCCAGGTGAAGCTCCCTGACAAGTGGCAGCCTCTCCGGAGACTACTAATTCCGCTGATAACATTCTATGCAAATAACCAGCTGAGTGCCATGGGCAGAAAACATTGACACATACCTGCCAGAGGCCTATCCTGGGTCTGAAGAGTCCACCCTGGTCTCCAGCAACTCATCATCTCAGCACACACTTTGCCTGCACGCATGGAAACCGCCTCTCTCCACGAATGTCTTCACCTGCTAGGAAACACACGATGTCACTCAGCCAAAGGAGAGCACAGGCAAAGTCAACTGAAGCCCCCGTTTTCAAGATTTTGCCCTCTGCTGCTCCACAGCCTCCGGCGGCACACTGCATGTGCGTCACTTCTCGGTAGACAAGGCCGAAATCCGGGCATCCAGGGCCCCAGCCGTCCACAGTCTACGGATGGCGGCATATGGATCACCTCTTTGCCTCGTACAGCAGGGAGGCCTGGGCCCTAGACTGGCTCCGCTAGAGCTCCACGACCTCAGCTATTTTCCCTGACCTTTGACCCGTGCCCTCGTGAGTGTGTCATCTCTACTTCCACTTCTCTTCCCACCACACTGAATCCGCCACCTGCGGATACCTGAGCGTGGACATCAACATCTATCACTGGCTGCAGTGTCACAGGTCACTAGGTGTCTAGGCTCAGGCTGACCTTGGCTGTCTTCTGCCCAGGCAAGGAGCCTAATCCTTCCAAGGAAATCAGGACACGTGCTCACTGGCCGACATCCTTTCTTTCATCCACACAGCGGTCTAGATGAGGGGAAAGAGGCCAGGTAGGCCAGGTGAAGGCTGAGTGTGGGGCCTAAGGCTTCTTTCCCAATCACCATGGTGACAGCCACCGCAAGGCTGGGCGGAACTTCTGACGGGGACGAGTCACAAACACTCAGCCAATAGGAGAGGTCCAGCCTAACCGGCCAGTTCCGCAGAGCCCTCCATTTTACCCATGGACAGACAACGGCCCCTTGCGTCTTTGGACACAAAATCGAGGGCACCCAGGGAATAACTTCACAGTAGGCAACCCCTGATGTGAACACGTTCGACACACCGGGACAGCAGGCAGGTACCTCTTTTCCACTTACGCTAGGATATCACTAGGCAAGGCGCCCTTCCTCAGCATCTGTGGCCTCTCTGTATGTGTTCACTCAGAGGAATCTCTTCGTTCTACCCCTGAGACACATCACAAGTATGAGGGGCCTGAGAGAGAGCCTAGACATGGAACGGGGGAGGGTTCCGGCTGTACTGCTTCCCCGTGGGTAGAAAATAGCAGGTAGTCTCTCTGGAAGGTCTTAGCTTCTGTTGACTGACACGCGCAATACAGTAGGGGCGGACCCTGGCCAGGTGGAGCTTGTGGGCAGATGCAACCTCTCCGGCGACGAATAATTGCGCTGCTGCTTTGTATGGTGAAAACCTCCCCCCGCCAAGGGGGATGGGTAGAGAACATTGACCCACACCCGCCAGGGGCCTTTCTTGGGACTAAAGATCCCAACATGGTCTCAACGTCGTCACCCACTCAACACGCAACTTTCCTGCACACGTAATCCTGCCTTTCTCCGTCAGGGCCCTATCCTACCAGGAAAAAAAGCAAGCCGCTCAAAAAGGCCCATGCCAGGGAAATCGAGGAAACACTGCCAGTTCCCCAATTTTTGCTGTCTACATGTCCCCGCCTTCGGTGCAAGGCTGCCTATGTGTCCGGGCTCCGAAGGCAAGGCCGAAATCCCGGCAGCCTGGGCCCCAGCAGTGCAATGGTTGATGGACGTGGGGACACGGATGACCTGTTCGCCACATCCTTGGGCCCTTCACTGGCTCGCCATTCAGCTCCACGACGTCCACTACTGGCCCTGGCCTTTGCTTTGGCTGGTGCCCCATTAAACGTGTGCTCCGGAGCGATCTTTCTCCACCCATCACTAGCATTCTGCCACCAGGGGATATGTGAGTGTGGGAGTCAGCATTTGTCACTGGCAGCAGTGTCACAAGTCACTAGACTTCCAGCTACCCGCTGACCTAGGCTGCCTTCTGCCCCAGGCAAGGTCCCGAATCCTTTATCCCAGATGCTGACACCTGGGCACTGGCGGACATTGATTTTTATCAACACAGAGGTCTGAGTGAGGGTCAGAGGGCCAGGTAGGTGAAGTCAAGGCCAGGTGGGCGGGGCTAAGGCTTCTTTGCCATCACCATAGAGACAGTCCCCCCACCGCAAGAGTGGGCGGAGCTTGGGATGGGCCTGCTGACAAGACTGAGCCAATGGCAGAGATCCGGCCCGCCAGGCAGATGACACAGGGCCCTCCATTGTGACCTATGACCCCTAGTGGCCACAGGATTTGAGCACACCCCGGGAAAGGCTACGCAGGCACAAGGGAGCCCCTGGTGCGGACTGCTTCAGGGCATTGGCAGAGCACGCCAGGTACCTCTTTCCCACTTTCCTGAGGATATCAGTAGGCAAGGCATCCCCACTCAGCATCTCTTGCCTCTCTCTGTCTCTCTCTGCTTGTCTTCGTTCTCTGAAATCTCTTCCTTCTCCCCCTTGTCACTTCACACCTTGGAGTGCCTGACACAGGGCCTTGAGACGAAAGAACAAAGGGGGAAGGCCTCTGGCTCTACTGCTTGCCCATGGGGAGAGAAGTTCTGGTAGTCCATCTGGAAGGTCCAGAGAGTAGTGATTGATTGGGGAGCTACATCACGGGCGGACCTGGCCAGGTGAAGCTCCCTGACAAGTGGCAGCCTCTCCGGAGACTACTAATTCCGCTGATAACATTCTATGCAAATAACCAGCTGAGTGCCATGGGCAGAAAACATTGACACATACCTGCCAGAGGCCTATCCTGGGTCTGAAGAGTCCACCCTGGTCTCCAGCAACTCATCATCTCAGCACACACTTTGCCTGCACGCATGGAAACCGCCTCTCTCCACGAATGTCTTCACCTGCTAGGAAACACACGATGTCACTCAGCCAAAGGAGAGCACAGGCAAAGTCAACTGAAGCCCCCGTTTTCAAGATTTTGCCCTCTGCTGCTCCACAGCCTCCGGCGGCACACTGCATGTGCGTCACTTCTCGGTAGACAAGGCCGAAATCCGGGCATCCAGGGCCCCAGCCGTCCACAGTCTACGGATGGCGGCATATGGATCACCTCTTTGCCTCGTACAGCAGGGAGGCCTGGGCCCTAGACTGGCTCCGCTAGAGCTCCACGACCTCAGCTATTTTCCCTGACCTTTGACCCGTGCCCTCGTGAGTGTGTCATCTCTACTTCCACTTCTCTTCCCACCACACTGAATCCGCCACCTGCGGATACCTGAGCGTGGACATCAACATCTATCACTGGCTGCAGTGTCACAGGTCACTAGGTGTCTAGGCTCAGGCTGACCTTGGCTGTCTTCTGCCCAGGCAAGGAGCCTAATCCTTCCAAGGAAATCAGGACACGTGCTCACTGGCCGACATCCTTTCTTTCATCCACACAGCGGTCTAGATGAGGGGAAAGAGGCCAGGTAGGCCAGGTGAAGGCTGAGTGTGGGGCCTAAGGCTTCTTTCCCAATCACCATGGTGACAGCCACCGCAAGGCTGGGCGGAACTTCTGACGGGGACGAGTCACAAACACTCAGCCAATAGGAGAGGTCCAGCCTAACCGGCCAGTTCCGCAGAGCCCTCCATTTTACCCATGGACAGACAACGGCCCCTTGCGTCTTTGGACACAAAATCGAGGGCACCCAGGGAATAACTTCACAGTAGGCAACCCCTGATGTGAACACGTTCGACACACCGGGACAGCAGGCAGGTACCTCTTTTCCACTTACGCTAGGATATCACTAGGCAAGGCGCCCTTCCTCAGCATCTGTGGCCTCTCTGTATGTGTTCACTCAGAGGAATCTCTTCGTTCTACCCCTGAGACACATCACAAGTATGAGGGGCCTGAGAGAGAGCCTAGACATGGAACGGGGGAGGGTTCCGGCTGTACTGCTTCCCCGTGGGTAGAAAATAGCAGGTAGTCTCTCTGGAAGGTCTTAGCTTCTGTTGACTGACACGCGCAATACAGTAGGGGCGGACCCTGGCCAGGTGGAGCTTGTGGGCAGATGCAACCTCTCCGGCGACGAATAATTGCGCTGCTGCTTTGTATGGTGAAAACCTCCCCCCGCCAAGGGGGATGGGTAGAGAACATTGACCCACACCCGCCAGGGGCCTTTCTTGGGACTAAAGATCCCAACATGGTCTCAACGTCGTCACCCACTCAACACGCAACTTTCCTGCACACGTAATCCTGCCTTTCTCCGTCAGGGCCCTATCCTACCAGGAAAAAAAGCAAGCCGCTCAAAAAGGCCCATGCCAGGGAAATCGAGGAAACACTGCCAGTTCCCCAATTTTTGCTGTCTACATGTCCCCGCCTTCGGTGCAAGGCTGCCTATGTGGCCGGGCTCCGAAGGCAAGGCCGAAATCCTGGCAGCCTGGGCCCCAGCAGTGCAATGGTTGATGGACGTGGGGACACGGATGACCTGTTCGCCACATCCTTGGGCCCTTCACTGGCTCGCCATTCAGCTCCACGACGTCCACTACTGGCCCTGGCCTTTGCTTTGGCTGGTGCCCCATTAAACGTGTGCTCCGGAGCGATCTTTCTCCACCCATCACTAGCATTCTGCCACCAGGGGATATGTGAGTGTGGGAGTCAGCATTTGTCACTGGCAGCAGTGTCACAAGTCACTAGACTTCCAGCTACCCGCTGACCTAGGCTGCCTTCTGCCCCAGGCAAGGTCCCGAATCCTTTATCCCAGATGCTGACACCTGGGCACTGGCGGACATTGATTTTTATCAACACAGAGGTCTGAGTGAGGGTCAGAGGGCCAGGTAGGTGAAGTCAAGGCCAGGTGGGCGGGGCTAAGGCTTCTTTGCCATCACCATAGAGACAGTCCCCCCACCGCAAGAGTGGGCGGAGCTTGGGATGGGCCTGCTGACAAGACTGAGCCAATGGCAGAGATCCGGCCCGCCAGGCAGATGACACAGGGCCCTCCATTGTGACCTATGACCCCTAGTGGCCACAGGATTTGAGCACACCCCGGGAAAGGCTACGCAGGCACAAGGGAGCCCCTGGTGCGGACTGCTTCAGGGCATTGGCAGAGCACGCCAGGTACCTCTTTCCCACTTTCCTGAGGATATCAGTAGGCAAGGCATCCCCACTCAGCATCTCTTGCCTCTCTCTGTCTCTCTCTGCTTGTCTTCGTTCTCTG
Source organism: Loxodonta africana (assembly GCF_030014295.1). NCBI lineage: Eukaryota > Metazoa > Chordata > Mammalia > Proboscidea > Elephantidae > Loxodonta > Loxodonta africana. The sequence goes on from NW_026974879.1 coordinate 388,460, forward strand.
AAATCTCTTCCTTCTCCCCCTTGTCACTTCACACCTTGGAGTGCCTGACACAGGGCCTTGAGACGAAAGAACAAAGGGGGAAGGCCTCTGGCTCTACTGCTTGCCCATGGGGAGAGAAGTTCTGGTAGTCCATCTGGAAGGTCCAGAGAGTAGTGATTGATTGGGGAGCTACATCACGGGCGGACCTGGCCAGGTGAAGCTCCCTGACAAGTGGCAGCCTCTCCGGAGACTACTAATTCCGCTGATAACATTCTATGCAAATAACCAGCTGAGTGCCATGGGCAGAAAACATTGACACATACCTGCCAGAGGCCTATCCTGGGTCTGAAGAGTCCACCCTGGTCTCCAGCAACTCATCATCTCAGCACACACTTTGCCTGCACGCATGGAAACCGCCTCTCTCCACGAATGTCTTCACCTGCTAGGAAACACACGATGTCACTCAGCCAAAGGAGAGCACAGGCAAAGTCAACTGAAGCCCCCGTTTTCAAGATTTTGCCCTCTGCTGCTCCACAGCCTCCGGCGGCACACTGCATGTGCGTCACTTCTCGGTAGACAAGGCCGAAATCCGGGCATCCAGGGCCCCAGCCGTCCACAGTCTACGGATGGCGGCATATGGATCACCTCTTTGCCTCGTACAGCAGGGAGGCCTGGGCCCTAGACTGGCTCCGCTAGAGCTCCACGACCTCAGCTATTTTCCCTGACCTTTGACCCGTGCCCTCGTGAGTGTGTCATCTCTACTTCCACTTCTCTTCCCACCACACTGAATCCGCCACCTGCGGATACCTGAGCGTGGACATCAACATCTATCACTGGCTGCAGTGTCACAGGTCACTAGGTGTCTAGGCTCAGGCTGACCTTGGCTGTCTTCTGCCCAGGCAAGGAGCCTAATCCTTCCAAGGAAATCAGGACACGTGCTCACTGGCCGACATCCTTTCTTTCATCCACACAGCGGTCTAGATGAGGGGAAAGAGGCCAGGTAGGCCAGGTGAAGGCTGAGTGTGGGGCCTAAGGCTTCTTTCCCAATCACCATGGTGACAGCCACCGCAAGGCTGGGCGGAACTTCTGACGGGGACGAGTCACAAACACTCAGCCAATAGGAGAGGTCCAGCCTAACCGGCCAGTTCCGCAGAGCCCTCCATTTTACCCATGGACAGACAACGGCCCCTTGCGTCTTTGGACACAAAATCGAGGGCACCCAGGGAATAACTTCACAGTAGGCAACCCCTGATGTGAACACGTTCGACACACCGGGACAGCAGGCAGGTACCTCTTTTCCACTTACGCTAGGATATCACTAGGCAAGGCGCCCTTCCTCAGCATCTGTGGCCTCTCTGTATGTGTTCACTCAGAGGAATCTCTTCGTTCTACCCCTGAGACACATCACAAGTATGAGGGGCCTGAGAGAGAGCCTAGACATGGAACGGGGGAGGGTTCCGGCTGTACTGCTTCCCCGTGGGTAGAAAATAGCAGGTAGTCTCTCTGGAAGGTCTTAGCTTCTGTTGACTGACACGCGCAATACAGTAGGGGCGGACCCTGGCCAGGTGGAGCTTGTGGGCAGATGCAACCTCTCCGGCGACGAATAATTGCGCTGCTGCTTTGTATGGTGAAAACCTCCCCCCGCCAAGGGGGATGGGTAGAGAACATTGACCCACACCCGCCAGGGGCCTTTCTTGGGACTAAAGATCCCAACATGGTCTCAACGTCGTCACCCACTCAACACGCAACTTTCCTGCACACGTAATCCTGCCTTTCTCCGTCAGGGCCCTATCCTACCAGGAAAAAAAGCAAGCCGCTCAAAAAGGCCCATGCCAGGGAAATCGAGGAAACACTGCCAGTTCCCCAATTTTTGCTGTCTACATGTCCCCGCCTTCGGTGCAAGGCTGCCTATGTGTCCGGGCTCCGAAGGCAAGGCCGAAATCCTGGCAGCCTGGGCCCCAGCAGTGCAATGGTTGATGGACGTGGGGACACGGATGACCTGTTCGCCACATCCTTGGGCCCTTCACTGGCTCGCCATTCAGCTCCACGACGTCCACTACTGGCCCTGGCCTTTGCTTTGGCTGGTGCCCCATTAAACGTGTGCTCCGGAGCGATCTTTCTCCACCCATCACTAGCATTCTGCCACCAGGGGATATGTGAGTGTGGGAGTCAGCATTTGTCACTGGCAGCAGTGTCACAAGTCACTAGACTTCCAGCTACCCGCTGACCTAGGCTGCCTTCTGCCCCAGGCAAGGTCCCGAATCCTTTATCCCAGATGCTGACACCTGGGCACTGGCGGACATTGATTTTTATCAACACAGAGGTCTGAGTGAGGGTCAGAGGGCCAGGTAGGTGAAGTCAAGGCCAGGTGGGCGGGGCTAAGGCTTCTTTGCCATCACCATAGAGACAGTCCCCCCACCGCAAGAGTGGGCGGAGCTTGGGATGGGCCTGCTGACAAGACTGAGCCAATGGCAGAGATCCGGCCCGCCAGGCAGATGACACAGGGCCCTCCATTGTGACCTATGACCCCTAGTGGCCACAGGATTTGAGCACACCCCGGGAAAGGCTACGCAGGCACAAGGGAGCCCCTGGTGCGGACTGCTTCAGGGCATTGGCAGAGCACGCCAGGTACCTCTTTCCCACTTTCCTGAGGATATCAGTAGGCAAGGCATCCCCACTCAGCATCTCTTGCCTCTCTCTGTCTCTCTCTGCTTGTCTTCGTTCTCTGAAATCTCTTCCTTCTCCCCCTTGTCACTTCACACCTTGGAGTGCCTGACACAGGGCCTTGAGACGAAAGAACAAAGGGGGAAGGCCTCTGGCTCTACTGCTTGCCCATGGGGAGAGAAGTTCTGGTAGTCCATCTGGAAGGTCCAGAGAGTAGTGATTGATTGGGGAGCTACATCACGGGCGGACCTGGCCAGGTGAAGCTCCCTGACAAGTGGCAGCCTCTCCGGAGACTACTAATTCCGCTGATAACATTCTATGCAAATAACCAGCTGAGTGCCATGGGCAGAAAACATTGACACATACCTGCCAGAGGCCTATCCTGGGTCTGAAGAGTCCACCCTGGTCTCCAGCAACTCATCATCTCAGCACACACTTTGCCTGCACGCATGGAAACCGCCTCTCTCCACGAATGTCTTCACCTGCTAGGAAACACACGATGTCACTCAGCCAAAGGAGAGCACAGGCAAAGTCAACTGAAGCCCCCGTTTTCAAGATTTTGCCCTCTGCTGCTCCACAGCCTCCGGCGGCACACTGCATGTGCATCACTTCTCGGTAGACAAGGCCGAAATCCGGGCATCCAGGGCCCCAGCCGTCCACAGTCTACGGATGGCGGCATATGGATCACCTCTTTGCCTCGTACAGCAGGGAGGCCTGGGCCCTAGACTGGCTCCGCTAGAGCTCCACGACCTCAGCTATTTTCCCTGACCTTTGACCCGTGCCCTCGTGAGTGTGTCATCTCTACTTCCACTTCTCTTCCCACCACACTGAATCCGCCACCTGCGGATACCTGAGCGTGGACATCAACATCTATCACTGGCTGCAGTGTCACAGGTCACTAGGTGTCTAGGCTCAGGCTGACCTTGGCTGTCTTCTGCCCAGGCAAGGAGCCTAATCCTTCCAAGGAAATCAGGACACGTGCTCACTGGCCGACATCCTTTCTTTCATCCACACAGCGGTCTAGATGAGGGGAAAGAGGCCAGGTAGGCCAGGTGAAGGCTGAGTGTGGGGCCTAAGGCTTCTTTCCCAATCACCATGGTGACAGCCACCGCAAGGCTGGGCGGAACTTCTGACGGGGACGAGTCACAAACACTCAGCCAATAGGAGAGGTCCAGCCTAACCGGCCAGTTCCGCAGAGCCCTCCATTTTACCCATGGACAGACAACGGCCCCTTGCGTCTTTGGACACAAAATCGAGGGCACCCAGGGAATAACTTCACAGTAGGCAACCCCTGATGTGAACACGTTCGACACACCGGGACAGCAGGCAGGTACCTCTTTTCCACTTACGCTAGGATATCACTAGGCAAGGCGCCCTTCCTCAGCATCTGTGGCCTCTCTGTATGTGTTCACTCAGAGGAATCTCTTCGTTCTACCCCTGAGACACATCACAAGTATGAGGGGCCTGAGAGAGAGCCTAGACATGGAACGGGGGAGGGTTCCGGCTGTACTGCTTCCCCGTGGGTAGAAAATAGCAGGTAGTCTCTCTGGAAGGTCTTAGCTTCTGTTGACTGACACGCGCAATACAGTAGGGGCGGACCCTGGCCAGGTGGAGCTTGTGGGCAGATGCAACCTCTCCGGCGACGAATAATTGCGCTGCTGCTTTGTATGGTGAAAACCTCCCCCCGCCAAGGGGGATGGGTAGAGAACATTGACCCACACCCGCCAGGGGCCTTTCTTGGGACTAAAGATCCCAACATGGTCTCAACGTCGTCACCCACTCAACACGCAACTTTCCTGCACACGTAATCCTGCCTTTCTCCGTCAGGGCCCTATCCTACCAGGAAAAAAAGCAAGCCGCTCAAAAAGGCCCATGCCAGGGAAATCGAGGAAACACTGCCAGTTCCCCAATTTTTGCTGTCTACATGTCCCCGCCTTCGGTGCAAGGCTGCCTATGTGGCCGGGCTCCGAAGGCAAGGCCGAAATCCTGGCAGCCTGGGCCCCAGCAGTGCAATGGTTGATGGACGTGGGGACACGGATGACCTGTTCGCCACATCCTTGGGCCCTTCACTGGCTCGCCATTCAGCTCCACGACGTCCACTACTGGCCCTGGCCTTTGCTTTGGCTGGTGCCCCATTAAACGTGTGCTCCGGAGCGATCTTTCTCCACCCATCACTAGCATTCTGCCACCAGGGGATATGTGAGTGTGGGAGTCAGCATTTGTCACTGGCAGCAGTGTCACAAGTCACTAGACTTCCAGCTACCCGCTGACCTAGGCTGCCTTCTGCCCCAGGCAAGGTCCCGAATCCTTTATCCCAGATGCTGACACCTGGGCACTGGCGGACATTGATTTTTATCAACACAGAGGTCTGAGTGAGGGTCAGAGGGCCAGGTAGGTGAAGTCAAGGCCAGGTGGGCGGGGCTAAGGCTTCTTTGCCATCACCATAGAGACAGTCCCCCCACCGCAAGAGTGGGCGGAGCTTGGGATGGGCCTGCTGACAAGACTGAGCCAATGGCAGAGATCCGGCCCGCCAGGCAGATGACACAGGGCCCTCCATTGTGACCTATGACCCCTAGTGGCCACAGGATTTGAGCACACCCCGGGAAAGGCTACGCAGACACAAGGGAGCCCCTGGTGCGGACTGCTTCAGGGCATTGGCAGAGCACGCCAGGTACCTCTTTCCCACTTTCCTGAGGATATCAGTAGGCAAGGCATCCCCACTCAGCATCTCTTGCCTCTCTCTGTCTCTCTCTGCTTGTCTTCGTTCTCTGAAATCTCTTCCTTCTCCCCCTTGTCACTTCACACCTTGGAGTGCCTGAAAGAGGGCCTAGAGACGAAAGAGCAAAGGGGGAAGGCCTCTGGCTCTACTGGTTGCCCAGGGGCAGATAAGATCTACTAGTCTACCTTTAAGGTCTAGAGAGTAGCCATCGATTGGGGAGCTACATCACGGACGGACCTGGCCAGGTGAAGCTTGCTGACATGCAGCAGCCTCTCCGGAGACTACTAATTCCGCGTATAACATTCTATGCAAATACCCGGCTGAGTGCCATGGGCAGAAAACATTGACACATACCTGCCAGAGGTCTATCCTGGGTCTGAAGAGTCCACCCTGGTCTCCAACCACTCATCATCTCAGCAGACACTTTGCCTGCACGCATGGAATCCGCCTCTCTCCACGAATGCCTTCTCCTGCTAGGAAACACAGGATGTCACTCAGCCAAAGGAGAGCACAGGCAAAGTCAACTGAAGCCCCCATTTGCAAGATTTTGCCCTCTGCTGGGCCACAGCCTCCGCTGGCACAGTGCATGTGTGTCACTTCTCCGAAGACAAGGCCGCAATCTGGGCATCCAGGGCCCCAGCAGTCCAGAGTCCAAGCATGGCGGCATATGGATCACCTCTTTGCCACGTACAGGAGGGAGGTCTGGGCCCTACACTGGCTCCGCTAGAGCTCCACGACCTCAGCTATTTTCCCTGACTTTTGGCCCGTGCCCTCGTGTGTGTGTCATCCCTAGTTACACTTCTTCTCCGACCACTCTGAATCTGCCACCTGCGGATACATGAGCATGAAAATTAACATCTGTCACTGCCTGCAGTGTCACAGGTCACTAGGTGTCTAGGCTCAGGCTGACCTTGGCTGTCTTCGGCCCAGGCAAGGAGCCTAATCCTTCAAAGGCAATGAGGACACGTGGTCATTGGCCGACATTCTTTCTTTCATCCACACAGCGGTCTAGATGAGGCTAAAGAGGCCAGGTAGGCCAGGTGAAGGCTGAGTGCGGGGCCTAAGGCTTCTTTCCCAATCACCATGGAGACAGCCACCGGAAGGCTGGCCGGAACTTCTGACGGGGACGGGTCACAAACACTGAGCCAATAGGAGAGGTGCAGCCTAACCGGCCAGTTTCGCAGAGCCCTCCATCGTACCCATGTACACACAACGGCCCGTTGTGTCTTTGGCCTCACAATGGAGGGCACCCAGGGAGTAGCTTCACTGTGGGCGTCTCTTGATGTGGAGAGGTTGGACACACTGGGACAGCAGGCAGGTATCTCTGTTCTGCTTACGCTAGAGTATCAGTAGGCAAGGCGCACTTCTTCAGCATCTATGTTCCCTCTCTGTATGTGGTCATTCAGAGAAATCTGTTCATTATACCCCTCAGACACATCACAAGTGTGAGGGACCTGGGAAACAGCCTGGAGATGAGACGGGGGAGGCTTCTGGCTAGACCGCTTCCCCATGAGCAGACAATAGCAGTTAGTCTCTCTATAAGGTCTTAGCTTCTGTTGGTTGACATGGGCAATACAGTAGGGGCGGACCCTGGCCAGGTGGAGCTTGTGGGCAGATGCAACCTCTCTGGTGACGAATAATTCCACTGCTTCTTTGTATGGTGAAAACTCTTCGCGGCCAAGTGGACTGGGAAGAGAACATTGACTCACACCTGCCAGGGGCCTTTCCAGGGAGTGAAGATCCCAACCTGGTCTCAACATTGTCACCCTCTCAGCACACACCTTTCCTGAACACATAATCCTGCCTTTCTCCATCAGTGCCTTATCCTACTAGGAAAAAAAGCATGCCGCTCAAAAAGGCCAATGCCAGGGATATCGAGGAGACACTGCCATTTTCCAAATTTTTGCTGTTGACATATCCCCGCCTCCCCTGCAAGGCAGCGTATGTGGCCGGGCTGCGAAGGCAAAGCCGAAATCCCTGCAGCCTGGGCCCTAGCAGTACAGTGGTTTATGGACGTGGGGACACGAACGACCTGTTCGCCACATACAGGAGGGATCCTTGGGCCCACCCCTGGGTCGCCATTCAGTTCCACAACGTCCACTACTGGCCCTGGCCTTTTCCGGTTCCCACTGAACGTGTGCTTCACAGCGATGTTTCTCCACCCATCACTATTGTTCTGCCACCAGGGGATATGTGAGTGTGGGAGTCACCATTTGTCACTGGCATAGTGTCACAAGTCACTAGACTTCCAGGTTCCAGCTGACCTAGGCTTCCTTCTGCCCCAGGCACGGTCCCGAATCCTTTATCCCAGATGCTGACACCTGGGCACGGGCAGACATTCATTTTTTTCTACACAGAGGTCTGAGTGAGGGTCAGCAGTTCAGGTAGGTGAAGTGAAGGCCAGGTGGTCAAGGCTAAGGCTTGTTTGCCATCACCATGGAGACAGTCCCCACACCGCAAGAGTGGCAGAGCTTATGATTGGCCTGGTGACAAGACTGAGCCACTAGCTGAGATCCGGCCCGCCAGGCAGATGACACAGGGCCCTCCATTGTGACCTAGGACACCTAGTGGCCACAGGATTTGAGCACACCCTGGGAAAGGCTACGCAGGCACAAGGGAGCCCCTGGTGCGGACTGCTTCAGGGCATTGGCACAGCAGGCCAGGTACCTCTTTCCCACTTTCCTGAGCATATCAGTACGCAAGGCATCCCCACTCAGCATCTCTTGCCTCTCTCTGTCTCTCTCTCGATGTGTTCCTTCTCTGAAATCTCTTCCTTCTCCCCCTTGGCACTTCACACCTTGGAGTGCCTGACAGAGGGCCCAGAGACGAAAGAGCAAAGGGGGAAGGCCTCTGGCTCTACTGGTTGCCCATGGGCAGAGAAGATCTGCTAGTCTATCTGGAAGGTCTAGAGAGTAGCCATCGATTGGGGAGCTACATCATGGGCAGACCCTGGCCAGGTGAAGCTTGCTGACATGTGACAGCCTCCCCAGAGACTACTAATTCCGCTGATAACATTGTATGGAAGTACCCTGGTCAGTGCGCTGGGCAGAAAACGTTGACACATACCTGCCAGAGTCCTATCCTGGGTCCGAAAAGTTCACCCTGGTCTCCATAGACTGATCATCTCAGTACACACTTTGCCTGCACACACGGAATCCGCCTATCTCCACGAATGCCTTCTCTTGCTAGGAAACACACGATGTCACTCAGCCAAAGAGAGCACAGGCAAAGGCAAGCGAAGCCCCCATTTTCAAGTTTTTGCCCTCTGCTGCTTTACAGCCTCCGGTGGCACACTGCATGTGCGTCACTTCTCCGAAGACAAGGCCGAAATCCAGGCACCCAGGGCCCCAGCAGTCCAGAGTCTGCGGATGGTGGCATATGGATCACCTCTTTGCCATGTAGAGGACGGAGGCCTCGGCCCTAGACTGGCTCCGCTAGAGCTCCATGACCTCAGCTATTTTCCCTGACCTTTGGCCCGTGCCCTCGTGGGTGTGTGATCTCTACTTACACTTCTCCTCCGAGCACTCTGAATCTGCCACCTGAGGATACGTGAGCATGGAAATCAACATCTATCACTGGCTGCAGTGTCACAGGTCACTTGGTGTCTAGGCTCGGGCGGACCTTGGCTGTCTTCTGCCCAGGGAAGGAGCTTAATCCTTCAAAGGAAATAAGGACACATGGTCAGTGGCCGACAGCCTTTCTTTCATCCACACAGCAGTCTAGGTGAGTGTAAAGAGGCCAGGTAGGCCAGGTGAAGGCTGAGTGCGGGGCCTAAGGCTTCTTTCCCGATCACCATGGAGACAGCCACCGGAAGGCTGGCCGGAACTTCTGACGGGGACGGGTCACAAGCAGTGAGCAATAGGAGAGGTGCAGCCTAACCGGCCAGTTCCGCAGAGCCCTCCATTTTACCCATGGACACACAACAGCCCCGTGTGTTTTTCGTCACAAAATCGAGGGCACTCAGGGAATAACTTCACAGTAGTGAACCCCTGATGTGGACAGGTTCGACACACTGTGACAGCAGGCAGGTACCTCTTTTCCACTTATGCTAGGATATCAGTAGTCCAGACGCCCTTCCTCAGCATCTAATGCCCCTCCGTTTAAGTGTTTGTTCAGAGAAGTCTCTTCATTCTACCTCTGAGACACATCACATGTATGAGGGGCCTGAGATAGAGCCTGGAGATGGAACGGGGGAGGCTTCTGGCTGTACCGCTTCCCCATGGGCAGAGAATAGCAGGTAGTCTCTCTGGAATGTCTTAGCTTCTGTTGATTGACATGAGCAATACAGTAGGGTGGACCCTGGCCAGTTGGAGCTTGTGGGCAGATGCAACTTTCCAGGCCAGTAATAATTCCTCTGCTCCTTTGTCTGGTGCAACCCCCCCCCAAATGGGATGGGCAGAGAACATTGACCCACACCTGCCAGGGGCCTTTCCTGGGACAAAAGATCCCAAACTGGTCTCAACGTTATCACCCTCTCAGCAGACACCTTTCCTGCACACATAATCCTGTTTTTCTCCGTCAGTGCCTTACCCTACTGAGAAAAAAAGCATGCCGCTGAAAAAGACAATGCCAGGGAAATCGAGGAGACACTGCCATTTTGCAAATTTTTGCTGTCTCCATGTCCCCGCCTCTGGTGGAAAGCTGCCTATGTGGCTGGGATCTGAAGGCAAGGCCGAAATCCTGGCAGCCTGGGCCCCAGCAGTCCAATGGTTTATGGACGTGGGGAGACGGATGACCTGTTTGCCACATACAGAAAATGAACATTCAATATAGAACATAAAGTATGGAATAGAGAATATAGAATATAGAAAAATGTGGAATATTGAACATAGACTATAAAGTGTAGAATACGAAACATAGATTATGAAATAAAGTATAAATGACACAGAACATAGAATATATAGAATATAGAAGACAATAGAATATAGAATGTAAAATATAGAATACACAATATAGAAGAAAACAGAATATAGAAAAATATAGACTATAGAAGGACAAATGTAGAATTGGAATATAGAATACAGAAAAATATAGTATGTAAAAAGACAGAATATGGAAGAATATAGACTATAGAATACAGAATATAGAGGAATTTAAAATATGGAATGTAAAATATAGAATATGGAATAAAAAATATGCAATATAGAATATGGAAGAATATCGTATGAAGAAAAATATAGAATATAGAACATCGAATATAGAATACAGAGTATGGAATATAGAATATACAAAAATACAGAATGTAGAAAAACATCGAAGAACACAGATCATAGAATACAGAGACTTTAAAATATAGAAGATGATACAGAGAACACTGAAGATACAATACAGAATATGAAAGAACTTTGAAAATAGAAGAATATAGCATATAGAGGATTTGGAATAAAGAAGAGTACAGAATATACGTTATAGAAGAACATAGCATAAAGAATACAGAATATAGAAGAAAATAGAATATAAATTCAGAATATAGAATACAGAAGAATATAAAATGTACGATGTAGAATAGCAATTATGGAATGCAAACTATAGAAAGAAGAATATAGGAGAATATAAATTACAGAATATAGAAGATTATAAATTATACAATATACATGATTATGGAAAATACAATGTAGACTATAAAATGTAGAATATAGAAGAAAATGGAATACAGAATATACAAGAATATGGAATGTTGAATATAGTATCAAGAATATGGAATATAGAATACACAAAAATATAGTATAGGTAAAGTATAGAAAGTAGAAGATTGAACATAGAACATAGAATATAGAAAAATATAGACTGTAGAATTTAGAATACAGAATGTAGAATATAGAAGATTTTAGAATATAGAATGTAGAATATACAGTATAGAATACAGAATATGGAATATACAACCTAGACTATGGAAAAATATAGAAATAGAATATACAAGAATATAGAACATAGAAGAATATAGAATATAAAATACAGGATACAGAGTATAGAAGAATTTAGAACGTAGAATATAGAATATGGACTATAGAATAGAGAGAAATATAGTATATAGAATATAGAACATAGAAGATACAATACAGAATATAAAAGAAAAAAGAATATAGATTATAGAAGAAAACAGAACATGGAAAATATGAGAATGTAGAATATAATTATAGAAGAATATAGAATGTTGAAAAATACAGAATACAGAATATAGGAAAACATAGAGCATAAATTTAGAATATAGATGATACAGATATATGAATGCAGAATATAGAAGAATAAAGAATATAGATGACAGACTACAGAATATAGAAGATAGAACATAGAAGAAAATAAGAGTATTGACAAATATAGGGTATAGGATACACACTACTGAAGAATATAGACTACAGAAAGTAGAAGAATATAGATTACAAACTATAGAAGAATATAGAATGTAGAATAGAGAATATGGAATAGACTATACAAGAGAATATTAGATTACAGAAGAATATAGAGATTAGAAGGCAGAATATACAATAAAAATATAGAAGATAGAATACAGAATTCAGAAAAATTTAGAACATAAAATGTAGAGTATAGAAGAAAATAGAATATAAAATGTAGAATGGAGAACATGGAATATGGAATAGAGTATAGAGAAGAATAAAGAATATTGAAAAACTTAGAACATAGAATGTAGACTGTAGAATATTGAATACAGAATTTAGAATGTACAATATAGAATACAGCAGATAGAAGAATATAGATTACAAGTGAAGAATATAGAATAAGAATGTAGAAGAGTATAGAATGCAGGACATAGAAGAATATAGAATATAGAATGCAGAATGTAGAAAATAGAATAAGGAATATAGAATGTAGAATACAGAAGAATATAGTATATAAAAATATAGAATATAGAACATTGAATATGGAATATAGAATACAGAGTATGAAATAGAGAATATAGAAAAATACAGAATAGAGATAAATATAGACTATAGAATAGAGTATGTACAAAGTAGAATTCAGAATATAAAATACAGAACATAGAATATAGAGGAATATAGATTATGGAATATAGAAGATTCTGGAATATAGAATGTAGAGTTAAATATAGAATATAGGAGATGGAATATAAGAGAATATAGAATGCAGAATATAATATACAGAATATGCAATATGGAATATAGGATACAGAAAATTATAAAATATATAGACTATAGAAAAATATTGAATATAGAATACAGACAATGGAATGTAGAAAAATATAGAATACAGAATATAAAACATAGAATAAAAATACATAACAGAGAGAATAAACATTACAGAACATAGAAGATTACGGAATGTAGAATGTAAAATACAGAATATACAATATAGAAGAATATATGATACAGACTATGGAAGAATATATAGTATAGAATGTAGAATATACAATACAGAAAATTATATAGAAAAGTATAGAATATAGGAAAAACAATATGCAACACAGAGTATGGAATATAGAATATAGAAGAATATAGAACATAGAATATAGAATGTAGAACACAAAATATAAAATATGAAATAAAGCATAAAGAACACAGAATATAGAAGAATATAGATTAAAGAATATAGACGATAACGGAATATAGAATATAAAATGCAGAATATACAATATAGAAGAATATAGAATACAGAATATAGACGAATATAGAATATAGAAGGAAGAATGAAGAATATGGAATATAGAATACAGAAAAATATAGTATGTAGAAAAATATAGAACATGGAAGAATATAGAATACAGAACATAGAATGTGGAAAAATTTTAAATATACAATGCAGAAAGTAGAATATGGAACATGAAATGTGCAATATAGAATATAGAGGAATAATGTATGTAGAAAAATATAGAATATAGAACATCAAATACAGAATAGAGTATGGAATATAGAATATAGAAAAATATAGAATACATATGAACATAGATTATAGAATGTAAAGAATTTCAAATATAGAATATGGAACATAGAACACTGAAGATAGAATACAGAATATAAAAGACCTTTGAAAATAGAAGAATATAGTGTATAGAGGATTTGGAATAAATAAGGATATAGAATATACATTATAGAAGAATATAGCATAGATAACAGAATATAGAAGAACACAGAACATATGTTTAGAATATAGAATACAGAGGAATATAAAATGTACAACGTGGAATACAGATTACAGAATGCAAAGTATAGGAAAATATAGATTATAGAATATAGAAGATTATAAATTATACAATACAGAAGATTATGGAATACAGAATGTAGAATGTAAAATACAGAATGTACGAGAATATGGAATATGGAATATAGAAGAACATAGAATGTTGAATATAGTATCAAGAATATGGAATATAGAATACATAAAAATACAGTATGTGTAAAAATATAGAAAATGGAACATTGAATATAGAACATAGAATATAGAAAAATATAGAATATAGAATACAGAATGTAGAATATAGAAGATTTTAGAATATAGAATGTAGAATACACAATATGGAATATAGAATACAGAAGAATATAGTATAGAGAAAAATATAGAATATACAACATAGAACATCAAATATAGAATAGAGAGTATGGAATATAGGAAAATATAGAATATAGAAGAACATAGAATTTAGAATGTGGAATATGGGATATAGAAGAATTTGGAATATAGAATATGGAATATACAATACAGGGTATTAATAGAGAATATAGAAAAGTATAGAATAGAGATAAATATAGACTATAGAATAGAGTATATACAAAGTACAATACAGAATATAAAATACAGAATAAAGAACATAGAATTTAGAAGAATATACATTACAGAATATAGAAGATTCTGGAATATAGAATATAGAAGATGGAATATAAGAGAATACAGAATGTAGAATATAGTTTACAGAATATGCAATATGGAATATAGAATACTGAAAATTATAAAAAAATATAGACTATAGGAAAAAACATTGAATATAGAATACAGACAATGGAATATAGAAAATTATAGAATGTAGAATACAGAATATAAAATATAGAATAAAAAATACATAATATAGAGATATACATTATAAAATACAGAAGATTATGGAATATAGAATGTAGAATGTAAAATACAGAATATACAATATAGAACAATATATGGTACAGACTATAGAAGAATATAGAATGTAGAATATAGAATACAGAAAATTATACAGAAAAATATAGAATATAGAAAAAGAACATTGAATATAGAACACAGAGTATGGAATATAGAATATAGAAAAACATACAATGTAGACTACAAAATATAGAATATGAAGTAAAGCATAAACAGCACAGAATATAGAATATAGATTATAGAATATAGAAATAATGGAATATAGAATGTAAAATACAGAATCTACAAAATAGAAGAATATAGAATTCAGAATATAGAATAATATAGAATACAGAAGGAAGAATGTAGAATATGGAATGTAGAATATAGAAAATTATAGTATATAGAAAAATATAGAATATGGAAGAACATAAAGAATTTAGAATGTAGAATACAGAACATAGAATATGGAAGAATTTAAAATATACAATGTAGAATATAGAATATGGAATATAGAAGAATATTGTATGTAGAATATAGAATACAGAGTATGGGATATAGAATATACAAAAATATAGAATATAGAAGAACATAGATTATAGAATATAGAGAATTTAAAATATAGAATATGGAACACTGAAAATAGAATACAGAATACAAAAGAACTTGGAAAATAGAAGAATATAGTGTATTTCATATTTTACATTCTACATTCCATAATTTTCTGTATTCTATAATCTGTATTCTAGTCTTTATTCTATATTTTATATTGTATTTTCTGTATTCTACATTCTACTTTCTATATTCTAAATTCTGTATTACATGTTCTTGTATAATCTATATTCTGTACTGCATAGTTTTCTACTGTGTATATTCTTCTATAATGTATATTCTATATTCTTCTGTATTCTATATTCTATTCTTCTATATTCTCTATTCTTCCGTATTGTGTATTCTACGTTCTACTATATTTTTCTTGTATTTTCTATAGCCTTCTATATTCTATATTCTTCTATATTCTAAATTTATATTCAATATTCTTCTATATTCTGTATTCTATATTCTTCTGTAATGTATATTCTATAATCCATATTCTTGTTTATATTCTTCTGTATTCCATATTCTTGTATATTCTATATTCTATTTTCTATATTCTTTTACATTCTATATCTTCTGTGTTCTGTGTTCTATGTTCAGTTTTCTTCTATGTACTATTCCTTCTATATTCCATATTCTATATTCTAAATTCTTCTATATTCTATATTCCACATTCTAAATTCTATGTTTTTCTATATTCTATATTTTCCTATATCCTATATGCCATACTCTCTATTCTATATTCGATGTTCTATATTCTATATTTTTCTCTATACTATATTCTTCTGTATTCTATATTCCATATTGTATAGTCTACATTTTAAAATCTTCTATATTCTACATTCTATATTAAACATTTGCAATTTTTCTATATTCTATATTTTTCTATATTCAATCTTCTATTTTCTATATATTTACATATACTATACTTTTGTGTATTCTATATTCCATATTCTCTATACTGTACTCAACATTCTATATTCTTTTCTGCAGGACTCTCCGTTCAGGTCTATTCTTGCCTGCGGGACTCTCCGTCGGGGCCTATTCTTGCCTACAGGGCTCCTCTATTCTGGCCTGTTCTTGCCTGTGGAACTCTCTGTTCCGGCCTGTTCTCGCCTGCAGGCCTCTCCGTTAGGGCCTCTTCTTACCTGCGGGGCTCCTCTATTCGGGCCTATCCTGGCCTGCGGGACTCTCCGTCGGGGCCTATTCTTGCCTACAGGGCTCCTCTATTCTGGCCTGTTCTTGCCTGTGGGACTCTCTGTTCCGGCCTGTTCTCGCCTGCAGGCCTCTCCGTTAGGGCCTCTTCTTACCTGCGGGGCTCCTCTATTTCGGGCCTATCCTGGCCTGCGGGACTCTCCGTCCGGGCCTATTCTCGCCTGCGGAACCTTCCGTTCGGGCCCATTCGTGCCTGTGGGACACTCTGTTCGGTCCTATTCTTGCCTGTGGGATCATTCGTTTGGGCCTATTCTTGCCTGTGGAACCTCCGTTCGGGCCTAATCTTGCCTGCGGGAGCATCCTTTCCTTCCTCCTCTTGCCTGCGGGGCTCTTCTATTTGGGCCTGCTCGTGCCTACGGAGCTCCGTTATTCAGGCCTGTTTGAGCCTGCGGGCCTCCGTTATTCGGGCCTGTTCGTGCGTGCGGGGCTCCGCTATTCCGCGTGTCCGCACGTGCGGGGCTCCGCTCTTGGGGCCGTTCATCAGTGCGGGGCTCCGCTCTTGGGGCCGTTCATCAGTGCGGGGCTCCGCTCTTGGGGCCGTTCATCAGTGCGGGGCTCCGCTCTTGGGGCCGTTCATCAGTGCGGGGCTCCGCTCTTGGGGCCGTTCATCAGTGCGGGGCTCCGCTCTTGGGGCCGTTCATCAGTGCGGGGCTCCGCTCTTGGGGCCGTTCATCAGTGCGGGGCTCCGCTCTTGGGGCCTGCTCGTGCCTGCGGAGCTCCGGCATTGGTGAGTGTTCTCGTGTGGCGGGTTCCGCTATTCGGCGTGTTCGTACGTGCCAGGCTCCGCTATTCCGGCCTGTTCGTGCCTGTGGGGCTCCTCTATTCGGGCATGTTCTTGCCTGCGGGACTCCTCTGTGCGGTCCTATTCTTGCCTTCGGGACTCTGTTCGGGCTGATTCTTGGCTACAGGAATCTCCGTTCTGGCCTATTCTTGCCTGTAGCACTCTCCATTTGGGCCTATTCTTTCCTGCGGGACTCTCCGTTCAGGTCTATTTTTGCCTGCGGGACCCTGTTCAGGCCTATTCTTGCCTACAGGGCTCCTCTGTTCTGGCCTGTGGGAATCTCCCTTCGGGCTTATTCTCGTCTGCGGGACTCTTGGTATGGGCCTGTTGTCGCCTTCGGGACTCTCCGTTCGGGCCCTTTCTCGGCTGCCGGACTCTCCTTTTGGGCCTGTTCTCGCCTGCAGGACTCTCCTTTTGGGCCTATTCTCAACTCCAGGCTTCTCTGTTAGGGTCTATTCTTTCCTGGGGGATTCTGTTTGGGCCTATTCTTACCTGCGGGGCTCCTCTATTCGGGCCTATTCTTGCCCACGGGACTGTGTAAGGGCCTTTTCTTGCCAGCCGGGCTCTAATTCAGGCGTATTCTTGCCTGCGTGACTCTGTTCGGGCCTATTCTTGCCTGCGTGAGTCCCAGTTCGGGACTATTCTTGCCTGCGTGAGTCCCAGTTCAGGACTATTCTTGCCTGCGGGACTCTCCTTTCAGGCTTCCTCTTGTCTGCGGGGCTCCTCTATTCGGGCCTCTTCGTGCCTGTGGAGCTCCGTTATTCAGGCCTTTTCCTGCGTGCGGGGCTCCACTATTTGGGCCTGTTCTTGCCTGTGGGGCTCCTCTATTAAGGGATATTTTTGCCTGCCGGACTCTCAGTTTGGGCCTATCCTTGCCTGCGGGACTCTCCATTTGGGCCTATACTTGCTTGCAGAACTCTCCGTTTGGGCCTGTTCTTTCCTGCGGGACTCTCTGTTCGGGCCTATTCATGCCTGCGGGACTCTCTGTTCGGGCCTATTCATGCCTGTGGAGCTCTCCTTTCAGGCTTCGCCTTACCTGCGGGGCTCCGCTATTCGGGCCTGCTCGTGCGTGCGGGCTACCCTATACGACTATACGATACAGAATATAGATTATAGAAGAACATAGAATACAGAATTTGGAATATAGAAAATAGAATGTAGAATAAAAGAAAAGAATGTAGAATACAGAATATAAAATATAAAATGAAGAGTATTGATTACGGAGTATAGAATATAGAAAATTCTGAAATGTAGAATGTAAAATATAGAAGAATATAGAATGCATACTATAGCAGAATACAGAAGAATATAGGATATAGAATATAGAATATGGAACATAAGATATACCATACAGAAAAACAGAATATAGAAAGATAAAGAATATAGAACATAGAACTTTAAATATACAATATAAAATACAGAGAATGGAATATAGAACCTAGATTATGGAAGAATATAGAAATAGAATATAGAATTTAGAATGTACAGTACAGAATATAAAATATAGAATTTAGAACGTAGAATATAGAATATGGACTATAGAATATAGAGGAATATAGTATATGGAAGAACATAGACGATACAATACAGAATATAAAAGAAAAAAAGAATACAGAAGAATATAGAGTATAGAAGAATAAGGAATATGGAAAATAGGAGAAAGTAGAATATAATTATAGAAGAATGTAGAATATTGAAAAATATAGAATACAGAATATAGGAAAACATAGAGCATAAATTTAGAAGATATAGGATATAGAATGCAGAATATAGAAGAATAAAGGATATAGATGACAGACTACAGAATATAGAAGATAGAATGTAGAAGAAAATAGAATATTGACAAACGGAATATAGGGTATAGGATATACAGTATTGAAGAATAGAGAATAAAGTAGAAAAATACAGATGACAAAATATAGAAGAATATAGAATGGAGAATAGAGAATATAAGAGAATAGATTACAGAAGAATATAGAATATAGAGATTAGAAGGTAGAATATACATAAAAAATATAGAATATAGAATTCAGAAAAAATTTAGAATATAAAATGCAGAATATAGAATATAGAAGAAAATGGAATGGAGAATGGAGAACATAGAATATGGGATAGGGAATAGAGAAGAATAAAGAATATTGAAAAATTCAGAATATAGAATGTAGACTAGAATATTGAATATAGAATTTAGAATGTACAATATGGAATATAGCAGGTAGAAGAATATAGATTACAACAGAAGAATATAGAATGTAGAATAAGAATGTAGAAGAGTATAGAATACAGAACATAGAAGAATAAAATGCAGAATGTAGAATACAGAAGAATATAGGATATAAAAAATATAGAATATAGAACATCGAATATGGAATATAGAATACAGAGTATGAAATAGAGAATATAGAAAAATATTGAATAGACTTAAAGAATGTAGAATAGAGTATGTACAAAGTAGAATAAAGAACATAGAATACAGAAGAATATAGATTATAGAATATTCTGGAATATAGAATTAAATATAGAATATAGAAGATGGAATAAAAGAAAATATAGAATGTAGAATATAGTTTACAGAATATGCAATATGGAATATAGAATACAGAAAATTATAAAAAATATAGAATATAGAAAACATTGAGTATAGAATACAGACAATGGAATATAGAAAAATAAAGAATTTAGAATACAGGATATAGAATATAAAATATAGAACAAAATACATAATATAGAGAATATACATTATACAATATAGAAGATTATGGAATATAGAATGTAGAATGTAAAATACAGAATTTACAATATAGAAAAATATATGATACAGACTATAGAAGAATATAGAGTAAAGAATGAATATAGAATACAGAAAATTGTATAGAAAAATATAGATTATAGAAAAAGAACATTGAATATAGAACACAGAGTATGGAATATGTAATATAGAAAAATATAGAATATAGAATGTAGAATACAAAATATAGAATATAAAATAAAGGGTAAAGAACACAGATTATAGAAGAATATAGAATATAGAAGATAACAGAATATAGAATTTAAAATACAGACTACACTATAGAAGAATACAGAATATAGTAGGATATAGAAGGAAGAATATAGAATATGCAATAGAGAATACAGAAAAATATAGTATATAGAAAAATATAGACGAAGTATATGGAAGAATATAGAATTTAGAATATAGAATACAGAGCATAGAATATGGAAGAATTTAAAATATACAATGTGGAATATAGAATATGGAATATAGAAGAATATTGTATGTAGAAAAATGTAGAATATAGAATACAGAGTATGGGATATAGAATATACAAAAATATAGAATATAGAAGAACATAGATTATAGAATATAGAGAATTTAAAATATAGAATATGGAACATAGAACACGGAAGATACAATACAGAATATAAAAGAACGTTGTAAACAGAACAATATAGTGTATAGAGGATTTGGAATAAAGAAGAATATAGAATATACATTATAGAAGAATACAGCATACAGAATACAGGATATAGAAGAAAATAGAATATAAATTTAGAATATGGAATGCAGAAGAATAAAATGTACAATGTAGAATACAGATTATACAATGCAAAGTATACAGTGAAGAATACACAGAAGTATATAATAAAAAAATAAATCATACAGTATAGAAAATAATGGAATATAGAATGTACAATGTAAAATATAGAATATAGAAGAACATAGAATACGAAATATAGAATATAGAATGTACAAGGGTATGGAAAATACAAGAAAAAGAATATAGTAGAATGTAGAATACAGAATATTGAAGAATACAGAATATGGAATAGAGAATACAGAAGAATTAGGATATAGAATACAGAATATACATTATAGAAGAATGTACACAGTAGAAGACTATACAAGGAAGAATATAGATTACTGAAGAACATAGAATACAGAATTTAGAATATAGAATGTAGACTACAGAATATAAAATATAGAATAAAGACTATAGAATATAGAATACAGATTGTAGAATACAGAGAATTATGGAATGTAGAATGTAAAATATAAAAGAATACAGAATTTAAAAGAATACAGAATGTAGACTACAGAATATGGAACATAGAATATACCACACAGAAAAATATAGTATATATAAAAATAAAGAATATAGAACATAGAACTTTGAATATACAATATAGAATACAGAGTATGGAATATAGAACCTAGAATATGTAAAAATACAGAAAGAGAATATAAAAGAATATAGAATATAGGAGAATATAGAATTTAGAATGTAGAATATAAAGTACAGAATATAGAATATAGAAGAATTTAGAACGTAGAACATAGAATATAGAGGAATACAGTATATAGAAGAACATAGGACATAGAAAATACAATGCAGAATATAAAAGAAAAAAGAATATAGAGTATAGAAGAATATGGAATATGGACAATAGGAGAATGTAGAGTATAATTATAGAAGAATATAGAAAACTGAAAAACAATACAGAATATAGGAAAATATAGAGCAAAAATTTAGAAGATATAGGATATAGAATGCAGAATATAGAAGAATACAGAATATAGATGACAGACTACAGAAAATAGAAGATAGAACATAGAAGAAAATAGACTATGGACAAATATGGAATATAAGGTACCGGATATATACTATTGAAGAATATAGAATAAAGTAGAAGAATATAGATTACAGACTATAGAAGAATATAGAATGTAGAATAGAGAATATGGAATAGAGAATACAAGAGAATATTAGATTACAGAAGAATATAGAATATAGAGATTAGAAGGTAGAATAAACACTAAAAAATACAGAATATAGAAGAATATAGAATTCAGAAAAATTTAGAATAGAAAATGTCAAATATAGAAGAAAATGGAATGTAGAATAGAGAACATAGAATGTGGAATAGAGTATAGAGAAGAATAAAGAATATTACAAAATTTAGAATGTAGACTGTAGAATATTTAATATACAATTCAGAATGTACAATACAGAATATAGCAGATAGAAGAATATAGATTATAAGAGAAGAATATAGAATGTAGAATAAGAATGTAGAAGAGTATAGAATACAGAACATAGAAGACTATAGAATGCAGAATGTAGAATATGGAATATATAATATAGAATACAGAAGAATATAGTATATAAAAATATTGAATATAGAACATAGAATATAGAACACAGAATATAGAATATGTGATATAGAATACAGGGTATGGAATAGAGAATATAGAAAAATATAAAATAGAGAAATATAGAATAGAGTATGTACAAAGTAGAATATAAAATGTAGAATAAAGAACATAGAATATAGAAGAATATAGATTATAGAATATTGAAGACTGGAATATAGAATGTAGAATTAAATATAGAAGATAGAATATAAGAGAATATAGAATGTAGAATAGAGTATACAGAATATGCAATATGGAATATAGAATACAGAAAATTATTAAATATAGACTATAGAAAAAAATGAATATAGAATACAATCAATGGAATATAGAAAATATAGAATTTAGAAAATAGAATGTAGAATACAGAATATAAAATATAGAATAAAAAATACATAATATAGAGAATATACATTATACAATATAGAAGATTATGGAATATAGAATGTAGAATGCAAAATACACAATATACAATATAGAACAATATATGATACAGACTATAGAAGAATATAGAATATAGAATACAGAAAATTATAGAATATAGAAAAAGAACATTGAATATAGAACACAGAGGATGGAATATAGAATATAGAAAATATAGAATATAGAAGAATATAGTATGTAGAATACAAAATATAGAATAAAAATAAAGCATAAAGAACACAGAATATAGAAGAATATAGATTATAGAATATAGAAGATAATGGAATAAGAATATAGAGTGTAAAACAAAATATACACTATGAAGAATACAGAATATAGAAAAATGTAGAATATAGAAGGAAGAATGTAGACTATGGAATATAGAATACAGAAAAATATAGTATATAGAATATAGAAGAAAATGGAAGAACATAGAATAAAGAATTTAGAATGTAGAATACAGAATATAGAGCATAGAATATGGAAGAATTTAAAATATACAATATAGAATATGGAATATGAAATATAGAATATAGAAGAATATTGTATGTAGAAAAATATAGAATGTAGAACATCGCATATAGAATGCAAAGTATGAAATATAGAATATACAAAAATAGAATATAGAAGAACATAGATTATAGAAAATAGAGAATTTGAAATATAGAATATGGAACATAGAACACTGAAGATAGAATACAGAATATAAAAGAACTTTGAAAATAGAATATAGTGTATTCTATATTTTACATTCTACATTCCATAATTTTCTATATTTTATAATCTGTATTCTATAGTCTTTATTCTACATTCTATGTTCTAAATTCTGTATTACATGCTCTTGTATAATCTATATTCTGTATTGTGTAGTCTTCTACTGTGTATATTCTTCTATAATGTATATTGTATATTCTTCTGTATTCTATATTCTAATTCTAAACATCCCCACATAACCCTGCTCACCTGGAACCATTGATGAGAGTTTCCAGACAACTCATCTGGGGACCAACAACCCAGATACCCCAAACCCAACCACCCTGCAATCAGCAGAGCACACACACAGCACCCAACCCCAAAACTAGGAAGATCACCCACTGCACCCACAGCCAGGGTCCAGCTGGACAGACAAACACACCACCTCAACAGAAACACCACCTATATCCTCAACAGCCCCACGAGAGACCCACACTCACACATGCAGTCATTCCTCCACCAACCCTGAGAAAGGTACTGAGAGCATCAAAATGGCAAAATTAGAGACCAGAGCAAAACACAGGCCCAGCCTACTTGGATATATCAAAACAAAACAAAATTTCAGGGTTCAACAAACACACAGTAAATAAATAGATATAATAATTTCTTGATGCTTCGGAAACAACAGACAATATCAAATCACAAAAAGAAGCAGGACAAGATGGAGTCAGCAAGTGACTGAAATAAAGAACAAAAAAACTGCCGGGGGTAAGAAACAGCCTGTGAAAACACAGGCAAAACCAAGAAAAATATAGACAAAATCAAGGAAGGCACTGACAAAATGAAAGAAAGCAACAAACAAACAAAAAACCCATTGTTGTCAAGTTGTTTACAACTCATAAAAGCGATAAAGAATTCAGGAAAACAATATAAAAACGAAACAACTAGAAACCATACAAAAACATCAACTAGAAAGCCAAAAGATTAAGAATAAAATTTCAGAAACAGACAACTCAAAAGAAGGATATAAGACCAGAATTGAAGCAATGGAAGACAGATTAGTGAAATTAAAGAAAAATCCCTTGATACCAATTTGTTTGAGGAAAAATCAGAAAAAAGAATGAAGAAATCCTAATAATTATGTGGGACACTGTCAAGAGGAAAAACTTGCATATGATAAGAGATCCAATGGATGGGGCTGGGTGCAATGCAAAACACAGAGACAATTGTCAAAGTAATCCTGGCAGAAAACTTCGCTATCTATCATTATGAAAGATAAGAAGATACTCATCCAAGAAGCGCAATGAACCCCATACAGGATAGAGCCCAAAGAAAGTCACCAAGACTTATAAACAAACTTGCAAAAAAAAAAGGACCAAAGACAAACAAAGAATCCTGAGATCAGCTAAGGAAAAATAAAGTCACCTATCTACAAAGGGGAACCAATAAAACTAATCTCCAACTATGTAGCTAAAACTACGTAGGCAAGAAGACAGTGGGAAGACCTATATAAAAGGTCGAAAGTAAAAAAACAAAAACAAAAAAAACCCAGCCAGCAATTCTATATTTGGTAAAACAGTCTCTCAAATACAATGGCAACATTAGAATATTTCCAGATAAGCAGAAATTAAGGGAATTTGTAAAAACCAGACCAAACTTATGAGAAATATTAAAGAGAGTCCTTCGAATAGAGAACCAAAAACATTAAACAATAATCTGATATTTGGACGCAGGACAGACCACCCAGATACCAACCCAAATAAAGAATTTAAAAAACAAAACAAAGCTAAAAACAGGGAACCAAAGACATCAATATGTAAATGATGACATCAAAACAAAGAAGAGGGAAGAAATGGTGTAGTTATAGAACTTCCATATGGAGAGGAAGCCAAAGCGATACCAATAAATAAGACTGTTTTAAACTTAGGAAGATAACGGTAAATTTCAAGGTAACGACATAGAGGAGGCCTGGTGGTGCATTGGTTAAGTGCTCGGCTGCTAACCAAAATGTCATTGCACTGAAAGTCTTAACTAAAGAAATATGGAAAAAAGAAAGAAATAAAGGACATCCAAATTGGAAGGAAGAAGCAAAATTTTCCCTATACACAGATGAAATGAACCTATACATAGAAAACTCCAAGGATTCCACAAAAAAACTACTGGAACTAATAGAAGGAGTCAGCAAAGTAGCAGGGTACAATATCATATTAGTTGGATTCCTCTACATCAACAAAGAGAACTTCAAAAAGTAAATCACAAAAAGAATGCCATTTATAATAGCCCCCCAAATGATAAAATACTTGGGAATAAATCTATCTAACCAGGGATATAAAAGACCTATACAAAGAAAACTACAAAATGCTACTGCAAGAAACCAAGAGACCTATATAATTGGAAGAAAAAAAAAATGCTCATGGATAGGAAGACTCAACATCATGAAAATGTCAATACTACCTGAAGTGATCTACAAATATAATGCAAGACCGATCCAAATTGCAACGGCATTCTTTAATGAGATGGAAACACTAATCACCAACCCAATGTGAAAAGGAAAGAGGCCTTGGATAAGTTAAGTGCTACTAAAGAAGAACAAGGTAGAAAGAAGGCCTCGCACTACTGAATCTCAGAACCTACTATACAGGCATGGCAATCAAAACAGACTGGTATTTGTACGATGACAAACACATAGACCGATGGAACAGAATTTAGAAGACAGATGTAAATCCGTCCAGCTATGGGCCGCTGATTTTTGACGAAGGGCCAAATTTTGTTAAATTGGGAAAAGACAGTCTCTAACAAATGGCACTGGCAAAACTGAATGTCCGTCTGTAGAAAAAAGGAATCAGGACCCATACTTCACATCATAAACAAAAACTAACTCAAAATGGATCAAAGACCTAAATATAAAACCTAAAACAATAAGGATTTCATTTTACTTGTTTCAGCAATCAGCATCCATGGAAGCAGCAGTGGGCAAATCTGCTACAAAAGACCTCCTTAAAGTGTTAAAAAGCAAGGACGTCACCTTGAAGACTAAGGTGCCCCTGACCCAAGCAATGAAAGCTGGATGATGAGTAAGGAAGACTGAAGAAAAATTGGCATCTGTTGGTGAAGAATATTGAATATATCATGATGTGCCAAAATAAGGAACAAATCTGCCTTGGAAGAAGTACAGCTAGAATGCCCCTTAGAAGCAAGAATGGTGAGACTTCATCTCATATACTTTGGGCATGTTGTCAGGAAGGATCAGTCTCTGGAGAAGGACATCATCCTTGGTAAAGAATAGGGTCAGTGAAAAAGAGGAAGGCCCTCAACAAAATGGACTGACATGGTGGCTGCAACAATGGGCCCAAGCATAACAATGATTGTGAGGATGGCACAGGATCGGGCAGTGTTTCCTTTTGTTGTGCATAGGGTGGCTATGAGTCAGAAATGACTCGAGCGCACCTAGAAAAACAACAACAACAATAACAATAAGGAGATAGAAATTATAACAAAGTACCGAATACAAATTAACATTAATCCTTCTCAAACTCTTGCAAAAGAAAATAGTAGGGAACACTTTGTAACTGGTTCTATGATGACATAATCGCCCTGACACCAAAGCCAAAAAAACCCACAATATCCCTTATGAATATGAATGCAAATCTTCAACAGAGTACTAACAAACCAAATCCAGCAGCAAAATACTAGCAAACCAAACATAGCAGCATATTGGAAAGACTATAAACCACATCCCAGTGGAACTTATCCCAGAAATGCAAGAGTTGTTAAGCATAAATATCAATTAATTAAGAAAATGAAGGAAAAATGATTTGATTAATGAATGCAGAAACATCATTTGACAAAATCCAAGACCCTTTCATAATAAAACCATTCAACAAACTAGAAATGTAAGGAAACTACATGTATCTGATTAAGGACACTTATGAAATACCCATAGCTATTTTTTTTTTTTTTAACATCACACACATTGGTGAAAGACTACAAGTTTTCCCCTAACATCAGGAACAAGACAAGGATGCCTGATTTCATAACTCTTATTCTACATTTTTCTGGAAATACTAGACAGAAAAGTTAGGCTAAAATTTTTTTTAAAGGCATTTGAATTTGGAAAGAAGTAAAATTTTTCCTATTCAAGATGACAAGATCTTATACATAGAATATCCTAAGGAATTCTCTCTCTTTCTCTCTCTCTCTCCCTCACATACACACACCCACAAATATACAATACAAATAAAAAACAAAAAGAAACTATTAGATTTAATATACAAATTCAACAGAATGGCAGGATATCAGATCAACACACAAAAATACAGTTCTGGAAAGCCAAACTTGTTATTATTTATCTGTTTATTTATCTATTTATCCATCTATTTATTGATTTGTTGATATAGCTATCTCTTTATCTACTTATTCATCTATTCATTCATTCATATGTCTGTCTTTCTATATGCCTGTCCGTCCATCCGTCCGTCCGTCCGTCCGTCCGTCCGTCCATCCATCCATGCATGTGTTCATTCATTTATTTATCTCTCTCAATTTGTTTACTTATTACGCTTTTGAGCTTCACATTTCTTCAACACCAAACTTCAAATTGACCTGGATTTTAAGGCAAAAAAGATGTCAATGACTTCTTAATTATGCCTACGGGAAAAATTGATTGACTTGATTGGTTTTCTTCGTGACACGTTTGCTTTAAATCTACTTTAAATTACTTCTCATTAAGCTTGATCCAAAAAAATTGGATGATCTTTTTTTTTTTTTTCCTTATTTGTATGAGTTTAAAGAGCTTAAATTTGGAGGAAAAGAGACTTAATGATTCTCTCGTGGTTCACTATTTGAGCCCAAGCACCCATGTGTATAGACTCAGTGCTTCTCAGGTGGTGGCAAAAACATTCATTTGCCCTGTGTTGGCTATTAGGTAGGAAGGTTGCCCCTGGCTGGAAGGAGGTCAAACCTCAACAGTGATCATGTCGTTGGGAGAGTCTTTGAACCTGAGCAGAGAGAGCAACTATATTTATAGAGTTTATTTAAGTAATTCTCAGTGCAGAGAGTTTGTTCTATTTTTGTTTGTTGAGTTTTTAGTAGAACCATGTAACACAGGGGTGTAGAAAGCTGTTAAAAGGATTTGTGTCTGTGTTTGAGAAAAGCAGTGCAGGCAATGCTTCCATCCCTGAATCTTAGTTTATGTGAAATAATAATCAAAAAAGCAGTAAAAACAGCAGCATCCATAATAATCATCATTAAATCTGTTGAGTGTTTGCAGCATGCTGGACAATGTTGTAAGTTGTTTGCATGTGTTAACTAATTTACTTTTTAGTAAACAATATTAGTGGTAGATGCTATTACCAGTAACACTTGAAAGTTAATAATTAATATCTGAATCAAGAGAGCAAATACCTTCTTACCTGTCCAGGACCCTTCCAAGATCATATTGATTTTACATTTTCATTTTTGTTTTCTGGTTCTAAAATCAAGTGCCAAAAACTGTACAATTTCACATTATTCAAAATTTATAAATGTCACCTTGATATTGTAGGTATATTTCCAGCAGTGAACAAAAGTGAGGCAAGTGTTGACCATTCCTAGGACTCAATTCTTCAGTTAAACTCTGAGATTGGTTTCCAGAATGCTTATGTTTTATCCTATGACTGACTCAATGGTTGTTTGACGACTGGAGTTTCTTTGTAAGGTGTTTTAGAGAATAAGATAAAATATTTCAAATTAAGGAATAATTATGTTATAATTATTATAAATTATAATTTATAAATTATAAAATAACATAATTGAGGAAAAATGAAGATAAGAGCTTACTGATGTGACTTCCATCTCTGTCTGTGTGTGATAGAGTTAACCTATGTATTTTCTCTCTAAACTCTGACCTACATCACCTTTCTTCTTAAGTTATTGCACATTTCTTTTTCCTACTTGAGCACAGCAGCTGTCTTATGTCATCCCATGGAATTAGGTAAGAGAATTGGCTGGTTAAAATCCCACTTCGCTTTAATTTTTCCAGATTAAATGTATCTCATTCAAATAGAACAAATTTAAGTGGGCATCATGCCAAAATCTAAATTCCTGTCTATGAACTTGGAGACATTTAAACCTTAGGGGCTGAAACATTTATATTGGATCTGTGGACTTCCAGAAAGCTGAGTCTCTTACTTCTCTGGTCAAGCCAACTTGTTTATTTTGAGAATAAAATTATTGCAGTATTTAACATAATATCGCCTACATTATATAATTCTCAGTATTGCATGCATATTTTGTACAGAAAAAAATCAAAGTAAATATTAGTTGATTACTAATTACGTGGAGTCTAAATCTACACGCATATTTTAAAGGTAAAATAGAGTTAACTGGTTTTTCTTTTTTTAACATTCAGTTAAGATCAGTTATTTGACTTGTTTTTCACTTGAACAAATATATTTTGAGCCTTGACCCTTTGTTCTTTTTTTTTTTCTCCCAGGAGTGTAGACACCAGGCCTCATAAAGTATCACCTACAATTTCTACAATGTGCTTAATTGTGGGCTAGAGACCTAGTTCCCCCAGAAGGCCTCTGAGAAACAAAATATGAATTCCACCATGATTAGGCAGTCAGCCCATGTCTATCAAGAGGTTGAAAGCCTCATATAAGGATGAGAAAATGAGTTTGAACATTTCTTTTTTTATTAAAATTTTTCATGGTAAATGATTGAAGGCTTATTGTCTGAAGCAAAAAAAAACAAAGGCAACCTTGCACACTCGTAGTGTGGTAACAGTTCCTGAAGTGTGTTTCAGATTAGAGGTTTCTACAGTTTTGGGTTCCTTTTCAAATCTATTTCTCTGCCACCCCGTAGAGGTGCCAAATAAAGTAGCTTAATTATTCATAATATATGCAGTTTGTCTCTGTGACTCTTTGATATATATAACCAACAAACAATATAATTTAACTTAAAACTTTGTGAAAGACGGACTTGCTGTGAGTATGTAACACTATCCCCAAGTGGGGTGACAGGGAAATCTATTTAATTTTGCAGACCCCTTCCCCAGCGTCTTACCTAATGTTTTATTTCAAATAAAATTTCCTGGGAAAATGAAACATATCTCTATATGAGACACTATATATCTCAACTGAAATAAGTTTTAAAATTAATTACTTTATATCTGGAAAAGAATGTGGATGTCTACACATCTAATGAAGAAGAAATGTGTTTTTCAATGCAGTAGCTTGTTCTTCAGTTTTAAAAACATGACCCACTGGACGTGAGCAGTCTCCTTCATAACAACAACCATTCAAATCTCAAATAGCTGTCTTAGGCCACTAATTACTCTGAATTTAACCTAAAATATTACAATACCTTGGAGACTTTACTACAATTCATATCAAAAAGATCAATATACAACTAATCTCAGGGACACTATTTAAAGGAATGTGTTTTATTTGATAAATTATGTAGAGTGGATTGTATTGTTTTTTTTTTTTGCACATTCATTTCCTTGATTTGCGTGATATCTGGGCTGCCCAAATTATTCAGATTACATTTGAACGATTTCTGCAAGAATGAGTATCAAGGTAAGTTATGTGAGATTGATTTGACCATACATTGAATTGAAATTTTCTTGGGGCAGCAATCACAAAGGAGCAAGGTGAGAGACATTTCTTGGTAAGGTGAGATAAGGGTTAGGGTTTGAAGGTCCAATGCAACCCCTACTGGGCAGCAAGGCCCTGCAGCTATCACTCATAGTCTTGATTGGGGTAGTAAAAACATTTCTTTCTTATTTTTGCCTTATCACTTTGCATTATGCTTAGGACATAGTCATGTTCAGGAATATTACTAGAAACGTGAAAGGTTGTAAACTATGTAAAGTATTTCAAGCAATACAAACACCTGTTGAGAAACTTATGCAGTGGTATTAAAATATTTTGCAAATTGTTTTATTTTTAGTGAAATATATATGCTTATATGCATACGTATATATGTGTGTATATAATGTGTAACTGTCTAGTTTTCATAACCGATTTTGAATACATGCACATTATCTCAACAAGTTGATGTTTTTAGTTCCTTTCTCCATTTTCATCATGTGCCCTTCATTTCAAATTTCTCCTGTATGTTTAGTGTATTTCTATAAATTACACAAGAAAAATTCCTAATATGAATCTGTTAGTTAAAAAAAAAAAGCGGTTTCCATCAAGTCTATCCTGACTCAAAGCCACCCTGTAGGACAGAGCAGAACTGCCCAGTATGGTTTCCAAGGAGCCGCTGGTGGAATCAAGCTGCAAACCTTTTGGTAAGCAGCCCTAACTCAACGACTGCGACAGGTATGAAAATGATCAAAGGTCGCGAGAAATGATTAGCAAGTTTTGAAAAGATCTACTGTGTTTTACCAAAACTATGCTACTGCATATCTGATAACGTTGC
This sequence comes from Loxodonta africana, assembly GCF_030014295.1. NCBI lineage: Eukaryota > Metazoa > Chordata > Mammalia > Proboscidea > Elephantidae > Loxodonta > Loxodonta africana. Next base: position 420,197 of record NW_026974879.1, read on the forward strand.
TCACAACATTTTTGGCCTAATAATTTAATAAAGTTGTTTTGTTTAACTAGGTTTTAATATTTTTGGATTATTTCTTTATTTTAAGCCTTCTATTTCATTTTCGATGTATCACTTATTTGTATATTTTTTTCTGCTTAGTCGGCTCTTTTCATTTTTATTATTAATTTTTGGTAAATTGGATTTTATTTGTGATATTAAAATTTTTTATTTGTTCTAAGAATTCAATTTGGGTTCTTGTTTAGATTTATAATACTTTACATGAAATTTTGGGGGGTAAAAACTACAAAATCAAAATAACGACCCCCACCTGGTGAAATGAGCATTCCAATAGATTGGAAATTGTTGCCAGTGTTCCCATTTTCTTTTTTTTAAATAAATTTTTCCTTCCATATATATGTTTATTTTACTTTGTCATTCAAAAATTTATACACAATTTTTTTCATGGCATTGGCTGCAATCCCTATTGTGTCAGCACTCTCCCCCTTTCCACCCCACATTCCCACATTCCATTTGTCCAGTTTTCCTGTCCCTTCCTGCCTTCTCTTCTCTGTTTTTTGGCAGGTGTAGCCCATTTGATGTCATATACTGTTCGTTTTATAGGCCTGTCTTACTTTGGCTGAAAGGTAAACTTCGGGGGTGGCTTCAGTTCTGAGTTAGAAGGATCTCCAGGGGCCATAGTCTACAGGGTTCTCTGCTCTGACTGGGATTACAACAGAAAGTCCTGGACAGAGTGGGAGAAAATGTAGAACAGACGATCAAATTCACAAAAAGAACAGACTTCCCTACATATTTTATTGAAGGAGCCCTGGCTGTACAGTGGTTAAGCACTGGGTTTTAACCCAAAGGTCAGGGGTTGGAACCTACCTACCAGGAACTTCAAGGGAGAAAGATGTGGCAGTCTGTTTCCATAAAGATTAACCCACTGCCATCCAGTAGATTCCAACTCATAGTGACCCTATAGGACAAAGTAGGTTTCAAAGGCAGTAAATCTTTACAGGAGCAGACTGCCACATCTTTCTCCCTCAAAGCACCTAGTAGGATCACACCACCAACTCTTCTGTTATCAGCCAAACACATAACCACAGCACAAACAGGGCTCCTTCTGTACTGATTGTAGCTTTAGAAATCCTATGGTGCAGTTCTGTTCTGCCCAAGGGGTCACTATGAATTGGAATTGACTCCAAGGCAATGGGCAGAGTATATAATTTATTGATGATATATAGTCATATAATAATTACATAACTTCTATAAACCCACTGCCATGGAGTCAATTGCAACTCATAGCGACCTTATAGAACAGAGTAGAACTGCCCCACAGGGTTCCCAAGGCTGTAAATCTTTACAGGAGCAGACTGCCACATCTTTCTCCTCCTGTTCAGCAGCTGGTGGGTTCCAACTACCGCCTGCCTTTCAGTTAGCAGCTCAGTGCTGAAATCACTACACCAGGATCAAGACTCCTGATAACTTCTACAGCTATTGTATTCTTACTTTCCTGTTTTTCTATCACGCCCAATTATCATGCTATTTTATCACGTTTATATCCATAAAATTTTACATGTTGTATTTCCTCCTCTTCATTCTCTTATCGACATTTTTTTTTAATTTTTATTTTTAACTTGATCATTTTCTTTCAGATTTTTATTAAAAAATTGCATCATGGTCTGAAATATATAACCTATCTTGAAATTTAGATTGTATTTACATCAATTGGTTTACAGTGAACTAGCTTGCAATGACATTTATTTTGTCCTTTCAGTTACGTGTGTTTGCATTTGATATTTTTAAAACATAAACCAGTTTTTTCGATAACCATATTTAAATAATATCTTATTGTCATTGAGTATTGTTATTACTAAGGTGAAAAATTTTAAGAATATTAAAAATATAATGTATTAGAATGTTGTTAACTATAAATTATAATTTATACAATTTATCAAACACTTTTAGCAAGCTAAGTGTTTTTCATTCATTAGGTTTTCAAAAACAGTAAAGCTTTTAAATAGAAAAAATTTTTTTCTTTTTTGTGTTGTTATTTTTGTCATATTCTATTTCATGGGTTAGAACATTCAAAAAAATCATAACGTTGTTAGAATAAGTCTTTGTTTTTTTCTGAATTATACAAACATCCATCATTATTTTATATCACTGTGTTTGCTGTTTTGGAGAAAAGCACTCTTCTTTGAGAAAGGCCTATAGTGAAGAATGACGGTTCAATAGAATCAAAGCTTTTTAGAATATATGAAATGTGTGTAGTATCTTTCCTATATAACTTAGTGATATGATTATTTATAGTCAAATGTGCCTCAGTTTATACCAACTTGGCTGACTATAGATAATGTTAAAAACAAAATTTCTACAAGATTAGATTTGTATATGAACCCATAAGTTTAACTTGCAATTTATGAATGGGAAGTTTCAGACAAGAGCTTTCTAATTCATGAATAGCAACTACAGGTTATGAGTTCTTATACAAATTTAATTTTGTAAAAATTTTGTTTTTAACAGTTCTGGTGATGGGGATAGGATTAATGGAACGTTTTGAACTAGGTTAAGCTCAGCAGGCAAGTCTTAATTGGTTAACTCACATTTTGGCTTCTGGGAAGGTCAGGCATTTGTAGGAACTAGACTTAGGTTTGGTTTGCTGATGTGGGGCTTAGCATAAGTGACTGCACCTTGGACCAAGTATAGTCAGGTCAACAATAAATATAACTTTATGACAGATCATTGAATTCTATATGCTAGAATTGTATTTATATTTGCATGTATGTGTAATCAACAGTTGGTATTGTCAATTAATTTTCTTATTTGTCACACTTTATATTAAAGCTGACTAGTTTTTACTGAAAATAATTTTAATTTCTCAACTTTGTTGAGCAATATTTATAATAACAATTATCTAAAACTTTCAAATTTTAATGGGGCACCAATACCTTTTGACTCCATATCTCAACTGAGGAGCAAGTAATAACATTTTACTAACTGACATTTCGTCCAAGTGCAGTTCAAATGTAAATTTCCCCTATTAATATAAAAGGACCAAGTCAAATTCAAAATGCTATTCTTGACATGTTCCTTGAGTTAAACTTAGATTAATAATTGCTAACGTAACATTTTAGTGTTTCTTTCTCCAGCCCTTCTTAAAGGTCTTGCATATTTGTTTTTTGCCTGGGCAACAAATTTCCACATACAATTACAGATATTTTAAAAATAACCGCCAATTCTTTTATAAGAGTTGTAGTATTCCTGACATACAAATGGTAATATAACATTTATTACAACCTATAGCCAATATAATTTCAAAATGGAGAAAGAAATTCTTTTTGTAAGAATATTATATCATATTTGAACATCACTGTCCTGTTTAATTATTTAAATGAATGGAGTGAAAGATTTTTTTTTCTCATACCAAGTAAGCACATCTCCAATCTCTCATCTTGAAGATATTTAAAAGGGGAGAAAAAACTCATGTTGGCAAATCATCTAAATGTTTATTTCCAGATAATATTTTTATTCTGTAAGAAGTAAAAAAAAAAAAATTATCATTTTTTTTTTTTTTCAAATTGGCCATTGCTCAACAGACACAGATTCAGTGTATAGAAACGGGGAGAAATAGTCACCTAAAGTGATTCAAGGAAATTCTACTGCATTTAATAATCATTTTGTTTTCTTCTGAAGGACATTCAATGTTGTTTACATTGAATTTTCAGATATTGTCTGCTTTATTTTTATCTAAGCCATGAAGACAGAAAATCAAACTTTTGGAGCAGAATTTATACTTCTTGGCTTTTTCCAATATGGCCAAATGAACACCGTCCTCTTTGTTACCATTGTGGGCCTCTTCTCAGTGACTTTGATGGGGAATATCATACTGATCCACCTCATCCGACTGGACACTCCGCTCCACACTCCCATGTACTTCCTCCTCAGTCAGCTCTCCTTCATTGACATGATGTACATCTCCACCACGGTACCCAAGATGGCAGCAAACTTCCTGTCAAATGATAAGACTGTTACTTCTTTAGACTGTAAGATTCAAACCTTTGTGGTTTTGACCCTTGGTGGAACTGAAGCTCTTCTTCTTGGTTTCATGTCTTATGATAGATATGTAGCGATCTGTCACCCTTTACATTATCCTGTGCTCATGAGCAAGACGATCTGTTTGTCCATGGTCACATGTGCATGGGCCAGTAGTTCTATCAATGCTTTAATACATACATTGCATGTATTTCAACTTCCATTCTGTACATCTCGGATCATTAACCACTTTTTCTGTGAAGTTCCATCTCTAATGCCTTTGGTGTGTCAGGACACCTCCCAGTATGAGTATACTGTCCTCTTTAGTGGCCTTATCGTTCTGCTACTACCATTCATGGCCATTCTGGCTTCCTATGCCTGAGTGCTTATTGTGGTGTACCAGATGAGCTCAGGTAAAGGGCAGACAAAAGCCATCTCCACGTGTTCCTCTCATCTGATTGTGGCAAGCCTATTCTATGGGGCTACTCTCTCGACCTATACAAGACCACACACCTTGCATTACCCTGAGGAAGATAAAGTGGTGGCAGTATTTTACAGTATCATTACACCTCTTCTGAACCCATTTATCTACAGTCTGAGGAATAAGGAGGTCATGGGGGCTAGGAAAGGAGTTTTGGGAAAATAGACATTTGTACAGAAAATATGACTTTAGGAACCCTTTATAGTTTGAGACTGAACAACATGATTTGATTAGCCTACTGTCTAGAGAGATGTAAGCTCAAAGAAATGTTTACAAAATAAATAATTAGACAAATGCCTTCATTTCTCCTCTTTTCAGAAATAACTAAATCATTACTATTGGAACTGGATTGATTTACAATGTATAAGCAAGAGAATGGTTGCCATTATCTATGTCGTTTATCTTCTAAAGCAGTAGATTTAGGACCCATAAACACAATACTCCTATGCCACAGCAAATATTTTTTCTTCTTTAATTTGCTGAAATAAAATGCATAGAAAATATAATTTATTTCAAAATGCATAATATCTAGATAATATATATGATGAGCAAACTGTAGTATAGAGCAGATTTCATATATCCACTCATTCTTTCATTCATTGAACAAAAGTTTTAATGCTTTAACTTTGTATGTGATGCAATTATAGGCACTGGTGATATGGGATTGAGCAATATAAAACTGACATAAATGTCTGCTCTCTTAAAGTTACATTTCATTGTGAGGAGAAAGACAATATATAAAATTAATGCATAAATTGTACAGTATATCAAAAAGTATTAATTGCCATGAAGAAAAACTAGGTGGAATAGGGAAACTAAAAGATGTTTGCAATTATAAGTAAAATAGAGAAGGGAGAAACAAGAATGTGACAATTTATCAGACTAAAAGGAGTAAGGAAGAGAATCAAGTGGACATCTGAGGAAGAGTGCTCTGGGAAGAGCAAAGAGCAAGTGAGAACTTCCTGTGATGGGAACGTGTCCTTCATAGTCACAAAAGATCAAGGAGTAAATTGGTGAGACTTAGGCAATAGGTAGATTTAATGGGGCCAGAACATGTAGTATAAATTAGATCAGTATGAGGATTCTGGATTTTAACCCAAAATGCTGGGCAACCATTGCTGAGTTGTGAGTATAGAATTGATGTGAACACAAGGAGGCCATTGCAGTAGCCCAGGTGTGACAAAATATGGCCTTGGATTGAAGTGATATTAGTGGAGGAGCAAAAGCTGGCCAGATTCAGGAGACTGGGAGAAAGCAGATATTTGAGTTTTGTGGACACATTGGAATATGAAACGCTTCAGAATTGGGCTAAGACTTGGACTAAATAATTGGAAGTATGGCGTTGTCATGATTACAGTTTGGGGGAAGCCACAGGTGGAGCGTTTTCATCATTCAGCACCTCTTGTGCTACTTTTACGTTGACCTCTTGGCCCCACAAACGCAGTCATTATTCTGACTTCTATCACCATTAAATAGAAGCTCTTATTTCTCATCACCATTGGGTAGAAACTTTGGCATCAGAAAAAAAAAGTTCTCTTTGATATCTGGCTTCTTTTAGTCAACATATTTAAAAGATTTAACCATATTTTTGTGTGTCTCTGTAACTCCATCGTTTATATTACAAAGCTACATTCCATTATATGGCTCCTGAGCAATTGTTTCCATTCTGATGCAGGAAATGTTTGGCTATCATGAATAAAACTGCCATAAAACTTCCTGTACAAATGCTTTTTGAGAACCTATTAACTGAATTATCTTGTATATACATCAAAGATTGAAATCGCTTGGTCATATTTTAAGTACATGTACAGCTATGAATGTGTTATCGCAATGTGGGTTTAATCATTTGTATTCCATTCAGCAATACAAGAGAAATTCTTAGAGTCTAAGATTGTTGATAATAAATAATGCAGTGACTTGCTAAACTACCTGGCACTAAATATAAAATTGGATATAAGCCATGACGATAAAATCCAACCAGTGCTAAAACAGTGCATGAATAATGGTATTGGAAGAAAGTATTCATTTTCTGTGAAGTATTTAAGATAATCACTGACATGATTGTTTTTAATCCATTGTCAATAATTTTAATAATTATGGTTTGTAATTCACAATGTTCAGTTTTCCACAACAGCAACAACAAAATATTAGGCATGCAAATAAACAGGAGCACATGGCTCATTCACAGGAAAAAATAAATAAATTTGAAACAATCCCTGAGTCAACTCAGATACTGGAATTACTAGAGAAATAATATAAATAAACTGTATTAAATATGTTCAAGGTGCTAATGGATACCATGTACAAAGGACTAAAGGTAACCAGTGAAATAATGTCTTAACAAATAGAGACTGCCAGTAAGGAGATAGAAATTATAAAAAGATACCAGATAGAAATTGACAATAATCTTTCTCAAACTCTTCCAAAAAATAGAAGGCAACTCATTCTAGAATGACATTATCACCCTGATACCAAAGCAAAAATAAATAAATAAATCACAATATACCTTATGAATATGGAAGCAAATCGTCTATAAAATACTAACAAACCAAATTCAGCAGCAAATTGCAACAAAATACTAGCAAACCAAATAGGGCAGCATATTGGAAGGACTATACACCACGACCCAGTGAAACTTATCCCACAAATGCAGGAGTGGTTAAACATAAATATCAATTAATTAAGAGAATGAACAAAAATGATTATATTAATTGATGCAGAAAAATCATTTGACACACTCCAATACCCTTTCATAATAAAATCACCCAACAAACTAGAAATGTAAGGAAACTGCTTGTATCTGATTAAGGACAGTTATGAAATGCCCACGGCTGACATCACACACATTGGTGAAAAAGTAAAAGTTTTTCCGTAACATCAGGAACAAAACAAGGATGCTTGACTTCACAACTCTTATTCCATATTATTACATAAATACTAGCCAGAAAAGTTAGGAAAAAAAAAATAGGAAATGGCATTCAAATTTGAAAAGAAGTAAATTTGTTCCTATTCAAATGACATGATCTTATATACAGCATATCCTAAGAAATACTCTGGGCTCAAGCATAACAATGATTGTGAGGATGGCACAGGACAGAGCAGTGTTTCCTTCTGGTGTACACAGGAGTCGCTATGAGTCAGAACAAACTTGGCATCACCTAACAACAACAACAGAGAATACACACACTCACATACAACAAACCAACAAAAACAAAAATAAACTATTAGATTTAATATACAAATCCAACAAAATTGTAGGATGTCAGGGGAACACACAAAAATCAGGTTTTGACTAGAGCTCTGGAGAACCAAACTTGATATCTCTGCTTATTTGTTTATTCATTCATTCATTTATCTCTCTTTGTTTATTTACTGATTACTCTCTTATACTTCAGATTTCTTCAATACCAAACTTTAGGTCTTTGAACCTTATCAGAGAGAGTGACTGTATGTACAGGGCTTATTTTAAGTAATTCTCCCTGTAGATAGTTTGTTCTAGTTTTGTTTCTTTTTCTCTTGAAACTTTAGTAGAACCATGTCACACTGGGATGGGGAAAGCTTTTAGAAGGATTTGTGTCCACATTTGAGCAAAGCAGTGGAGGAGATGCTTCCATCCTTGAATCTATCTTAGTTTATGTAAAATAATAATCCAAAAAGGCAGTAAAAACAGCATCATCATTAATAATCATCATTAAGCTAATATTTATTAAGGGCTTGCAGCATGCTGGACAACATTGTAAGTTGTTTGCATGTGTTAACTAATTTAATTTTTAATAAACAATATTAGCGGTAGATGCTATTATTAGATAATCTATGAATCAAGGGAGCAAGTAATATATTCCTGCTTCTGCAATTCAGACAGAGTGAGTCACCCCCATCCTACCTTCCACCATCACGCTCCACTTTTACTCCCTGATTTAATATATGGGCCCCTGAGAGATATTTCTCTTTTTATGCCTCAGGAAGAGTTCTAGGTTTTCATGTTCTCATACCCATAGCTGACAACTGTCTGTGTATAATACACAAATATTTTTCTCATGCAATATCAGGTGATAATAATAATAAAACAATAACAACAAGCACCACTTAAAGGTATCAAACCTAACTTCAGAGGTAGGTTTTCATTGAAACACAAGAAACTTGAACTGCAGATCCTCTCACCTGTGCAGGCCTCTTCCACAGTCATATCAATTTTATATTTGTATTTTTGCTCTCTTGTTCTTAAAGAAAATGCCAGCAACTGTACAAGTTTCACAGTATTCAAAACTTACAAATATCACTTCAATATTCTAGAAATCCTTCCACAAGTGACTGAATGTGAGGCAAATGTTGACTATTCATAGGACTCAATCATTCAGTAAAAATCTGAGATTAAGGTTCCTAAACACCTGTGTTTCATCCTAAAACTGACTCAGTGATTGTTTGGCCCCTGGAGTTTTCTCTGGAAGGTGATTTAGAGAATAATGAGACAAAATATTTCAAATTAAGGAATAATTATTATAAATAATAATTTGTGAATTATAAAATAACATATATATTATAATTGGAGAAAAATGAAGATAAGATCTACGATGTGACTTACATCCCTGTCTGTACATGAGAGAATAAACCTGTGTATTTTCTTCCCAAAATCTAACCCACATCGAGTTTCTTCTTAAGTTATTGCACTTTTCTTTTCCCATTCTTGAGCACAGCAGCTATTTCATGTCATCCCATAGAATCAGGTAAGGGAATTGACTGGGCAAAATTTCAGCTCACTTCAATTTTTCCAGATTAAATACATCTCATCGAAATAGAACAACATTATTGAGCACCATGCCAAAATCTAAATTCTACTCTACACGTGGGCACTTTAACCCTTAGGGATCACAGCATTTGTATTTGATCTGTGGACTTTCAGAAATCGGAGTCCCTTACTTCCATGGCCAAGCCAACCTTCCTATTTTGGGAATAAAATTATTGTAAAATTTAGCACATTAACAATATCACCTGTATTAGATAACTCCTCAGTATTTCATGCATATTTTGTATAGAAAAAAAAATCAAACTGTATATTAGCTGATTACTAACTATACGGAGTCAAAATCTACGTACGTATTTTAAAGGTAAAATAGTTAACTTTTAAAAAAATTTTTTTAAAGCAATCAGCTAATATCAATTATTTGATTTTTTTTTCACTTGAACAAATATATTTTGAGGCTTGACCCTTTGTTCATTTCCCTCCCTCCCCCCAGGAATGCAGACACCAGGACTAATAAAATATCACTTGTAATTTGTACAATGTGCTTAATCACGGACTAGAGGTCTAGTTTTCCCAGAAGGTCTCTGAGAAACAAAGTATGAATTCCACCCTGATCAGGCAGCCAGCCTGTGTCCACCGAGAGGTTTAAAGTCTTATATAAGGACGAGAAAATGAGTTTGAACATTTGATTCTTTTTTCCACTAAATTTTTTCATGGTAAATGATTGAAGACTTATTTGCTGAGGCAAAAAAAAAAAAAAAAGCAATCCTGCAAGTTCATAGAATGGTAACACTTCCTAAAATGTGTTTCAAATTAGGGATTTCACAGTTTTGGATTTCTTTGTGAATTTATTTTTCTGCCACCCTGTACAAGTGTCAAGCAGCTTGATTTTCTTAATACATGCAGTTTTGTCTGTGACTTTTTAATATATATGACAAACAAATAATATAATTTAACTTAAAAATTTTTGAAAGACAGACTTACTGTGCCTCTCTAATGCTGTGCCCAAGTGGGGTGACAGGAAAATCATCTATGTAATTTTGCAGATCCATTTCCCAACTCCCTGTTTAATGATTTATTTCAAAAAATCTTCTAGGAGATTGAAACATTATCTCTATAAAAGACAATATATCTCAATTAAAATTTTTTTTCAACTATTTTTATGTATGTAAAATAATCTATATGTCTAAATACCTAATGAAAAAGAATATGCTTTTCAACACAGTGGCTTGTTTTTCAGTTTTAAAAACGTGGTCTGCTGGAGGTAAAGCAGTCTTGTTCATAATAACAACCATTCAGATTTCAAATAGCTCTTTTGGGCCATTAATTACTCTGAATTTAACCTAAAATATTATAATACCTTGAATACTTCGCTACAATTCGTGTCAAAAAGATCAATATATGACTAATCTCAGGGACACTATTTAAAGGAATGTGTTTTATTTGATAAATTATGTAGAGTGAATAGTATTTTTCTTGGATGCCCATTTCCTTTGATTTGGGCAATTTCTGGGCTGGCTAGATTATCCACATTACATTTGGATGATTACTGCAAAAATTGAATATCTAGATATGTTATCTGAGATTAATTTGGCCATATATTGATTTTAAATTTTCTTAGGACAGCAATCACAAAAGAGCAAGGTGAGAGATGTGTCTTTGTAAAGCGAGAAAAGGGTAGGGTTTGAAGGTCCAGTGCAACCCCTACTGGGCAGCATGGTCCTGGAGGCATCACTTGTAGTCTTGACTGGGGTAGAAAAAAATGTTTCTTATTTTTGCCTTGCCACTTTGTATTATGCTCAAGGCGTAGACATATTCAACAATATTACTGGAGTGGTGAAAGGCTGTAAACTGTTTCAAGCAATACAAATTCGTGGTGAGAGTCTTTGCAGTTGAATTAAAATATTTCGTAAATTGTTTTATTTCAAGTGAAATATATATGCATACATGCATATGCATATATTTTTCTATATATAATGTGTAACTGTCTAGCTTTCATAACTGATTTTGAATACATGCACATTATCTCACCAAGCTGATTTTTTTAGTTCCCTTATCTGTTTTTATCATGTACTCATCATTCTAAAATGCTTCCGTAAAGCATATTACATTTATTATACTTCTACAAATTATTTACACAATGAAAATTCCTAATATGATATTGTTAGTTAAAAAAAACAAAGTATGCCTCAGTTTATACGAACTTGGTTGACTATAGATAATGTAAAAAATAAAATTTCTACTAGAGTAAATTTGCATATGAATTTATAAGCTTTATTTGCAATTCATGAATAGGAAGTTTCAGACAATAGCTTCCCAATTCATGAATAGCAGATATAGTTTATGAGCTCATATACTAACTGGTTCATTCACATTTAGGCTTCTGAGGTCAGGCATTTACAGAACAAAGACTTACATTTTGGTTTGCTCATGTGACTGCATCTTGGACCAAGTATAGTCAAGTTAATAGTGAATACAACTGATGATGAGTCATTGAATTTTTTTTTTATTAACTTTTATTGAGCTTCAAGTGAACGTTTACAAATCAAGTCAGTCTGTCACATATAAGTTTATGTACATCTTACTCCGTACTCCCACTTGCTCTCCCCCTAATGAGTCAGCCCTTCCAGTCTCTCCTTTCTGACAATTTTGCCAGCTTCCAACTCTCTCTATCCTCCCATCCCCCCTCCAGACAGGAGATGCCTACACAGTCTCAAGTGTCCACCTGATATAATTAGCTCACTCTTCATCAGCATCTCTCTCCTACCCACTGTCCAGTCCCTTTCATGTCTGATGAGTTGTCTTCGGGGATGGTTCGTGTCCTGTGCCAACAGAAGGTTTGGGGACCATGACCGCCGGGATTCCTCTAGTCTCAGTCAGACCATTAAGTGTGGTCTTTTTAGAGTCATTGAATTTTATATGCCAGAATTGTATTAGTATTTGCACGTGTATAATCAACAATTGTTATTGTCAGTTAATTTTGTGCTTTGCTGCTAGCCACAGGGTTGGCAGTTCGAGCCTACCAGCCACTCCTTGGAAACCCTATGAAGCAATTTTACTCTGTCCTATAGGGTCTTTGTGAATCGGAATCAACTCAACAACAAGGGGTTTTATATTAAAGTTGGCTAGTTTTTAATTGAAAATATTTTCTATTTCTTAACGTTGTTCTGCAATAAGAATTATCCAAAACTTTTGAATTTTAAAAAAGCCATCGGTAGTCTTTTGATTTCATATCCCAATTGAGGAGCAAGTGATAAACTTTTACTAATTGCCACTTCTTCCAAGTGCGGTTTAAATGTAAATTTCCCCAATTAATATAACAGGACTAAGTAAAATTAAAAATGCCATTCTTGACATGCTTCTTGAGTTAAATTTAGATGAATAATTGTTAACTTCTATTTTAATGATTCATTCTCCAACCATCCCTTAGGTCTGGCATATAGATAGATAGACAGACAGATAGATAGATAGATGATAGATGCTGATGATGATAGGTAGATAGACAGATGATAGATAGATAAATAGATACATGATAGACAGATAGATAGACAGACAGATAGATGATAGATAGATAGATAATAGATAGATAATAGATAGGTTTTAGGTAGGTAGATAGATAGATAGATGATAGATGATAGATAGATGATAGATAGATAGACAGATGATAGATAGATAGATGAAAGAAAGACAGATAGAAAAAAAAAATTTTTTTTAGATAGATGATAGATAGATAATAGATAGGTTTTAAGGTAGGTAGATAGATGATAGATAGACAGATGATAGATAGATAGATGATAGATAGATGAAAGAAAGATAGATGATAGATAGACAGACAGGTAGGTAGATAGATGATAGATAGATAGGTAGGTAGGTGGGTAGGTAGGTGGGTAGACAGGTAGGTAGATAGGTAGGTAGATGATAGGTAGGTAGGTAGGTAGGTAGGTAGATCGATCGATCTTTTTTTTTTTGGAGGGCTTTGTCAATGAATTCCTATTTACACTTATAGATGTTATCTACATAACCACCAATTCATTTAGAAGAGCTAAAATATTCCTGACCCACAAATGTTAATATAATTTTTATTACAATGTATAGCCAATACAAATTCAAAATTGAAAAATGGAGTCAAGAAGTTTTTTTTAAAGAATATTATACCAAGTTTAACCAACAGTGCAATTCTAAACTATATATATGAAGGAATTGAGTGAAAGATTTTTCACAACATGTGAACATGTCTCTAGTCTATCATCATGAAGATATTTACAAGGGGAGTAATAACTCACGTTGGCAAATCATCTAAATGTTTTATCCCCATATTATATTTTTATTCTGTGATCAATTTTAAAGAAACGTTATTTTTATTTGATTTTTCAAAATGCCCATTGCTCAATAGACACAGATTCAGTGCATAAAAACCCAAAACCAAACCCATTGCTGTTGAATTGATTCTGACTCATAGTACCCTATAGGACAGGGAAGAACTGCCCCATAGAGTTTCCACGGAGTGCCTGGAGGATTCAAACTGCTGACCTTTTGGTTAGCAGCCATAGCACTTAACTACTACACTACCAGGGTTTGCTATATAAAAACAGGGAGAGACATAGTCACCTAAGCTGATTAAAGGGAATCCTACTGCATTTAATAATCATTTTGTTTTCTCTCAAATGTCAATCAATGTTGTTAATGGAATTTTCAGATATGGTCTGCTTTGTTTTGATTTAAGCCATGAAGACAGAAAATCAAACTTTTGGAGCAGAGTTTATACTTCTTGGCCTTTTCCAATATGGCCAAATGAACAAGATACTCTTTGTTGCCATTACTGTCATCTTCTCAGTGGCTTTGATGGGAAATATCATACTGATCCACCTCATCCGATTGGACACTCTGCTCCACACTCCCATGTACTTCCTCCTCAGTCAGCTCTCCTTCATTGACATGGTGTACATCTCCACCACGGTACCCAAGATGGCAGCAAACTTCCTGTCAAATAGTAAGACCATTACTTTTTTAGGTTGTGAGATTCAAACCTTTCTGTTTTTGACTCTTGGTGGAAGTGAAGCTCTTCTTGGTTTCATGTCTTATGATAGACACGTAGCGATCTGTCACCCTTCACATTATCCTGTGCTCATGAGCAAGACGATCTGTTTGTCTATGGTCATATGTGCATGGGCCAGTAGTTCTATCAATGCTTTAATACATACACTGTATGTATTTCAACTTCCATTCTGTACATCTCGGATCATTAACCACTTTTTCTGTGAAGTTCCATCTCTAATGCCTTTGGTGTGTCAGGACACCTCCCAGTATGAGTATACTGTCCTCTTTAGTGGCCTTGTCATTCTGTTACTACCATTCATGGCCATTCTGGCTTCCTATGCCCAGGTGCTTATTGTGGTGTACCAGATAAGCTCAGGTAAAGGGCAGACAAAAGCCATCTCCACGTGTTCCTCTCATCTGATTGTGGCAAGCCTATTCTATGGGGCTACTCTCTCCACCTATACAAGGCCACATTCCTTGCATTACCCTGAGGAAGATAAAGTGGTGGCGGTGTTTTACAGTATCATTACACCCCTTCTGAACCCATTTATCTACAGTCTGAGGAATAAGGAGGTCATGGGGGCCATGAGAAGAGTGCTGGGAAAATAGACATTTGTACAGAAAATATGACTTTAGGAACCCTTTATAGTTTGAGACTGAACAACATGATTTGATTAGCCTACTGTCTAGAGAGAAGTAAGCTCAAAGAAATGTTTACAAAATAAATAAACGTAACAATGCCTTGGTTTCTACACTTCTCAGAAATAACTAAAGCTTTGTTATTGGAACTGGGTGGATTTGCCGTGTAAAAGCAAGAGAATGGTTGCCATTTTCAACTTTATCTTCTAAAGCAATAGATTTAATCCCTGTCAACACAATGCTCCCATGCCATAACAAATGTTTAGTACCTTTTTAATATTCCGAAATAAAATGCACATGAAATATAATTTACCATATAATACATAATATCAGGAAAATACATATGATGACCAAACTATAATATAGAGCAAAATGCATACATCCACTTATTTATTTACTTATTCATTCATTGAACAAGGGCTTTAATGCTTTAACTCTGTATGTGACACTGTTATAGGCACTGGTGAAATGGGATTAAACAAGAAAAAACTGACGTAAGTCTCTGCTCTCATGAAGTTTACATTTTATCGTGGGGAGAAAGACAGTATATAAAATTAACGGGTAAAGCGACCTTATATGAGTCGGAATCAACTCGACAGCACTGGGTTTGGGTAAATTTCAGAGTATACCAAAAAGTATTAATCACCATGAAGAAGAACTAAGTGGAAAATTGGAATCGGGAAAACAAAGGGTATTTGCAATGTTAAGTCAAACAGAGAAGGGAGAACCAAGAATGCAACATTTGTCAAAAACTAAAAGGAGTCGAGGACAAGAGACAAGTGGATATCTGTGGATGAATGTTCTGGGAAGAGCAAAGAACAAGTGAGAATTCCCTGAGGTGGGGACATGCCCAGCATAGTCACAAAAGATCAAGGAGTAAATTGGTGAGACACAGAAAATAGGTATATGTTTTGGAGCCGGGTCTTACAGTGTAAATTAGATCGATGTGAGGATTGTGGTTTTGAACCTAAAACGATGGGCTACCTTTGCAGAGTTGTGGTAGAGAATTGATGTGGGCAGAAGAAAGCCATTGCAGTAGTCCAGCTGTGACAAGATATTACCTTGGACCAAGGTGATATTAGTGGAGAGGCAAAGACTGGGCAGATTCAGGAGACTGGGAGAAAGCAGACATTTGAGTTTTGTGGACACATGGGATGTGAAATACTATGAAATAAGAAGCTTTCAGAATTGGGCTAAAACTTGAAATTAACAACTGGAAGTGTGGAACTGTCATCATTACAGCTTGAGGGAAACCACAGGTGGAGCATTTCATCATTCGTCATCTCTTATGCTACTTTCATGTTAATGCCTTAGGCCCACAATTACAATCATTATTCTGGCTTCTATCGCCATTAAATAGAAGCTCTTATTTCTCATCACCATTGAGTCGAAACTTTTAAATCAGAAAATAAGTTCTCTTTGATGTCTGGCTTCTTTTCCTAAACATGTTTAAAAGGTTTAACCATATTTTTGAGTGTCTCCATCATTTTTATTACAAAGCTGAATTCCATCATATGGCTTAGAATAATTATTTCCATTCTGATGTCAGAAATGTTTGACTATAATGAATGAAACTACCATAAAGCTTCCTGTACAAGTGTTTTTTGAGAACACGTGAACTCAATTCTCTTGTACATATACCTAAATTGAAATTGCTTGGTCATAAATTAGGCACATGTTTAGCTCTAATAAAAAAAAAAAAAAATTTTTTTTTTAGCGTTATCCAAAGTGGATTTAATCATTTATTTTCCAATCAGTAATATATGAAAACTTCTTAGAGTCTGAGTGTTGATAATAAATAATGCAGTGGATTGCTAAACTACTTGCTGCTAAATATAAAGTGGAATATAAACCATGAGAGCAAAATACAACCAGTGTGCCATCAGTGCATGAACAATGGTATTGGAAGAAAGTGTATATTTCTGTGAAATATTTTAGAGATTCACTGACAAGATTTTTCTGGATCCATTGTCAATAATTTTAATAATAATTATATGTAATGGCCTTTAGGAACACTCATTTCTGGCTCAAGACAAAATGTGTTTATTGGTCTATGAATGCCTTACTTCGGTCAGTTTGTTTATAATATAATGTATACCTGTAAGTTCACCACCCAACCCAACAACTAAAATAGTAAATTTATCTTTAGTGCTCCTCCAACTGTTGGCGACCCCATGTGTGTCAGAGTAGAACTGTTCTTGGTAGGGTTTTCAACGGCTTATTTTTCTAATGTGGATCACCAATCCGTTCTCCTGAGGTGCCTCTGGGTAGACTCGAACCACCAAGCTTTCAGTTAGCAGTGACTATGTTAACTGTTCGCACCATCCAGGGACTCCTCATATCCTCCTATACCTCTACCATCATTCTGAATTTTTGTTTTTTTAATTCTCTTGCTATAATTATAATATAGAATTCATAGGGTATTAGAAAATATTTTTAGATGCTGTAGAACTTAATAAAGGGGTCTTAAGTTGTAGATAATCTTTTTGAAAATTGTTTTTTCGGTTGACATTACTAACGCTCCAGGTTGAATGAAATGACAGCCCATTCTATTTTATTATTGAATGGCATTCTATTTTAAGACTATACTACACATTTATCCATTTTTTGTTGTTGGTGTTGTTGCTGATAGATGCTTGTTTTATTTCTAGTTGTCTACTATTATATACAATGCACTTATAAACATTGTTGCATTTGTCTCCTGTTTCCCATAAACAAGAGTTTGTATTTTGTATATATCTACGAATGGAATTGGTGGTGAAATTACTTAAGTGTGTAAACCATTTGTGTTTTACATAAAGTTTGAAATTCTAATTTATACTTACTATCAAAAATGAAAATAATAAATCCATATTTTAATAAATGTACATTCAAATTTAATGAATTTTAACATATTTAAATATTTTTCACACAGACTGCATGAAAGTTCACATCTGCAGACCACATCAGTCAGTGAAGTATATGGTTGTATGTCCAGTTGCTAGCTTCAAGTTTCAGGTAATCTCCACCCCAGCTTCTTGATCTTGGCCTTAGAGTTTTATACATCCTTGATCTTTTATTATTGTGATTAATTTTTGTAGTATTTTTGACCATTTTCATGCTTTTGAGTTCCAATAGAGCCTAAACCTGACTAAATACGATGCCTAAACTTCAACAGCTATAGCTAACAAACTTTTTTTAATAGCAATTTGAAGGATGATTTGTGTAAGTTATACAGAATAAAGAAATCCATATACAGTACATTCACAACTAATCAGATAGATTATCGCAAATTGAACGAACCTATATGAAAGTAGTAACATATTATTAGCACTTGAGAAGATTCCTCATGCCTCCGCCTAGCTGCTACCCATACTTACTTGTAATGAAACCATTATATTTAAGTGCATTATCCATGAATTATACTCAACAATGAAAAAATAAATCATTTCAATTATTACATAAATTCAATATAATCCCCATTAGAATCCCATCAGTGTGTGCATGTGTGTGTGTTTAATTTACAAGTTGGCTATAGAATTTATATAAAATGATGCAAAAAACAGTAATAGCTCAAAGGGAATTTTAAAAATAATAAAATGAGATGCATCATTCTATGTGATATTAAAAATTTGTATTGATATAATTATAGACCAGTGGAAGAGAATACATAATTCAGATGCACACATATGTGTACAATGATGAGTCACATATGTCAGGTGCTTGTATGGGGAGTGATAAAAGGATACACATTTCAGTGAAAGTTGTTGGATCAATTGTATATCCGTGTATATTTTTAAAAAATGAGATGTGGATAATGTCAGTGAAAATGACCAAGTTGATAGCCTCAGATAGCTTCTGTGGAGGGCCTGTTCCTGCACAGAAACAGCAACAAAGCAAAAAGTGTTAGAATCAACTTTTTTTGAAATTTAGAAAGTTTTAAAATATTTACAGCAACCAAGCAAATACTGAAATAAGAGAAAACCAGAAAACCGAACCCACTCCCGTCAAGTCGATTGCGACTCATAGCGACCCCATAGGACAGAGTAGAGCTGCACTATAGAGTTTCCGAGGAGCGTCTGGTGGATTCGAACTGCTGACCTCTTGGTTAGCAGCCATAGCACTTAACCACTATGCCACCAGTGTTTCTGAAATAAGAGAAAGGCCACTTAAAAACATCAGGAGAGGGGATGTTACAGAAAACAGTGTGTTAAGAAGGTATAGGATTCATTCCCTCCACTGAAGCAATGAAAAAAACCAAAAACCAAACCCAATGCCATCGAGTCGACTCCCACTCATAGCGACCCTATAGAACAGAGTAGAACTGCCCCATAGAGTTTCCAAGGAGCGCCTGGAGGCTTCGAACTGCCGACCCTTTGGTTAGCAGCCATAGCACTTAACCACTAGGCCACCAGGGTTTCCCTGAAGCAATGAATAAGTGGGAAAAAAACCTGACAGAATAAACATTAAGTGCTTCATGAGAAAAGATGCTGTTGAATTTTGATGAAAAATTGTGGCATTTTTGTTTATTCACCTACTATCCCCCATTCTCCACTTGGCAGCTGCCATGAAGACAGCAGCCCACATTCCTGGTGTGGCTTGCTGGTGCCAGGGTGTGGACAAGACAGATCTTTTTTCTAAAAATGTTGTTGTTGTTTATTTTGACCAATCTGGTAGTTCCAGAGATACTTGCTCTGAGATAGGCCTTGGCTTTACTCCTCTCAGACATGAGTGGCTACCAGGTGGTGTCTGTCTGTGAAAAGCCTTAAAGACATATAATGCCATAACCAGCTTAGGTAAGGAATGGAGAACAGGGAAAGAAGCAGACAAACCTGATAGCCTGGAAAAGAAGAGGCTGATGAGGCAGATGCATGGGAGAATAAACTGTTTGTAGAGATACTGAATGTACTGAAGGATCAGAGATCCAATGTACATACCCAGGTTGAATGCATGCTCAGACAAGACCTGAGAGGACCCTAGGTTTGAGCCTCTGGCAGATCTTTGGGCTCTGCACAAACGGAGGTGTAGACTAAGGCCCAGTTGTAGGTGGCCTGGCTAAGCATTGAAAGAGTACCTAATTCAGAGTCAATCTTCAATGACCAGGAAAGGGTTTTTAGTTTTCTTTTTCTTCTCTTTTTGACCCCAAAAAAGGTCTCTATCAGGTCGCTGGTTGACCTCTAAAATAACTGAAGATAGACTTCAGTGACCACACATGGCAAAGAAAACAGTCTATGAAAAATAATAAATACATACAAACAAATAAATAGTTTGGAAATGTCACTAAACAGATGACCGCAGCCCTCAACAATAACAGCAAGCACTAGGTAGGCTGGAGAATCTGCTTTTCAGAGTTAACACATAAAATTCACAAAGCCCAGTGTTTGGTAAAAATACTAGGCATGCCAAGAAACAGGAAGTACAACCAATTCACAGGAAAAAAAAAAAAATCGGTGAAAGCAGTCCCTGAAGAACCAATGACATAGAATTGCTAGGCAAATCGTTTAAATCTACTGTGTTAAACGTGGTCAAAGACCTAAAGGAAAACAGGAGAATGTCTCAACGAATAGAGAATATCAATAATGACAAAGAAATTATAAAGAAGGCATCAAATAGAAATTAACATCAATCTTTCTCAAACTTTTCCAAAAACTAAAAGGAAGGAATAATTTGTAACTCAATCCATGATGCTATCAGCATCCTGATATTTAGCCAGACAAAGCCATCAGAAAAAAATACTGCATAGAAATATCTATGGAAATCCTCAACAAAATAGTAAAACTCCAATCCAGCAGCATATTAAAAGGACCATATGCCATAACCCTGTGTGCTTTGTCCCACAAGTGCAGCATATATAAAAGTCAATCAGTGTAATGCAACACATTAATAGAACGTAGGGAGAGGGGGATGATCTATCAACTGATGCAGAAAAAAGCGTTTAACAAAAAAACACTCAAAAATCAGGAATAAAAGCAAACTTCCTATTGTGTGAGAGTCAAAAATGGCCTCTGTGTATTAGCCCCAAGTTATTTACTTCTTCAAGTAAGCCGAGGCGTATTATATGAAAAAAAAAAGAAACTGGCATGAAACTCAAACTTGTACATGTCCAACTGATTTAAAAATAGCCCAGATAAGCAGATTTTTAGCCACTTAGGACCTGCCTGTTTTACATACCCTGCAAAACTGGACTCAACTTCTGCTAGTCCTAAAAAAAAAAAAAAAAAAAAAAGATAAATTCCTGTAGTTATAAAGACCCTAAGATGCTGCTGCTTTTAGAGCTCTCTGACCCAGAGACTTATCGCCTGGCTGCAGGAGGATATCGCTTCTCACCCCTGGGAGCTTTCTTGCTCTCTTCTCCTTCTGATGCTACCTGTGACTCTAGCCTCTGGAAGACCTTCTGCTACAGGGACCACCCCCTTGCATGTGACTTTCAATGTGTTGGCCCCATTAAATAGCTTGTTGTGCAATACTGTCATATAGTTCTGAATTTCCTTCACCTCAGTACACTTCCTTAAAATGATAAAGGACAGTTGTGAAAAACCAACAATTAACATTATACTCAATGGTGAAAGACTGAAAGATTTTGCCATAAAATCAGGAACACGGCAAGGATATCTCTTTTCCCTACTTCTATTCAACACTGTGGTCTTTTTGTTCGCCTCTGTGAATGTGAAAACTGGACAATGAAAAAAGAAGGCAGGAGAAGTACTGATGCGTGGAAGTGTGGTGTTGGTGAAGAATATTGAATGTACCATGGATTAACAAAAGAACAAAAAAATCAGTCTTACAATAAAACAGTGAAATGTTCCTTAGGAATGAGGATGGCAAGACTTCATCTTACTTACTTTGGACACATTATCTGGAAAGACCGATCACTAGGAAAAGAAGTCCTGTTAGGTGAAGTAGAAGATCACAAAAATAAAGGAAACCCTCAAAAAGATGGATTGACCCAATAACAACAACAATGGACTCAAACATACCAACAATCATTAGGATGGCACGGGACCAGGGAAAATTTCTTTCTCTTATATATTAGGTTACTTTGAGTAGAAGCCAACTAAATAGCAACTGCTCTCAACAACAACATTCAGCACAAGACATCAACAACAACATAGCTACAGCTATATCTTCATATAAAACAAAAACACCACCAGTTGCAGTAGAATCAAACGCAACTCACAGTGACCCGTTGGGTGTCGGAGTAGAAGTGGGCTCCGTCAGTAGGCTGCACTGTGTGTCTGTACCATAATTTGTTTCCCATTCGTCTGTTGGTGAGCATTTAGGTTGTTTACATCTTTGTGCTGTTGTGAATGGTGCTCCCATGAACATGGTATGCATGTGTCTATTCCTGCGACTGCTCTTACTTCTCTTGGGTATATTCCTATGAGTGGTATTGCTGGATCTTATGGTATTTCTACTTCTAGCTTTTTAAGGAAGCACCAGATTGTTTTCCAAAGTGATTGTATCATTTTACATTCTCACCAGCAGTGCATGAGAGTCCAATCTCTCCACAACCTCTCCAACATTTTTATTTTGTGGTTTATGGATTGACCAAACCCATCGCCATTGAGTCATTTCTGACTCATAGAGACCCTATAGGACAGAGTAGAACTGCCTTGTGGAGTTTCCAAGGAGCGCCTGGTGGATTCCAACTGCCGACCTTTTGGTTAACAGCATTTAACCACTACACCACCAGGGTGTCCTTTTTTTGGATTAGCGCCAGTGTTATTGGGGTGATAAGACATCTCTTTGTTGTTTTAATTTGCATTTCTCTGGTGGCTAATGATCATGAGCATTTCCTCATGTGTACATTAGCCACCTGAATATCTTTTTTGGTGCAGTGTCTGTTCATATACTTTGCCCATTTTTAATTTTTTTTATTTGCCTTTTTGTAGTTGAGGTGTTGCTGTATTTTGTAGATTTTAATGATTAGACCCTTACCAGATATGTCATAGCTAAAAATTTCTTCCCAATCCATAGGTTCTGTTTTTACTCTTTTGATGAGCATAACTGATTTTTAGCAGACCCCAGTTATCTAGTTTCTCTTCTGATGTTTCTGCATTGTTGGTTATGGTTTGTATTCTGTTTATGTCGTGTATCAGGCCTCCTAGCATTGTCCCTATTTTTTCTTCCGTGATCTTTATCATTTTAGGTTTTATATTTAGGTCTTTGATCATTTTGAGTTAGTTTCTGTGCATGATGTGAGGTATGGGTCCTGTTTCATTTTTTTGCAGACAGATATCCAGTTACGCCAGCACCACTTGTTAAAAAGACTGTCTTTCCCCCATTTAATGGACTTTGGGCCTTTGTCAACTATCAGCTGCTCATAGGTGCATGGATTTACGTCTGGGTTCTCAATTTTGTTATATTGGTCTATGTGTCTGTTGTACCAGTACCAGGCTGTTTTGACTATCATGGTGGTATAACAGGTTCTAACATCAGGTAGTGTGAGGCCTCCCACTTTGTTCTTCTTCAGTAATTCTTTACTTATTTGGGGCTTCTTCCTTTTCCATATGAAGTTTGTGGTTTGTTTCTCCAACATGCTAAAAGTTGTCATTGGAATTTGGATTGAGATTGCATTGTATCTGTAGCTCACTTTGGGAAGAACTGACATTTTCATAATGTTGAGTCTTCCTGTCTATCAGCATGGTATGTTTTTCCACTTATTTAGGTCTCTTTTGATTTCTTGTAATAGTGTCTTGTAGTTTTCTTTGTGTAGGTTTTTTACACCTCTGTTTAAATTTATTCCTAAATACTTTATCTTCTTGGGGGCTATTATAATGGTATTGATTTGGTGATTTCCTCTTGGAAGTTCTCTCTTTTGGTGCAGAGGAATCTGACTGACTTATGTATGTTTATCTTATATCCTGATATTTTGCAAAATCTTCTATTTTAGTTGTAGTAGTTTTCTTGTGGATTTTGGGGGGTTTTCCATGTATAAAACCATATCATCTGCAAATAGGGATACTTTTACTTCTTCCTTACCAATTTGGATGCACTTTATTTCTTTTTCTTGCCTTATTGATCTGGCTAGGGCCTCCAGTACAATGTTGAATATGAGTGGTGACAAAGGGCATCCATGTCTGGTTCCCCTTCTCAAGGGGAATGCTTTAAGACTCTTCATTTAGGATGATGTTGGTTGTTGGCTTTGTATAAATGGCCTTTATTATGTCCAGGAATTTTCCTTCTATTCCTATTTCGCTGAGAGTTTTTATCAAGAATGGGTTTTGGACTTTTAAAAATACCTTTTCTGCATCAGTTGATAAGATCATGTGGTTCTTGTCTTTTGTTTTATTTATGTGATGGATTACATTATTGTTTTTCTAATGTTGAACCATCCCTGCATACCTGGTATGAATCCCACGTGGTCATGGTGAATTATTTTTTGATATGTTGTTGAATTCTATTGGCTAGAATTTTGTTGAGGATTTTTGGGTCTATATTCATGAGGGATATTGGTCTGTAATTTTCTTTTTTTTGTGGATCTTTACCTGACTTTTCTATCATGGTTATGCTGGCTTCATAGAATGAGTTTGCGAGTGTTTCATCCTTTTCTATGCCTGAAATGCCTTTGGTAGTAATGGTGTTAACTCTTCCCTGAAAGTTTGGTAGAATTCTCCAGTGAAGCCGTCTGGGCCAGGGCTTTTTTGTTGGTGGTGGTTTTTATTTTTTTAATTATCTCTTCAATCTCTTCTTTTGTTGTGGGTTTATTTAGTTTTTCTACCTCAATTTGTGTTAGTTTAGGTAAGTAGTGTGTTCCTAGAAATTTGTCCATTTCTTCTAGATTTTCAAATTTGTTAGAGTACAATTTTTCATAGTATTCTGTTATGATCCTTTTTATTTCCATTGGGTCTGTTGTGATATCACCCATTCTATTTCTTATTTAGGTTATTTGCTTCCTCTCCTGTTTTTTCTTTTGTCAATTTGACCAATGGTTTATTGATTCTGTTGATCTTTTCAAAAAACCGTCTTTTAGTATTGTCTACTCTTTCAATTGTTTTCCTATTCTCTATCTCATTCATTTCTGCTCTAACCTTTATTATTTCCTTTCTTCTGGTGCCTGAGGGCTACTTTTGTTTCTCTCTATTTGTTCAAGTTGTAGGGTTAATGTTTTGATTTTGGCACTTTCTTCTTTTTGAATGTGTGCATTTATTGTTGTAAATTGACCTCTAAGCATTGCTTTTGCTGTTTTCCAAAGGTTCTGGTAAGACATGTTTTCATTCTTCATTTAATTCTATGAATTTATTTTGTCCATCCTTGATTTCTTCTATAATCCAGTAGTTTTTAAGCAAGGTGTTGTTCTGTTTCCACGTATTTGATTTTTTTTCCTTGCTGTTTCTGTTATTGATTTCTAATTTTATGTCATTATAATCAGAGGATACTCTTTCTTAAGGTCAGCTGATTAACAATTTTAATTCCATGTACAATCTTAATTCTCCTTTGCCATGTAACTTAACATATTCACAGATTCCAGGGATTGAGACAAGGACACCTTTGGAGAATCTTTTTCCTATCTTCCGTATTGATATTTTGTAAAACCATGTCTGTTCAACAGGCAGACATCAAGGCCAGCTCCTGGCAATACAAAAACCTAATTGATAGTGCCAGGTCAGCTCCCAGATGTCAAAAAACATTCTACTTCTTCTTCTAGGATATTTGTACTCAGTTCTCTTCCCTTTGAGTTAATTCATCTCACTGTACTACTATGACTTTTTGTTTAACTGTATCTGTTTACAAACTTCAATAAAATTAAAAATATCTCTACTGCAGTAAAAAATGTATTAAAATAATTCATTAAACAAGTACAAATTTGCAATGACTATAGTGGCTATTGTGCCAGTCTGCCTCAACAAAGGTCTCCCTTATCCTCTCTGGCCCGGTATTTCCCCAAGCATGAGGTCCTGCATTAGATTGATCCCTCCTAATGGTTTGTCCAAAGGAAGTGAGTCAGACAATGTTCTGTTGTGATCCGTAAGTTTTACATTGGCTAATTATTGGAAATAGACCACCAGACCATTTTCCTAGTCTAATCTTTTTAAGGTTTTAACCTTGGGCAGTAACTTAACTTTACTAAGATCCAGTTTCATCAAAAGTCAGTGGGAGCTAAAAATAACATTATCTTCATGAATCTGCTTCGATGAAATCATGCAAATAGACTGTTAGGAACGATATAGCTCACTCAGTAATTTCTCAATAAATATATTTTTTATAGTTTTTATTGTGCTTTAAGTGAAAGTTTACAAATCAAATCAGTCTCTCACACAAAAACTTATATACACCTTGCTACATACTCCCAATTGCTATCCCCCTAATGAGACAGCCCGCTCTCTCCCTACACTCTCTCTTTTCGTGTCCATTTCACCAGCTTCTAATCCCCTCCACCCTCTCATTTCCCATCCAGGCAGGAGATGCCAACATAGTCTTAAGTGTCCACCTGATCCAAGAAGCTCACTCCTCACCAGCATCCCTCTCCAACCTATTTTCCAGTCCAATCCATGTCTGAAGAGTTGGTTTCAGGAAAGGATCCTGTCCTGGGCCAACAGAAGGTCTGGGGGCCATGACCACCAGGGTCCTTCTAATCTCAGACCATGAAGTCTGGTCTTTCTATGAGAATTTGGGGTCTGCATCCCACTGCTCTCCTGCTCCCTCAGGGGTTCTCTGTTGTATTCCCCGTCAGGGCAGTCATCGGTGGTAGCCAAGCACCATCTAGTTCTTCTGGTCTCAGGATGATGTAGTCACTGGTTCATGTGGCCCTTTCTGTCCCTTGGGCTCGTAATCACCTTGTGTCCTTGGTGTTCTTCATTCTCCTTTGATCCAGGTGGGTTGAGACCAATCGATGCATCTTAGATGGCTGCTTGCTAGCGTTTAAGACCCCAGATGCCACTCTTCGAAGTGGGATACAGAATGTTTTCTTAATAGATTTTATTGTACCAATTGACTTAGATGTCGCCTGAAACCATGGTCCCCAGACCCCTGCCCCTGCTACGCTGGCCTTTGAAGTATTCAGTTTATTCAGGAAACTTCTTTGCTTTTGGTTTAGTCCAATTGTGCTGACCTCCCCTGTATTGTGTGCTGTCTTTCCCTTCACCTAAAATAGTTCCTATTACTATCTAAACCCCTTTCCCGCCCTCCCTCGCTCCCCCCTCTGGTAATGACAAAAGAATGTTTTCTTCTCAGTTTAAACTATTTCTCAAGTTCTTAGGGCGCCTTGGTTGCTTCCATCTTTTTGCTATTGTAAACAGTGCTGCATAAACATGGGTGTGCATATACCTGTTTGTGTAAAGGCTCTTATTCTTCTAGGATATATTCCAAGGAATGGGATTGCTGGGTCCTATGGTAGTTCTATTTCTAGATTTTTAAGGAAGGCCCAAATTGATTTCCAAAGTGCTTGTACCATTTTGCATTCCCACCAGCAGTGTATAAGTGTTCCAATCTCTCCACAGCCTCTCCAGCATTTACTATTTTGTGTTTTTTGGATTAACGCCAGCCTTGTTGGAATGAGATGAAGTCTCATTGTAGTTTCGGTCTGCATTTCTTTAATGGCTGGTAATCGTGAACATTTCCTCATGTATCTGTTAGCTACCTGAATGTCTTCTTTAGTGATGTGTCTATTCATATCTTTTGCCCATTTTTAAATTGGGTTATTTGTCTTTTTGTAGTTGAGTTTTTGCAGTATCATGTAGATTTTAGAGATCAGGCGCTGATTGGAAATGTCATAGTTGAAAACTTTTTCCCATTCTGTAAGTAGTCTTTTTACTCTTTTGGTGAAGTCTTTGGATGAGCATAGGTTTTTGATTTTTAGGAGCTCCCAGTTATCTAGTTTTTGTTTTGTATTTTTAATAATGTTTTCTATACTATTTATGCCATGTATTAGGGCTCCGAACAGTGTCCCTATTTTTTCTTCCATGATCTTTACCTTTTTTTTAGATTTTATATTTAGGTGTTTGATACATTTTGAGCTCATTTTTTTGCATGGAGTGAGGTATGGGTCTTGTTTCACTTTTTTGCAGATGGATATCCAGTTATGCCAGCACTATTTGTTAAAAAAAACTGTCTTCTCCCCCCATTTAACTGTTTTGGGGCCTTTGTCAAAAATCAACTGCTCATATGTGGATGGATTTATATCTGGATTCTCAATTCTGTTCCATTGGTCCATGTATCTGTTGTTGTCCCAGTACCAGGCTGTTTTGACTACTGTGGTGGTATAGTAGGTTCTAAAATCAGGTAAAGTAAGGCCTCCCACTTTGTTTTTATTTTTCAGTAATACCTTATTTATCTGGGGCTTCTTTCCCTTCCATATGAAGTTGGTGATTTGTTTCTCCATCTCATCAAGAATGCCGTTGGGATTTGGACCGGAATTGCATTAAATGTATAGATCCCTTTTGGCAGAATAGACATTTTTATAATGTTAAGTCTTCCTATCGATGAGCAAGGTATGTTTTTCCACTTATGTAAGTCTCTTTTGGTTTCTTGCAGAAGTGTTTTGCAGTTTTTTTGTATAAGTCTTTTACATCTTTGGTAAGATTTATTCCTAATTATTTTATCTTCTTGGGGGCTACTGTAAATGGCATTGATTTGGTGATTTCCTCTTCAATGTTCTTTTTGTTCGTGTAGAGGAATCCAACTGATTTTTGTATGCTTATCTCGTATCCTGATACTCTGCTGAACTCTTCTATTAGTTTCAGTAGTTTTCTGAAGGATTCCTTAGGGTTTTCTGTGTATAAGATCATGTCACCTGCAAATGGAGATACTTTTACTTCTTCCTTGCCAATCTAGATGCCCTTTATTTCTTTATCTAGCCTAATTTCTCTGGCTAGGACCTCCAACACAATGTTGAGTAAGAGCGGTGATAAAGGGCATCCTTGTCTGGTTCCCAGTCTCAGTGGGAATGCTTTCAGGCTCTCTCCATTTAGGGTGATGTTTGCTGTTGGTTTTATATAAATGCCCTTTATTATGTTGAGAAATTTTCCTTCTATTCCTGTTTTGCTCAAGTTTTTATCATGAATAGGTGTTGGACTTTGTCAAATGCCTTTTCTGCATCAATTGATAAAATCCTGTGATTCTTGTCTTTTGTTTTATTTATGTCATGGATTACATTAATTGTTTTTCTAATGTTGAACTATCCCTGCATACCTGGTATGAATCCCACTTGGTCATGGTGAATTATTTTTTTGATATGTTGTTGAATTCTATTGGCGAGAATTTTGTTGAGGATTTTTGTATCTAAGTTCCTGAGGGATATAGGTCTATAATTTTCTTTTCTTGTGGTGTCTTTACGTGGTTTTGGTATGAGGGATATGGTGGCTTCATAGAATGAGTTTGGTAGTATTCTGTCCTTTCTATGCTCTGAAGTACCTTTAGTAGTAGTGGTGTTAACTCTTCTCTGAAAGTTTGGTAGAACTCTGCAGTGAAGCTGTCCAGGGCTTTTTTGGGGTGGGGGGGGTTTGATTGCCTTTTCCACCTCTTCTTTTGTTATGGGTCTATTTAGCTGTTCTACCTCTTTTTGTGTTAGTTTAGGTAGGCAGTGTGTTTCTAGGAATTCACCCATTTCTTCTAGGTTTTCACATTTGTCAGAGTACAATTTTTCACAGAAATCTGATATGATTCTTTTAATTTTAGTTGGGTATGTTGTAATATCGCCCATCTCATTTCTTATTCAGGTTATTTGGTTCCTCTCCTGTTTTTCTTTTGTCAGTTTGGCTAGTGGTTTATCAATTTTGTTAGTTTTTTCAAAAAAACCAGCTTTTGGTCTTGTTAATTCTTTTCATTGTTTTCTATTTCTTTTAGTTCAGCTCTAATTTTTAGTATTTGTTTTTTTTTTTTTTCTGGTGCCTGTGAGTTTCTTTTGTTGCTCTCTTTCTATTTGTTCAAGTTGTGGGGATAATTCTTTGATTTTGGCCCCTTCTTCGTTTTGGATGTGTGCATTTATTGATATAAATTGACTTCTGAGCATTTCTTTCACTGTATCCCAGCGTTTTTACAGGAAGTGTTTTCATTCTCATTGGAATTTCTTTGTTCCATCCTTAATGCCTTCTATAATCCAGTCTTTTGTTTTGTTCAGTTTCCAAGTGTCTGATTTCTTTTCCCTGCTTTTCCTGTTATTGATTTCCACCTTCATGCCCTTATGGTCAGAGAAGATGCTTTGTAATATTTGAATGTTTTGGATTCTGCTAAGGCTTACTTTATGCCGTAATATGTGGTCTTCTAGAGAATGTCCATGTGCACTAGAAAAGAAAGTATACTTGGCTGCTGTCGGGCGGAGTGTTCTGTATATGTCTATGAGGTCAAGTTGGTTGTTTGTGGCATTTAGGTCTTCCGTATCTTTATTGAGCTTCTTTCTGGATGTCCTGTCCTTCACCAAAAGTGGTGTGTTGAAGTCTCCTACTATTATTGTTTTGTCAGAAATTAATAACTCAATAAATATTAACTGTCCTGATTTTTGTTATTGATTTTAATATTATTATTTTCTCTTTTAATTAATTTATTCAGGGTTACCAGAATTTGACTTATATTTCTACTTTCACTTTCTTTTTTCTCATATTATTGACTATATCCATAGGTATATGCCTGTTTGAAAATAAAATTCAAATATCCCTTCATAGATTGGTTTGACAATCCTAGTATAATTATATAATTGTGTGGTTTGTCTATCTAACCACATTGCACATGCAAACAGGATGTGCCTCAAACTACCAGACAACTAGGAATGAGGCATGTACAACCACTGGCATCAACCATTCCATGAGTGCTACAGCCATCTATGATCAAGACATTTACACAATATTGGCAAAGTGAAAGCCACTATTATTATTTCTAGAAAGCAAACAGTAAACAGTAAAACAAATTCTCAAAGCAGATCTGCTTATTCTTCTCCAAACTACTCATATTCTTTCTAATATCACTGTACTGGCACATTGTGTTTCTGGTCAAATGTTGTCTTCATGTCACCACTGCCTCTGGCTGCCACCATGTTACCTGGGACACCTGCATGGCTTCCGAGGCTTCTGCTCTGCCCCTGGGCCTCACTGGGCCTTGCTTCACTAATGGAAAGACCCCTGCACAGGATCTCCTGAGCCTCTGCCACTGGGCCCTTTTTGACCTATGCTGCTGCCTCCTACCATGCTACCCAGGCCAGAGTGGTTCTCTGTCTTGCTGCCGTGATACCAAGGCCTACCCTGCATGAGGGAATGTATTGTTCCCACCACGATGCCCAAAGGGGGAAGGAAGCAAATTACACCAGCCACACTCAGGTCTCTGTCCCGCAGGTACAACTGTTGCAGTACTTTAGTAGAAGGCACACCCCTGCACAAAGACACTCAGTTCTCTCTCTATGGACCAGCAAGCCCACCATCCCTGTCTTCACTCTTACAACTCTCTCTTCTTAATATAGGGAGTTCTCAATGCAGGGACCCTGGGTCCAAAGGATGCACTCCACTCTATGCTCTTTTTGATGGTAGTGAGGGGCCCCAGAACCTCTGTGGATTTGGCCCTTATATAAGCCTAACAGAATAGGAACAACAACCAATCTCCTAGTTGGACCACAAAGGGCACAATCCCATTAAGTGAATTTTCAATCCACTAGTTTTGTAGTAAATCTACTAATACCTTGCAAAATTTTGGCCCAGACAATCATTTTGTGAAATTACAAGACCAGGGCTAGAAAAGCCATATAAAAGTGATTCATTGCACGGCAATAATTCAGCCCATTTTCTTAACCCTTAACCAGTTCATAAGCAGAGCTGTAACAAATCAATCAGTTAATGCTTATTATATTTTGATTATGTAGCACAGCATCGTATAACCTCCCATATTGGAGCTCCTGAGTGGTGCAAACACTTATACTGTATAATCTCCTGGAGCAGAGCCCCTGGGTGGTACAGTTAACATGTTCAGATGCTAACTGAAAAGACGGAGGTTCAAGTCCACCCAAAGGCACCTTGGAAGAAAGACCTGGTGATCTACTTCTGAAAAATCAACCATTAAAAACTCTACAGAGCACAGTTCCACTCTGACACACACAGGGTTGCCATGAGTCAGATGTAACTCAATGGCAACTGATTTTTACTGTTTTCTGTTGCAAGATAAAGACATTAAAAAAAAAACTCTCATTACTGTATGTCAGTTCATAAGTCAACATATTCAGCTAAAGCAGAGAAGAAAGGAGATAATGAAAT
The DNA here is from genome assembly GCF_030014295.1 of Loxodonta africana. NCBI lineage: Eukaryota > Metazoa > Chordata > Mammalia > Proboscidea > Elephantidae > Loxodonta > Loxodonta africana. Next base: position 452,259 of record NW_026974879.1, read on the forward strand.
TATATTTATTTGATAGATCTGGTACTTTATATTTATTCCATACCTGAAACCAAAACCAAACCCATTGTCATCAAGTCTATTCCAACTCATAGCGACCCAATAGGACAGAGTAGAACTGCCCCATGGAGTTTCCAAGGAGCTTCTGGTGAATTTGAACTGTTGGCGTTTTGGTCAGCTGCTGAGCTCTTAACAACTGCACTACCAGGGCTCCTTATTCTATACAGTAGCCCCTAAAAATAATCCTATGGAAGAGGCATTATTATGCCCCTTTTACAGATGATTAAACTGACGCTCAGAGAGGTTATATAACAGGCCCAAAATATATAACTAGAAAGTTTCAAGACTGGAAAAGTTCAATTCGGTCATGGCCTTTTGTTGGGTAAGACATGTCTAGAAGTCCACTCTATTCCCCACATCATTACCAGCTCTTTCTTGACACATTAGTTATTGTGAAAGTTTAGGTTAACAGGATTGTGGACTAAGTATATTTTCTAGGTATGAGTTAAGTGCTTTATGCATCGTATCTCGTTTAATACTAATAATATTATAAGGCAAGCATCATATTCAAAATAATCACATCCTGACTTTAGCATGTTGATAAAACAGGTCATTATCTTCAGAGATCAAATATCCTGAAATTTTAAAATAATCCTGTATGGAGGTGATAAATGAGGAGAGCATGTGCTCATCTGTATTCTTCCGAATGCTTTCCCACGAGCATTTCTGCAGCCTGAAGCTCAGGAATCCCTAAGGCTTTAGCCAGGTGCCTTGTATTTTATACCGGCAACAGAGGCATTGGTGGGGATCCGAACGGTGATCTGGGAACCAGAGGCTTAGAGTATTCCACACCTCCTGCACGGTGGCTCCTCTGATGCAGGTTAGTGCTACGACTCCTAGACTGAGTGCTTACAACCGGGGATGGTATGCGCTAATGCTTTCACTGTGGCCCACTTAATTTCTGTAATTTAAAAAACTATATCACAATCATACTATTTGGAAAGCACAGAAATTAAAGCACCTGGATTGCACTTGATAACATCATAACTATTCCTTTTATATTCTTCCATATACATTTTTTACAATTTGAAAAATATTGTTTATACAATTAGCATGATATCTAAGCTTGTTCCAGCTGTTATATTTATTGTGTTCCATGGGAAATTTATTAGTTCTACAATAGTTCAGGATGCACATTGTGGAAAACCTTGCAAAATAAGCCCTTTGTGTTTACAGGGTCTCCTCCCAGCCCTTCTTTTTTAGTCATATTTTAGAACGATATCCACAAGGTATGGCAATGCTTCAAGGGACAAGACTAGCTCTCTGGCTCTCACTCCATATTGCCAAATTGACTAATAAAGGATTTTTCACTTTTACCCTGAGATTAATCTTCATTGCATCCCTACTGGTAATGAATATCATAAAGAGACATTGAGTGTATAATGTTTGAATGCATAGAAATTATAAAAATTTCGTTTAAACTATGTATTAATTTCCAGTGAGAAAAAACATCCTTTCATGATTATATTGCACTAATGTATCTTTATCAAATTGTAATTATGAAAATAATATTACAGGTATTTCCCAGTGTAAGACAGGGTTCCATTCTGAAGACTCTGTCATAAGTCAGCTCTGATATAAGTAGAATATCTAATTTTTTAAAAAATATTCATTATTTTTGTCTCCTATTAACAGTATCTTTATAAATCCAATCTTTATTTGTCTTTGGGATTGGCAAGAGAATGATAACATCAACAAATTACGTGCTACAACGTTATATGTAGTACATATTACTAATAATAAGATGTACAAAGATAAAAAAAAGGATAGTCATAGGGCAGTTCGTTGTAACTCAAATATGTCTTAAGTCGGGGACGATCTGTACTAAGCTTTTAGGAAAGTTGAGTCTTAGTTAATACTCTGACTCTGAGGTAAATGGATGCATGTATCTGATTCTATTAAATTCTCTATTCATGAATTTCTCTTTGGGAAAAAGTTTGTGTAGAGATAAAATTTATGTTTGATAACATACTAAATATAAATAATTTAATTAAACATTCTACATGCACTTTTTTCATTTTTACAAAGTAAGACAGTTACCCATTTTAAATACACTAACCTGAGACACACAGTTTATAAGAGAGGTGCCTAACTTCACAGAACTCACAGTTGCTCCAGTGAGCTCCAGCAGATTTCCCAGACTGAGATGCACTAGGAAGAAAAGGCTAGCGATCTACTTCTGAAAAGTCAGCCAAAGTGAACCCGATGGATGGCAATAGTCCGATCAACACCTGATTATGGGAATGGCGCAGGACTGGGCAGCATTTTGCCCGGGGTAGCCGTGTGTTAGGTGACTTAATGGCATCTAACAACAACGATGTGTTTGAGGGTCCATTCTTCATTTATGCTGTTTGTTTTATTCAAAAAGTTTTTTTTCCTTTATTTATGTTGTCTGTTTTATTCAAAAAGTTTTGTCATTATTAAGATAATAATTGGAACAAAAAACTGGCTGGCAAGCCCAAAATAACTGTGGGGAGTTTACTTTCATGACCAGGATTTTGGACCCATGCTTCCTACTTTTGAGACCAGGGAAAAATAAATTAATCTAACCCTCCAGTCCTTCATCTGCAAATCTGAAACAGTGACAGTTTACCTCATTTAATTGTTGTGACATTCCATGAGGAAATGCACATCCAGGGTTAACATAGGACTTGGGACATTGTTTGCTACAGTTATAAAAATCCTTGTTATGTCTGAGTTACTCCATCTATATCATGCAGATGTGAAGTAAGAGTCATTTTGGCTTGGAATTGTTTTGGATTGAATTGAAGAAATGAACATACTAGTGCCAGGCCAGAATATTGGACAGGTGGGTATGTAACATAGAGTGTACCTTTGAGAAAGGGGAAGCTTTGCTAATTCTGGGAACTCCACATTGAGGTAGACAGAAAAATGTGACAATGGATCTAAAAGTACTCTGAGCTCTCTGCAATTACCCACTTTATACAACTAGAAAATAAATGGGAATACATTTTTATCCTCTTTTAAATTGTACAGAAATATTATAGACAACTAGAAGTTTATCTGATCTACATACCCTCTTGTACTTTGGTAGTGTGGAATTACACAGAATTGAATTCACTTGGGAACAACTGCCTTTTTGATGTGAAATACGGATAATATTTTCTCTTTTTACCTGCTATTTTAAAAAATTTTGATTGAATTTTGAGACATTATTGAATTTGTGGCAAGTTTCATGGTATCTATTACAATTCTTATAACACATTGAATATTAAAGGCATGAGAACACATTGTAAAATTAATAATCAAGTAACCTAATAGCCTTGGAATAATTAAATTTACCATGGTCATGAGTGTTTCCTCTATGTTCAAAATAAATTCATAGAAGGTAGACAGACAGAGGGCAGACAGAAAAATCTCAAGGAACACAGAAAACATGTCACTTATGCTGAAAAATGAAGACTGATATGTAATGATATTTTTGTTCTTTGGTATGAAATAAGTAACATTACATTACATGTGAGTTATGGGAAAATACTAATTTTACTTTCAAAATATTTTGGTAGGAAACATCTATGTATGGCCAATAACAATATAATAATGATAATAATCAATAACTTTTTAGAGCTATCTTCTTGTGCATGCATTCTCCAATGTACTTATATACATTTTATTTTGTAGTTATCAAATAATCCTATAGTAGATACTATTATGTCATCTCATTTTGCACATAATGAAACTGAGGTTTAAGCATATTGCTCAAATTTATCCAACTACTAAACAGTGGCATAGGTATTCAAACTCCAGAAACCTGGCCATTAAATATGTACTTCTATGTTCAGACAACCTTCAGATGAATACAGCTACCAGTTTAAATGTTTATTATTAGATTAGTCATGTAACTTTTCTGAACTTCGTAATTTATACTGATTAAATGTGAAATATACATATATTTCACATTATATGAACTGTTTGTCCAGTGAATAGAATGCCTGATATGATAATATTTTCAAATACAGTTAATTTAAAATAATTTCATCTTAAATTTAAATCTACAGAAGACTTTCAAAATCATATTCATTGAATCTTGGCATCTGAGAAACATTGGAAAGCTGCCCTTAAGCTCAGGGCCTTCGCAGGTGGTTATCAAATCGCCAAAGCAGAGAATGAGCCAGATGGAAACAATTGAAAACAGTGCTCCAGTACAGCTGTCTACCAAAGTCTGCGAACTTTCCCAGTCTGGAAACAAGGAGAGTGGCTCATAGGAAAGTAAGTGACCTTCCCCAAATATAACACATATTTGTGAACAAAATATGGACAGGTCTTTAGAGTTCTGACTCCTAGTCTTCATGTTATTTAAGCAACTCGTAACTTGTATGTCTATACCCAGTATGCCCTGACCCAGGGCAGGCTTAAGTGAATGAACTTTGCATGTCATGACCTCCAGTTCAGCGGCAGCCAGAGACACAGACCTGTCCATCCACCCAATGCAGTGAGAAACGCTAACAAAGAAAATAGATTAGAAAAGGAAAATGTTTCCTTAAAAATAGAAAGTCATATGAATTTAAAAAGTAATAGGAAAACACAGCTTACCTGAAACTAATAGGAAAGTGAATACATTATTTAAAAAAAAAAAAATCTACAGACACAGACTACTTTACACCTATGTTTTAGTGGCCTTTAAGAACACTGATTATCCCTCTTTCGTTTAAAAAAAAAAAATCAGAGACTACAAATTAAAAGATGAACTATAGCAATACATTTTGTGAGTTTAATATGTTTAATATTCATGCATGCAAAGACAGTACAATGTAATATTAAATCAACAATGATCATAGATTCAAACAACTTATATACCAATAACAAGTTGTTTGATCCAAATAACATTGAAATTGTTTAAAATGGTAACCTATTAATGAAATGCAGAACATTAATATTCAATTATTAATATCATATAAGTATCCCAAATATATGTAATATAAAATGCAAAACTTCAGTCCAAAATAACAAAAATGTCAAATATATAAAATCAACTGGAGAAGATATTCACAACGCATATAAATAACAAGTTATAAAGATATATAAATTAAATATATAATTAAATATATAAATTACAAAATACATGAGAAATTCTTTAAATTATTAAGAAAAAGCCAAACAATCTAGAAACCATGAATTAGAGATATTCACAGTTTGCAGAAGAAATCCAAGAGGTCGATGAATAGATTAAAAGAGTTTCTGCCATGTAACTTAAGTGACATGCAATTTAAATTTATTTTCACACTTACATGATTGCTGTTAATTATCGCATCTAACAGTAAAATATGTGGAGGAATTATCACACAAATTGACAGTTGACTGGAGTGTAAAAGGTGGAGATGCAATTATCTTAAACCCAAAATATTCTAGTGAAATATTTACTTGAGAAAATATTGCCACATGCACAAGGATATGGGTTATATTAACAAAAGATTGGAAAGAAGCTAAGTATTCTTAAATAAACATTATATATATATACATCTATATGATGTAATAAAATTTGGCAGTAGTTAAAAATATATTAAACTGAATATATATTTCACTCAAAATATATATATTTGAGGGAACAAAGCATAAAAGAATGATATGCTCACTATTATAGCATATTTATATCAATTTTGAAAAATGGAACATCTACATATTTTATTGATATGAAAGTCAATGTTGGTATATACTAAGAATCAAAAAATTTTAATATGTATTAAAGGTGTGAAGACCATAGACCATTCACAAAATTTGCAATGTTTTCCAAATAAATTACAGAAAAACTAAAAAAAGATTTACTACACCACAGATTATGAATGAAGTCCAAACATAATACTGTTGGTAATCCTGAATTCACAGCTCTCTTTGACAATTTGAATTTGTGAGCAAAAGACACCACTTACCTAAGTATAATAGGTGAATCCATTTACATGTGCATCCATTCCTACCACCAAAAATACTTAGACGTAAAAGAAACGGAAGTTATAGGTTCTAGTGAAAAGAGGAGCTATTCTGAAAGTGAATGAGTACCTGTATATTTTACCTGTGGGAGATGTTGGACCTCAGGTTCCTTATATGAGAATATCATTTGGATAAGTCATAATCAGTGGATTAGTTTTTGTCTTCTACTTTTAGAAGTATAAGATTATTGATGTCCAAATTTATGTGAAAATTGCATGCAATACAAATTATGTTCATTTATGAAATTATTAACTTTTTTGAATGGATAAAACCCAAACACCTGTGCTGTCAAGTCAATTCTGACCCTATAGGACAGAGTAGACCTGCCTCATTGAGTTTCCAAGGAGTGGTGGTGAGTTTGAACTGCCAACCTTTTGGTTAGCTGCCGAAAGCTTAACCACTGTGCCACCAGGGCTCCCTTAGAATGGATATATTATATATTAAATTAAAATCAGCAGCATTGTTTGAGAACATAATACATAAAAGTTTAAATGTTGAGGGGGTTCTAAACTTAATGAGATGTAGGCACCATGATCAGGAAAGCAAGTCATGATAATATAAATGATATGGCGATGGGTACAGTAGTATCTGTGGTGGCTGAAAGCCTAGTGTGTTTAGAGCACAGGCTGCGTGTAAGTGTGGAATAGAGAATTTTTGCTTTTGTTTTTTCCCCATCAAACTTAGTTTTATCAGTTGTAATTTATTTGTCTTGATATTGAAGAAAATCATGTGAGAATCCATTAAGCAAATATCTAAAACACATGCAAAAGTAATAACTATAGGCATATCACCTCAATACCTACTAAAGTGCATAAATCTGAATTTCCTTCAATATAGAAATACCCAAAGTGTAAAGAACTCGGATTGCATAAGTAATATTTCTTAACACCATGAGTAAATTACGTGTGGCATACTGACAAATTACTAAAAAACAATAGAGGTGTAAGTTGTACTACTGTACATGTATGTTATCTAATTTTGTGTGAATAAAAAATAATGTATAGTAACAGCAGAGATGGATAGTACTATGCTATGGCAAAAATCTTGTTTGTAAGTGAAAGATTAAAGTAGCAATTAGCCCTCCAAGTCTGAGATTTCCCAAGTCATTTGATCAAGTTTTCATAAAGATATGTACAAAAAATTTACAAGCTTCCTTTAAAAAAAAAAAAAATTTTTTTTTTTCCTTTTAAACAAATCTTATTTCTGCATCATTTTACATCTTTCAGGCACCAGTAGAGCCATGGTCAATGCAAACGGCACCACAGGAATAAACTTCATTCTTCTAGGGCCTTTAACCACACACAGATCCACCTATTCCTGTTTGCCATGGTGCTTATGATCTTCATCACCTCACTGATGGGCAACACCCTTATGATCATTCTCATTCATGTGGACCCTCAACTCCACATGCCCATGTACTTCCTGCTTAGCCAGCTTTCTTTCATGGACGTGATGCTGGTCTCCACCATCGTTCCCAAAATGGCAGCCAACTACCTGATGGACACTAGGTCTATCTCTCCCACTGGCTGTGGAGTCCAGATCTTCCTGCTTCTCACTCTGGGAGGGAGTGAATGCTTCCTCTTAACGGCCATGTCCTATGACCGCTATGTGGCCATATGTCACCCACTGTGCTATCCCATTCTCATGAGTCAGAAGCTCTGTTTACTCGTGACGTCAGGTTCCTGGCTCCTGGGAGGGATCGATGGGCTGATGCAGGCTGGTGCCACCTTGAGCTTCCCTTACTGTCACTCACGGGAAATCAATCACTTTTTCTGTGAAGCACCATCACTGGTACGCCTTGCCTGTGCTGACACCACGATTTTTGAGTTTTTCATGTATGTCTGCTGCATTCTGATGCTCTTGATCCCTTTGTCTCTCATTTTGGCCTCATACAGTCTTATCCTGGCTGCAGTGCTCTGCATGCGGTCAGCTGGAGCTGGGAAAAAAGCCTTTAAGACCTGCTCCTCTCACCTGGTGGTTGTGGGACTCTTCTATGGCACCATCATGTTCATCTACGTGAGGTCCAAATCTAACGATTCAGAGGACCATGATAAGGTGGTCTCAGTGTTTTATACCATCTTCACACCTGTCTTGAACCCCCTTATATACAGTGTGAGAAATAAAGAAGTCAAGGGTGCCTTGAGGAGGTGGCTGGAGAGACATTTTATGTGATATCAGTGCTGAGCATAATTTGCCAAAAGGGCAGCAACCAAACTGGATACAGGTTACATTTCTAAAATATTGTTTTGCTATTTTGTTCATCCCATTTAAATTCTTCTTTTTGTGTTATCAAGTTATTTTGCTCTTACTTTGCCAATCTGGCTCCATTGTTCCTATATGATTGTTTTTATATATGGTAAACTAATTAAAAATTATATTTGTCCTCCTGTTATAATTTGCAATGGTGTTTTTGCTCTGAAATTAGGGCTCTGGCAATAAGTATGAGTGACTGAGTTTCTAAATAGCATATGATAAGTGTATAATTTGTATTTTTTGATAAATAATGGAAATCATTAATTTTGATGGGGATAATACCTTTTGAAAACTAAATGTAGATCCTAAATCACATAATGAAGATAAAATAAATTCAAATGAAATAAGGACCCAATGTGACCATCAAACATAAAATACATAAGAAGACATCAAGAAATATTTGCAAAATGTTGCTGTGGGAAGATTTGTTAAAGAAACTTCCAGACAGAATATAAAAATGCTAATTGGCTTTTCATGACCTATGTTAAAACGTAAGAGTAGAGAGATGAGCTGAAGAAAAAAATATATTGTGTACAAAGGAGTCAGTACACAGTGGATTCAAAAATAAAACTTTCTTTCAGCGAAGAAGTCTCAAATTAAGAAAGGGCCTCAGGCCAAAGATCCAACACAAGTTGTGACTCTAAAATCATTTATTAAGGCTTCAGGACGATTTAAGACACTGTACCTTAAATAAACACCCTAAGAGACAAAAGACCTTCTATAAATCTTGAGAGTCTTGTAGATTCTCTTTAGTTAAAAATATATAGGACTACTAAAACGTTTCAGGGCACTGTAGTGCAGCAGAGTCACAGGAAGCCCAAGGTTGGTAGTTGTGGGTTTTGTCTAATGGAGTATATTCCAGTAAGATTCATGGAAAACTCACAATGTTTGCAAGCATGTTTTTCTGACAGAAATATCACTAGTTTGGTCTAAGGAGTAAGCTGATTGAGGTGACTACTCAGTTTTCTCATGGTAGAGCAAGGGTGACTCAGAAAGCAGAGGCAAAAATCATGTAGAATAATTCCCAGAGAATCACACTGAATCTTAGTTAAGGAGCTGGCAACAATTTCTACCAGAATTTTAGAATTGCAAGTGACTGTATGCTACCCCATTCCCTATTTTAAGAAATGTCTTAAGAGTAATTGTGTTGGTGCAATTATATAATCCCCATGCTGTGACAAAGAGAGAAACGAAGACTTCTAGTGCACATCCCCAGCTGAGAGCCCGGCCAAATTCAAAGCCATTTTTTTCAGTCCTTGGTGGCACATCATGCAAGTGTATCTTTCAGCTCCCAGTTGAGCCACTTCCACTGATGAAGCGTGGAGTAGAGATGAGCTGTCCCTGATGAAACCTGCTGAAATTGCAAATTCATTTGCAAAATAAATAATTGTTTTAAACTGCTGTGCTTTGTGGATACACACACACACACACACACATACACACACACTGGAATAGTGCTCAGGTGAATATATGTGTTACCTAAAACCCATAATTAAGATATGAACTACATTTGAATAAAAGGGGTTATAATTCTCTTTCCCTACTTCATATAATCTGGAACCATTGTTCTGAAAATAATATTTTTATCTGTTTAGAATTATTTTATATTACAGAGAAGTCTTACCACTTCGGCTTTGATTAAAGTTTTAAGATGTTCTAGAAGTGAAAAATCAAAAACAATGTGGTTGAGGAAAACCACTTAGATTTTTCTGTGAGAGGGCCAGGGGTTGCCGTCTGGGATCAGTCAACTAAGAACATGTACCTTGGGTAAGTTAGCTTCTCTGATATACAGCTATTCTGTCTATAAAAACAGCATTCCTAAAATTAAAAATATATGTATTATCAAGATTAATTTAAGTTAGTAATGTGAAAATAACATGACAGAGACTTCAGTACCTGGAAACATGGCAGATGAGGTATCATAACCAACACACAGAGCTAGTTGAATAGATAGATAGACAGACTTGGAAAGAGATTATAGGCATGTGGATCTAAGTTTTTCTTTCATGCATTAAAGAACTGCATATATATACCACAGACACACACATACACAAATAAAAACAGTAATTAGAAAAATAAGGCAGAAGGAAGTAGCTTCTTTACCAGAATATTAGTCAAAGGAAATAAAAAAACAATGCTGTATCAACTTTCATGGCTCTGTGTTTCATGGACAACAGGAGATAAACTACAAGGCCCCTAAAGGTGAGGATTCAGAAGAACTCTGAATAAACCAGGGAATGTAAGGGACAACACAATTGTGTCTGAGTTAGCTAGAAATTAACCTCCCAGCTCCTCAAGTAGGTCCAGGAAATCTGCAGAAAATTCTTTCTCAGTGAATGGCACCAAGTAGAGTGGCTGAGAACTCGGTCAAGAACTTGTAGGTCACATAAAAAGCCCATAATTGTCTGCTGGAGAGAGAGGTCCCATGGAGCAGCATTGCGGCACTAGACATGGGAGTGAAGAAGTATTCTTGGACATCCAGCCCAATAGGTTTTCAGATGACTCCAGCCAGTATCTGATTGCAACTTCAAAATGGACATTCTAGCAGAGAACCAACCCACTCAACCCAGAATCCTGGGGAGATAATAACTTATTGTTTTAAACTGCCAAGTTTTGTGGTGTTTTGTTAGACAGCAATAGCTGTGAAGATATGAGTTAAAATATATAATACCTTTTATTGTTTGAGTAGATGAAGTTGTAATAAAATTAGTTTTTGATTAATTAAGTGTATGGTACATTGTCCTAGATTATCACTAAACATAAAGAAGTAAAGTGCATATTGTCTTAAATGACACAAAGAAATCGTGAAATGCAAAAAAATAATCAATCCAAAGAAGACAGGAATGAGATGAAGGGGGGACACAGAGAAGATAAGTAACTAAAAATCACTACATTGAATAATATAAAGTTTTTTTTAATTTAAAATAAAAAAACTAATAAGCTGAAAAACATAAGTTTTTCAGCAAATGTAAATAGACTAAATATTCCGAGCAAAGAATCTAGACTGGAGAAAACCTTTTCGTATTTTAATTGTTGTTGTTCGGTTCCTTCATGTGGGTTCCTACTCAGAGCGACCCTATGTGCATCATAATGAAACACTGCCCCAATATGCCCCAACCTAACTATCATTTCTATGTTTGAGCCCATTATTGCGGCCACTGTGTTAATCCCTCATTTTTGCTGACCCTCTACTTCACCAAGCATGATGTCCTTCTCCAGGGACTGGTTCCTCCTTATAATATGTCCAAATTACATGGGACGAAATCTCGCCATCCTCGCTTCTAAGGAGCATTCTTGCTGTACTTCTTCCAAGACAAATTTGACCATTCTTTTGACAGTCCATTTTATATTCAATATTTTCCACCAACACTGTGATTCTAAGGCATCGATTCTTCTTTGGTCTTCCGTACTCGTTGTCCATCTTTCACATGCAGAAGTGGCAAAAGGCAACTGAAAATACAATGGCTTGGGTCAGGTGCACCTTAGTCCTCAAAGCGACATTTTTGCTTTTTAACACTTTAAAGAGGGCTTTTGCAGCCAATTTGCCAAATGCAATACATCCTTTGATTTTTTGACCGCTGCTTCCACTGGAGTTAATTGTAGATCAAAGTAAAATTAAATCCTTGACTACGTCAGTATTTTCTCCATTTATCACGATGTTGGTTACTGGTCCAGTTTTGAGGATTTTTGTTTTCTTTATTTTGAGGTGTAATTCATACTGAAGGCTGACGTCTTTGATCTTCATCAGCAAGTGCTTCAAGTCCTCTTTACTTTCAACAGGCAAGGCTGTGTGTTCTGCATATTGCAGGTTGTTAATGAGTTTTTCTCTAATCCTGATGCTGCCTTCTTCATATAGTCCATCTCAGATCATTTGCTCAGCATACAAATTGAATAAGTATGGTGAAAGGATACAATCCTGATGCACATCTTTTCTGATTTCAAACTAAGCAGTGTCCCATTGTTGTGTTCCAGTTACTGCCTCTTGGTCTATGTAGAGAATCCGCATGAGCAAAATTAAGTGTCCTGGAATTCCCACTCTTTGCAATGTTATCCAAAATTTGTTATGATCCACTCAGTCAAATGCCTTTGAATAGTCAATAATTAACACAGATAAAAATCTTTCTGTTCCACAGTCAGCCCCTGGCCTTGTTCTGACTGATGATATTGAGCTTTTCCTTTGTCTCTTTCCATAGATGTAGTCGTTTTGACTTCTGTGTATTCCATCTGGCGAGGGCCATGTGCATAGTTGCCGTTGATGTTGGTGAAAAAAAGGTATTTGCAATGAAGAAGTCATTGGTCTCGCAAAACTCTATCATTCAATCTCCGGCATTGTTTCTATCACCAAGGCCATATTTTCCGACTACCAATTGTTCTTCTTTGTTTCCAACTTTCACATTCTAATCACCAGTAATTACCAACGCATCCTGATTGCACGTTCAATCAATTTCAGACTACAGAAGCTGAAAAAAATCTTCAATTTCTTCAACTTTGTTCTTAGTGGTTGCTGCGTAAATTTGAATGATAGTCATATTAACTGGTCTTCCTTATAGGCCTATGGATATTATCCTATCACTGACAGCACTGTACTTCAGGATAGACCTCGAATTGTTCTTTTTGACGATAAATGTAACACCATTCCTCTTCAAGTTGTCATTTCTGGCGTAGTAGGCTATGTGTTGTCCGATTCAAAATGGCCAATACCAGTCCATTTCAGCTCACTAATGCCTAGGATATCGATGCTTATGTGTTCCATTTCGTTTTTGAAGATTTCCAATTTTCCTAGATTCATACTTCGTATATTTCAGGTTCCAAGCATTAGTGGTATTTTCAATTGCCTCATATGCATGTGAAAGATGGACAATGAATAAGGAAGACTGAAGAAGAATAGATGCTTTTGAATTGTGGTGTTGGCAATGAATATTTAATATACCAAAAGAACAAACAAATCTGTCTTGGAAGTAGTACAGCCAGAATGCTCCTTAGAAGCCAGGATGGTGATACTGCATCTAACATACTTTGGCCGTGTTGTCAGAAGAGATCAGTCTCTGGAGAAGGACATCATGCCTGGTAAAGTACAGGGTCAGCTTTTAAAAGAGGAAGACCCTCAATGAGATGGATTGACACAGTGTCTGCAACTATGGGCTCAAGCATAACAACGAGTGTAAGTATGGCATGGGTCCGGACAGTGTTTCTTTCTGTGGTACATAGGATCGCTATGAGTCGGAAGCGACTCCACTGCACCTAATAACGACAACAATAAACATCTTTCTGGTATTCTCAGCTTTTAGCCAAGATCCACCGGACATCAGCAATTATATCCCTCCTTCTGTGTCATTTTCTTTATTTTTTTTCTTTCAAATCAGGATTTTTTTATTTTAATATTTATTTAACCACAACTTATTTTTAAAAAAGAAAAGAAAAGAAAGGGAACATATATCTGTGTACCCAAAGCCTAGCACACAGAGCACATGTTTCTTGTAGATCAGAGTCATTATACATGGTTGTCTGCCCAATGGATCAGAATCAAGTCATACAGAAATACAGCTGTATATGGCTTCATTATGTCATATCTTCTTTGACAAGACAAGTGATGGAACTTACCATTGTGCCAGTTGGGTAGTGCTCACATAGTTCATCTGAAGAGTTAGTGTTTCTTACTCTTTGGTCTGCCATCCCAATGATCCAGACCTTTCTTCATTATAATACCCTGATTCCATTACCCTTTGAAATCCTTCCACTGGCTATATACTTACATATTCAAATTTATCTCTCTAGGTTTATAGTCTCAGTCTTCCTCAATACATTTAATCAATTAATATATAAAAACAGAACCACCGTGGCCAGAAGTAGAACTGAAGTTAATGTAACAGTGGTTAAGAATTTCAACCTAGGTTTACATTCCTACCCATTACTATCCACAGGACTCTGGATGTGATAATAGCACCTACTTCATGGGGTTAATACGGGCATGGAATGAGCAATGTATGAAAAGTACTTGGTACTGTTCCTGACAGTGCACAATAAATGTTGTAATTATAATTAACAATGCACATGTTATAATTGTTATTATGTGATAGCAATGATGGAAATAACAGTAATTCCCAAATGTTATCAGGTAGATATTTTGATTTTTCTCTCTTTTTTTTTTAATTATGCTTTAGATGAAGGTTTACAGAGCAAATTAATATCTCATTAGGCAATAAATACACATACTGTTTTGTGACATTGGTTGCCAACCCTACACCATGTCAACATTCTACCCTTGTCAACCTTGGGTTCCCCATTATCAGCTTTCCTGTTCCCTCCAGCCTTCTCATCCTTGCCCCTGGGTTGGTGTGCCCATTTAGTCTTGATTTGTTTTACGGGTCTGCCTAAATTTTGGCTGAAGGGTGAACCTTCGGAGTGACTTCAGTACTGATTTAAAAGGACACTTAGGGGCCATACTCTTGAGGTTTCTCCAGTCTCTGTCAGACCAGTAAGTATGGTCTTTTTTTGTAAGTTATAGTTTTGTTCTGCATTTTTCTCCAGTTCTGTCCTGGACCCTCTATTGTGATCCTTGTCAGAGCAGTCGTTGGTGGTAGCTGGGCACCATCTAATTATGCTGGACTCAGTCTGGTGGAGGCTGTGGTAGTTGCGGCCCATTAGTTTCCACATCCTTTTCTGAATCGGCTTGAATTTCTGGCAGTTTCCTGTTGATGTACTGCTGCAGCCATTTTTGAATTATCTTCAGCAAAATTTTACTTGAGTGAAATTTTAAGGAGGCATATTTAAATATAAAGACAAAGAATATATGAAATTTAAAAGGTCAAAAAGATACCTAAGACAAATATTAATTAAAAGGAAAGGTGGTTTAGCTATAAAATATTAAACAAAGCAGATTTTAAGAAAAAAAACTCTAGATATGAAGATGCTCACACACACCATATAAGACAGGCTCTATTTTTTTTTTGGATTATTAGCTTGGAGTCCTGGTGGTTCAGTGGTTAAAAGCTGACACTTATCAAAAGGTTGGCAGTTCAAATCCACCAGCTGCTCCTTGAAAAGCCTACAAGGCAGTTCTGCTTTGCCCTATACGGTTGCTATGAGTTGTAATTGACTCAACATGATTGGTTTTTATTTTTTCATATTAGCCAGCATGTTTTGTAATGCTCCTTGGTTTTCAGATATTTTCACTGACTTTATTTGACTCTATACCAAGGAGAACTACATTTCCCAAGATCCTTTGCCAGCATATTTCTTGTAGGAAATCACAATGTAAGACTGTCGGAAGATTAGAAAGGCAATAGGACATAAGTCAGCAAATTTCTCCTTCTCTCTTTCCCCACTTCAACTATAGTTCCTGGAAGTAACCGTGGCTCGCCATGATTTCACTTCGAATAAATAGCCACTCTCTTCATGGTTTCAAATATTGTCTGCTGGTCCTCACCTTGGTTCTGGGTTCTGCATGAGGGCCCCACCCATGGGGTCCTGGAAGCCACCTTGTCCTGCTGTTTGACAGTTTTCTGGGTGTTGGAAGCAACATACTGATGGGAGTCTCTAAGTTGATTCAGCTTCCCTTGTTTGGTTCCTTGATTCCTTCATCTCCTATTGAAGTACTTATCTGAATTCTGTTCTCTCTTTTGAAATAGCTAGTGATCTCTCTCCTGATAACTGATTTTTAGATGAGGAAATTAGGCTTAGAAAACTTAAATAAGTTTTTGAAAGAGACAACCTACTGGAGACATTTTCTTCTCATGATGATGGAAGAAACAATAGAGAAATATGAAAATATAATATCGCTGAAACTCTAGGCTTGGAAGTGGTATACAGACACTTTCAGCCACATGCTATTCAGCAAAGTTTATCACATCACTAGGTTAACGCGTGATGGAGTGAAGAAGTGTGCTCCTCATGTGATCAGCAGAAGGCAGTAAATACTTGTCAAATGATAGTCTCTTTATCACAGACTCCAATCACCATGGGCAGAAAGTTAGTTGAAAAAACTCTTTAGCAACCATAAGAGTATATTCCACAATTATCAAGGCAGATAGGAAACCCTGGTGGCGTAGTGGTTAAGTGCTATGGCTGTTAACCAAAAGGTTGGCAGTTCGAGTCCACCAGGCGCTCCTTGGAAACTCTATGGGGCAGTTGTACTCTGTCCTATAGGGTCGCTATGAGTCAGAATCGACTCAACAGCAGTGGGTTTTTTTGGGTTTTGCATCATGGCAGATAAGGCAATATGAATCTTTTAAAAAGCATATCTCAGAGAGAAGATCCAGGGGCAATGCTATCAAAAAAATGAAATGTGAAAACTACTCCAAGGAGGCAGAAAAGTGGCCTTATCAGTGACTATTCCTCATCAGAAATATAGTGGGCCTTTAAATGTCTGCCTAATGGAATTTCAGAATTTCTGGGGACCCACGATTCCTGTGGATATCTCATTCTTTCTTTCCTAATACCACTGTTTATTTCTGTTATCCTGTCCCTGTCCAACCAAGACATGCTGGATATTTGGATAACTGGGAAATTTAGATAATTCACAGGTCATCAGATAAAAGATGGACCTTATTGGTGACTGCTTATCACCAAGAGATCCTGGGCTTTGAGCTTATTCCATGACTGAATGGGACATTTGGTTGTCTCCTTTGGAGAGGAGTTGGGACCCAGAAGGGTGAACTACTTGATTAGGAATGTGGGTTAGTCATCTGATCTTCATCCTTCCTGGCTCAAGTTTAGATTGCACTTCCCTTTTCTTTGAAGTTAGGTGTGGACTGTGAAACATCAGTGCAAGTGACATGTGTAACCCATGGCAAGAATTAAGAGCCAGTGAGTGAAATTCCATGTTCTTTATGTCTCGGAAACTCTATGGGGCAGTTCTACCCTGTCCTATAGGGTCGCTATGAGTCGGAATCGACTCGAGGGCACTGGGTTTTGGGTTTTACACCTTCCATAAATTGCTGTTGCTTCACAATGAGGGAAGCACCATCAGCCTGTGTCCCTGAGGGAGGACAAATCCCAAGATAACGTGCAGCGTGATCCAGAAATCCACTATTGTGGTTTTATGATAGAGATTTTTTTTAATCACTGGTGTTATACTACAGCATAAACTAGAATGTTATAACTAATTGCCCACATTCTAGACGAAAATTCATGTTTGTGATTCCACTCATCTAAAATTAACAAAATCTTGTCATTCCAGTGAGAAATTTGGGAATGTAGCTAAGTACACAGAGGGTAAAATTTCAGTGTTGAAGGGGAATTAGATTTGTGTATAAGTGGTAAAGACCAATGTTAAAATAATTTGGTAGTTTTTAAAATTTTTTTCTAACAAAATAAGACATAGACTCTGAAGTAACCCAATCTTCAAAAATACTGATATAGGATAGATGGAAATTACATAGGGGAATACAAAATAAATTCTTTTGTTCTTCTCATATTTTATAGAATAATCTCAGAAATTATACTTTTCATTAAGATTTCTGCCATTTTATTTTCATATCAAAAATATTTGAAAGGTAAAAATAAATATATCCTTCCAGCTTTCAAAAATAATCACTGAGTGTATCACAATAAACTGTTCTCTTAATTTGTTTTATTTCTGGGAGTATGCAATAAAATTGCCAAGGAAAACAATAAGGCATCAGCCAATATACTGGATTATGCAATGCTGAGTATATTCCTCAGCCTCCCTCAGAGGGTGCACATGACCCCTTCCCTCACGAAAGTTGTTCTCACTTGTAAATTACTTTCACAGAAAAACAAACAAATATTTCTAATGCTAAGAAAACGTGGCTGTAGGCATCAGATGATAGTGGGTAAAAAAAAAAAAAGTGGGTAGAGCATCAAAAATCAGAAAAAAAGTATTTCCTTTTTATTAGATGAAATAAATTTCTAAATGTTCACCATCACTACCCATTTTTCTTTTGGTATCTGGAGACCATAAACATCACTATTCATGGCACCATGACCTGCACGGTGACTAATAAATGATAAGTGTTTGATAACCTAATTGTTGACCTAAATAATATGTAAATTGATGGCTATATTTTCTTTTTTTATGTAGCATAAAGTAAGTTCCCTAAAACCCGTTGCCATCGAGTGGGTTCTGACTCCGACCAACCCTATACGACAGAGTAGAACTGTGCCATAGGGTTTCCAAGGAGTACCTGGTGGATTTGAACTGCTAACCTTTTGGTTTGCAGCTGTAGCTCTTAACCGCTATGTTACCAGGGTTTCCAAAGTGAATCCACGGTCTTATATCAAAACTTGCTACTACATTCTGTAAATTGTATTTACAGGCTTGGAGTGGATAAGAAAAGAAATTATAAACAAGAAATTTAAACATGGACTCATTGAGAAAAAATGTATATATATATATAGTCCAATCAAATGAATTATTTGCAAGGGAAAAATAATTAATATTTTGTTATAAAAGCTATGATTGGCAATAAATTTACTTTAAGTGAAATCATAATAGCAAGATATAAAATTGTTCTAAATTGAAATTTTTAAGCTTATTTTAAAAATCATAAACAGAGTGAGGGTAATGGGGAAGTTATGGTATATGGAAGCTTTTCAGAAGTAAATATTTAGCAAATGTGTATGGATAACAATTCTTTTTTTTAATATTAAGTATTCTTTTTATTGTGCTTTAAGTGAAAGTTTACAATTCTAGTAAGTTTCTCATACAAAAACTTATACAGACATGGTTAAGGTGATCCCAGTTGCTCTCCCTACAATGTGACAGCACTCTCCTTCTTTCTCCCCTGTGTATTTCTTGTGTCCATTCATCCAGTTCCTGTCCTCCTCTGCCTTCTCATCTCGCCTCCAGAGAGGCTTTACCCACACAGTCACAATGTGTCTACTTGAGCTAAGAAGCACAATCCTCACCAGTTTCATTTTATGTCTTATAGTCCAGTCTAATCTTTGTCTGCAGAAGTGGCTTCAGAATGGTTTTAGTTTTGGGCTAACAGAGAGTCCAAGGGCCATGACCTCTGGAGTCCTTCCAGTGTTCAGTCAGACCGTTTAGCCTGGTCTCTTTTACTAGAATTTGAGGTCTGCATTCCACTTTTCTCCTGCTCCATCAGAGATTCTCTGTTGTGTTCCCTTAGAGTGCGGTCATTGGTGGTAACCGGGCACCATCTAGTTCTTCCAGTCTCAGGCTGTTAGAGTCTCTGGTTTAAGTGGCACTTTCTGTCTCTTGGGCTCATATTTCCTTGAGTCCTTGGTGTTCTTCACTCTCCTTTGCTCCAGGCGGATTGAGATCAATTGATGCATCTTACATGGCCGCTTGCTAACTTTCAAGACCCCAGACACCACTCATCAAAGTGGGATGTGGAATACTTTCTTAATACGATTTGTTACGTCAGTTGACCTAGATGTCCCCTGAACCATGGTCCCCAGACCCCCACCCTTGCTACTGTGTCCCTCGAAACTGCTTAGCTTTTGGATTAGTCCAGTTGTGCTGACTTCCCCTGTATTGCGTGTTGTCCTTCCCTTCACCTAAAATGATTCTTGTCTACTCTGTAATTAGTGAATATCCCTCTTCCTTCTTCCCCATTCTCGTAATCATCAAAGAATGTTTTCTTCTGTGTTTAAACCTTTTCCTGAGTTCTTATAATAGTGGTCTCAAGCAATATTTGTCCTGCGACTGACTAATTTCAATCAGCATAATGCCTTCCAGATTCCTACATGTTATGAGATGTTTCATGGATTCATTGTTTTTCTCTATTGTTGCATCGTATTCCATTGTGTGAATATACCATAATTTGTTTATCCATTATCCATTGGTGGGCACCTTGATTGTTTCCATCTCTTTGCTATTGTAACAGTGCTGCAGTGAACATGGGTGTGCATATATCTATTCTTGTAGGGCTCTTATTTCTCTACACTATATTCCAAGGACTGGGATTGCTGGATCGTATGGTACTCCTATCTTTTTAAGGAAACGCCAAATCGATTTCCTAAGTGGTTGTGCCATTTTACATTCCCACCAGCAATGTATAAGTGTTCCAGTCTCTCCACAACCTCTCCAACATTTATTATTTTGTGTTTTTTAGATTAGAGCCAGCTTCGTTGTGGTAAGATGGTATCTGATTGTAGTTTTGATTTGCATTTCTCTAAAGGCTATTGATCATGAGCGTTTCCTAACGTAGCTGTTAGCCGCCTGAACGTCTTATTTGGTGAAGTTTCTGTTCATACCCTTTGCCCATTTTTTAATTGGTTTATTTGTCTTTTTGTTGTTGAAGTTTGGCAGTATCTTGTAGATTTTAAAGATTTAGACACTGATCGGATTTGTTGTAGCCAATTTTTTTTCCCAGTCTATAGGTAGTCTTTTTACTCTTTTGGTGAGGCCTTTGGATGAGGATAAGTGTTTCATTTTTAGAAGCTCCCAGTTATCGACTTTACCTTCCAGTGTTTGTGCGTTCTTGGCAATGTTTTGTATACTGTTTATGCTATGTTTGAGGGCTACTAGAGTTCTTCCTATTTTTTCTTCCATGATCTTTATCATTTTAGATTTTATATTTAGGTCTTTGATCCATTTTGAGTTAGTTTTTCTGCATGGTGTGAGAGGTATGGGTCTTGTTTCATTTTTTTGCAGATGGGTATCCAGTTATTCCAGCACCATTTGTTAAAGAGACTGTCTTTTCTCCATTTAATGGACTTTGGGCCTTTGTTAAATACAAGCTGCTCATACGTGGATGAATTTATGTCTCAATTCTCAATTCTGTTCCATTGGTCTATGTACCTGCTGTTGTGCCAGTACCAGGCTGTTTTGACTACCCTGGTGTTGTAATATGCACTAAAATCAGGTACTGTGAGGCCTCCCACATTGTTCTAATTTTTCAGTACTGTTTTACTTATTTAGGGCCTCTTCCCTTTCCATATGAACTTGGTGATTTGTTTCTCCATCTCATTAAAAAATGCCATTGGAGTTTGGATCAGGCTTGCATTTATCTATAGATTGTTTGGAGTAGAATAAACATTTTCACAACCTTGAGTCTTCCCATTGAAGAACAAGGTATGTTTTTTCACTTACGTAGGTCTCTTCTGGTTTCTTGCAGTAGTGTCTCATAGTTTTCTTTGTATAGGTCTTTTATGTCTCTGGTTAGATTTGTTCCTAAGTATTTAATCTTCTTGGGGCTATTGTAAATGGTATTCATTTCATGATTTCCTCTTCGACTTTCTCTTTGCTCATATAGAGGAATCCAACTGGTTTTTGCATGTTTATCTTGTATCCTGATACTTTGCTGAAATCTTCTATTAGTTCCAGTAGTTTTCTTGTGGATTCTTTAGGGTTTTCCGTGTATAAAATCATATCATCTGCAAATAGAGATAGTTTATTTCTTCCTTACCAATTTGGATGCTTTTTTTTTTTTTTTTCCCTAGACTAATTGCTCTGGCTAGGACCTCCAGAACAATGTTGAATAAAAGTGATGATAAAGGGCATCCTTGTCTGGTTCCCGTTCTCAAGGGGAATGATTTCAGACTCACTTCATTTAGGGTGCTGTTGGCTGTTGGCTTTACATAAATGTCCTTTATTATGTGGAGGAATTTTCCTTCTACTCCTATTTTGCTGAGAGTCTTTATCATGAATGGATGTTGGACTTTGTCAAATGCCTTTTCTGCATCAACCCATAAGACCATGTGGTTCTTGTCTTTTATTTATATGATGGATTACATTGATTGTTTTTCAAATGTTAAACCATCCCAGCATACCTAGTATGAATCCTACTTGGTCAAGGTGAATTACTTTTTCAATATGTTGTTGGCTAGAATTTTGCTGAGGGTTTTTGTGTCTAAGTTCATGGGGAATATTGGTCTGTAATTTTCTTTTTTTGTGGTGTCTTCACCTGGATTTGTTATGACGGTTAGGCTGGCTTCATAGAATGAGATTGGGAGTATTCCATCCTTTTGTATGTTCTGAAATACCTTTAGTAGTAGTGGTGTTAACACTTCTCTGAAAGTTTGGTAGAATTCTCCAGTGAAGTCATCAGGGCCAGGGCTTTAATTTATTGGGAATTTTTAATTATCTTTTCAATTTCTTCTTTTGTTATAGGTTTATTTAGCTGTTCTACATCTGTTTGTGTTAGATTAGGTAGGTAGTGTGTTTCTAGAAATTTATCCAATTCTTCTAGGTTTTCAAATTTGTTGGAGTACAATTTTTCATAATATTCTGTTATGATTCTTTTAATTTCAGTTGGGTCTGTTGTAATATTGCCGATCTCATTTCTTATTCGGGTTATTTGCTTTCTCTCCTATTTTTCTTTTGTCCGTTTGGCCAATGGTTTATTGATTTTGTTGATCTTTTCATAGAACCAGCTGTTGGTCTTGTTAACTCTTTCAATTGTTTTTCTTTTCTCTATTTCATTTAATTCTGCTCTAATTTTTATTATTTTGTTTCTACTGGTACCCTAGGACTTCTTTTGCTGCTTTCTTTCTATTTCTTTGAGTTGTAGGGATAATTCTTTGATTTTGGCCTTCTCTTCTTTTGGATGTGTGCATTTATTGCTATAAATTGACCTCTGAGCACTGTTTTGCTGTGTCCCACAGGTCCTGGTAGAAAGTGTTTTCATTCTCATTTGATTCTACGAATTTCTTTATTCCACCCTTAATTTCTTCTATAACCCAGTAGTATTTCAGCAAGGTGTTGTTCAGTTTCTGTGTGTTTGTTTTTTTTTTCACTTGCTTTATGTTATTGGCTTCTACTTTTATGGCTTTATGGTCAGAAAAGATGCTTTGAAATATTTTGATGTTTTGGATTCTGTTAAGACTTGCTTTATGACCTAATATGTGGTCTATTCTGGAGAACGTTCCATGTGCATTGGAAAAGAAAATATGCTTGTCTGCCGTTGGGTGGGGTGTTCTGTATGTGCCTATGAGATCAAGTTGGTTGATTGCGGCATTTAGACTTTCACTGTCTTTATTTAGCTTCTTTCTGGATGTTCTGTCCTTCACCAAAAGTAGTGTGTTGGAGCCTCCTACTATTATTGTAGAGCTGCCCATCTCTATTTTCAGTGCTTTTAGAGTTCATTTTATGTATTTTGGAGCCCTGTCATTGGCTGCACAAAAGAGTCCTTCCTTATCCTTTGTGGTAGATTTTACTTTAAAGTCTATTTTGTTAGAAATTAATATTGCCACTCTTCTTTTTTTGGTTGTTGTTTGTTTGGTATCTCTTTTCCATCCTTTGAGTTTTAGTTTGTTTGTATCTTTATGTCTGAGGTATGTCTCTTGTAGGCAACATATAGGCAGATCTTGTTTTTTTTAATCCATTCTGCCACTCTCTGTCTCTTTATTGGTGCATTTAGTACATTTACATTCAGCGTAATTATGTCTAGGTATGAGTTTAGTGCTGTCATTTTGATGCCTTTTTTTTTGGTTGTTGACAGCTTCTTTTTTCCACTGAATTTTCTGTGCTGAGTAATTTCTCTTTATGTATTATCTTTTCCTCTTTTCCAGTGTTGTTGCTTTTGTTTTTGCTGTCTTCATGTTTTTCTTTTTTATTATTATTTTGATGTGCAGGATTGTTATTTTCCTTTGTGATTACCTTGATAAATTTACCCCTATTTTCATACTCCATATGAAAGATCTATGACTATATCTTTTAGTTCTTCTTTTTTGAGTTAATGTTGTCATCTTTTACTTCATGATGTCTGTTTACCTGTTCTGAGCATTTTAACTTTGATTTAGTTTTGTGATTTCTCTGTCTTGAATGATATCTGGTTTCCCTGTCCTCTGTTCTTGTCTTGGATTGTTATCTGATGTTATTGAGTTTCTAACTGGAGGATTTCCTTTAGAATTTCTTGTAATTTTGGTTTGGTTTTGGCAATGTCCCTCAACTTCTGTTTATCTGGAAATGCCATAATTCACCTTCATATCTGAGACAGTTTTGCTGGATATATAATTCTCGGCTGGCAATTATTTTCCCTTTAAGTCTTTATATATGTCCTCCCATTGCCTTCTTGCCTGCATGGTTTCTGCTGAGTAGTCCGAGATTAGTCTTACTGACTGTCCTTCACAGGTGACTTTTTGTTTATCCCTAGCTGCTCTTAAAATTCTCTTTATCTTTGGTTTTGGCAAGATCGACTATAATATGTCTTGATATCTTTCTCTTGAGATCTACCTTCTGTGGGGTTAGATGAGCATCTTGGAAAGATATCTCGTCTTTCATGATATCTGGGAGGTTTTCTGCCAACAAATTTTCCACAATTTTCTCTGTATTTTCTGTTTTTCCTCCCTGTTCTGGTACTCTGATTACTTGTAGGCTATTTCTCTTGATAGAGTCCCACATGATTCTTAGGGTTTCTTCATTTCTTAAAATTCTTTCATCTGATTTTTCTTTGAATATATTGGTGCCAAGTATTTTATTTTCAGTCTCACTAATTCTGACTTCACTTTCCTGAATTCTGCTCCTTTGACTTTCTACTAAGTTGTCTAATTCTGAAATTTTATTGTTGATCTTCTGAGTTTCTGACTGCTGTGTCTCTAAGGATTCTTGAAGCCTATTAAATTTTTCGTTATTCTCTTGAATAACCTTCTTAATTCCCTCAACTGCTTTATCTGTGTGTTCCTTGGCTTGTTCTGCATTTTGCCTGAGCTCTTTTTTTTCTTTCCTGATATCTTGAAGAGTTCTGTATATTATTATTTTGTATTCTACCTCTGGTAATTCTAGGAATATATCTTCATCTGGAAGATTCCTCAATTCTTTGCTTTGGAAGCTTGCTGACATGATCATCGTCTGCTTCTTTATGTGATTTGATATTGACTGTTGTCTCTGTATGTTTGCATACTGTGTCCTAGCTTCTTGCTTTGTTTTGTTTTGAAATACTTAATAGGCTGCTCAAATTAGTTGGTTTGATTAATGGAGCCTTTGAAGCTCTAACGTCCTGTCACCAGATGGCTAGAGCTGTTATCAGATATATGAGCCTAGAAGTCCATTCAGTTTTCTTGTAAGGATTCAGCTCAGATTTCCAGGTAGTTAGTCACCAAGTGTGTGGTGTAGGCTCTCACCTACTGTCTTTGAGGAGCAGTGGTGATTGGTGTATGCACAGGTCTCTTGTTGCATGAGGTGGTCACACTCTGAGCAAGGTAGGGGGTTGACAACGTTTCCCTGAGTGTTTGTGAGGAAGACATGTCCCTGTTCTCTAGAGTGCACAAGTGGGTGGGCTCTGCAGCCATACCATTGACACCCGATACTTTTAACTGTAAGGACTGTGAGACACCACTTATCCTTGTACCCCTGACATGGGTGGCTAGGTGGTGCAGGTGGAGCCACCAGTCCTCAGGCCCCTGATTTGGGTAGGTGAGGACCCTGCTTAATAGAGCAGTGTCAAGCATCAAGAACCCACCTCACCACTGCACAGCTGAAACCGTTAAAGTCAGACCTTAGGCCACACGCCCTTACACTGTAACAAGAACCCAGCTCCTGAAATGGGCCACACAGTTCTATGCAGGGGTGAAAGCCATTCAAAGTCTATGGTCCACTTGTGCCTGGAGAGGAGCTGCTTCTGCCCTGAGTTTCCAGCTTAGGAGAGCCATCAGATTATTTTTTCCCTGTTTGTTAATTTGTTTCTTCTCCAATGGCTCTGGTTGCATGCCAGGACCTAACTCAGGCCCAGGGAAATCGAATGTCACTGAAGCCAGCTTGGGGGCCTGGGACAGAGGGTGAGGGATCAGATAAATGGGAGAGAGTTCTTTTGAAAGGGGAGGTATTTGATCTGTGCAGTGAATTAAATGCTAGCACTTATGCCGAGAGCGCTGTTCTTCTCTGATTCTGGAGGCATGAGTAGACTCTGTGCCACTGGCTCTCTGTGGCTGGGGAAACCGTGCACAGAAAGCTACTGCCAGCCCTTCTGCAGTCACACCAGCAGATCAGGGATGAGGGGTGCTGGTTCCCACTGAGTTAGGTCCGGCAAGTTCTTGCTGCTTCTGAACCATATCTCCCTCCCTCTGTTGCTAAGTCCAATTTCTTAACTTTGCCTTTGACGTTCAGGGCTCCTAGCTTGTCATATATATAATCAATTTACTTGTTTTTTCAGGTCTTTGTTGTAAGAGGGACTATCAGAAGCATCTGACTACTCCGCTATCTTGGCCCTGCCTGCATCTGATGCATTCTTGTCTAGCTATATTTGATAGATACTTTTCTAGGTTAGAACATAAGTTTTCCTCATGCTTTCAAAGTAGACATTATGTTCTCATGCCTGACTGATGGAAATTCATAGTCATGGGAATTCTTTCCTTTTTTTTTTTTTTGATTCAAAAAATCCTCTTATAAAATGTAATGAAGAAAAGTATGTAAAATTGTTTATTTGCATTTTATGAATTCCTAACTTGGATTATTTCTAGCATAAATATAAATATTGAAAACAACTGCAAATATATCATCACAAAGTTTCACAATCCATATTTGCAACAATGGTTGAGGGCACCTGCTTTCCCTTGGACCATTTCTATTACTATTTTTAAGTCTTCCAATAGCTGATAAACCATTTGGAAAAATGATGAATTCCAGCTGCCATTTTAATTTAAATTTATTTTTTAGTGAAATTAGATAAATTTCCATGAATATATTAGTGCCTTCTTATCTTCTACTGGACTCTCCTGACATATATTTTGCTCATTTTTATACTTTTATGTTGATTTGAGGAGTGCTATGGTGGCATAGTGGTTAAGAGCTATGACTGCCAGTCAAAAGGTCGGCAGTTTGAATCCACCAGGTGCTCCTTGGAAACCCTATGGGGCAGTTCCACTCTGTCAAAATTGACTCAATGACTTGGTTTATATGTATCATAAAGACAGGAAAGAAAGAAGAGACCAAAATGGATGTCAAAAGAGACTTCGAAACTTTCTCTAAAATATCCGGTAGCTAAAGGGAATAGAAGAAATTAAGAAGTAGAAGAGCTGAACAGAAGATTCAAAGGGCAGCTTGAAAGACAAAATAAAATATTATAATGAACTGTGCAAAGATCTGGAGCTAGAAAATCAAAAGGGAAGAAAACTCTCAGTATTTCTCAAGCCAAAAGAACTGAAGAAAAATTCAAGCTGCAAGTCGCAATATTGAAGGATTCTATGGGCAAAATATTGAACAGCTCAGGAAACATCGAGAGAAAGATGGAAGGAATACGCAGAGTCATTATACCAAAACTAATTGGCCAATGTTCAACATTTCAGGATGTAGCATATGATCAAGATCCAATGGTACTGCAGGAAGAAGTCCATGCTATGCTGAAAGGAATGGCAAAAAACAAGGGTCCAGGAACTGATAGAATACCAACTGAGATGTTTCAACAAACAAATGCAGCACTGGAAGTGCTCACTTGTCTATGCCAAGAAATTTGGAAGAGAGCTACCTGGCCAACCAACTGGAAGAGAGCCAATATATATGCCTATTCCCAAGAAAGGAGGTCCAATCAAATGCAGAAATTCTTGAACAATATCATTAATATCACATACAAGCAAAATTTTGCTAAAGATCATTCAAAAGTGGTTGTAGCAGTGTATTGACAGGGAACTGCCAGAAGTTCAAGATGAATTCAGGAGAAGATATGGAATGAGGGATATCATTGCTGATGTCAGATGGATCCTGGCTGAAAGCAGAGAATACCAGAAAGATGTTTACCTGTGTTTTATTGACTATGCAAAGACATTAGACTGTGTGGATCATAACCAATTACAGATAACATAGCAAAGAATGGGAATTTAGAGCACTTAATTTTGCTCATGAGAAACTTGGACATAGATCAAGAGGCAATCGTTCCAACAGAACAAGGGGATACTTCATGGTTTAAAGTTAAGAAAGATGTGCATCAGGTTTGTATCTTTTCACCATACTTCTTCAATCTGTACGCTGACCAAGTAACCTGAGAAGCCAGACTGTATAGAAGAATTTGGCATCAGGATTAGAGGAAGACTCATTAACAACCTGTGATATGCAGATGACAAGACGATGCTTACTGAAAGTGAAGAGGACTTGAAGTACTTAGTGATAAAGATCAAAAACCACAGCCTTCATTATAGATTACACCTCAACATAAAGAGAACAGAAATCCTCACAACCAGACCACTAAGAAACGTCATGATAAAAGGAGAAAATATTGAACTTGTCAAGGATTTCATTTTACTTGGAGTGACAATCAAAGCAGCATTCAAGAAATCAAATGACATGTTACTTTAGGCAAATCTGCTGCAAAAGACTTCCTTAAAGTGTTAAAAAGCAAAGATGTCACTTTAAGGACCACGGAGTGCCTGATCCAAGCCATGGTGTTTTCAACTGCCTTATATGTGTGTGAAAGCTGGACAAGGAGTAAGGAAGATCAAAGAAGAGTTGGTGCCTTTGAATAATGGTTTTAGTGAAGAGTATTTAATGTACCGTGGACTGCCAAAAGGAGAAAAAAAATCTGTCTTGGAAGAAGTACAGCAAGAATATCCTACTGAGTAGTTACATCTCTCTTATAGGGTTGCTGTAAGTTGGAATCAACTCAATAACAATGGGTTTCATTTGGTTTAAGTGGAGTTCAAGGAAAAAATGTTTTATATAAATATCACAAAATACATTTCCTAAATCTAAATTGATAATTTAGATTTAGGAAATGTATAAATTTTGTTGCATTTTTTATTTATGAGAAAATAAAATTTGTAACTCTTCAGGGTTATACTTTATCTATATTAATGGGGTGCCAATTATACTTTCTGAGCATTCTTTTTAGTTCATATGATTTTTCAGTTGAGTCTAATAGTGTTTCAGGTTGATTATATCATACGTAAATACCATTCGTTTTTGCTAGCTTTTCAAAGGTAAGATATTTTTGGTTCCAGTGTTGTTTGCCATGATATCCAGGTCTACAATTTCCAAGAAAAATGTTGAGTATTTGATCCTTAATGTTTGATTGTAACATTGATGGAAAACATTAACAGTGTTTTATTTTCCATTTAAACTATGTATGCATTTTATCATATTACAGATTTTTTTCTGCCTCTTCTAGACTATCAAAAAAAAATTAGTATGTTTGTATTTAGTGTTCTATGGGAATTTGTATTATTTTTTACCAAAAATATTTATCCCCCACTTTTTTTATGTGATGTCAGGGTTTTTCTCTAACATCTTATATACAACACTTTCTGTTGGTTGTATCTTCAGAATAGATTCCATATCTGCCCACTTCTAAATTACTCCCTTGCCAACACCCTGGGCCTGGCTGCCATTACAGCTTGCTCAGACACCGCAAGGGCCTCCTAACTGCTCTCCCAACCTTCAATTTTTCCCTCTAGAGTCTAATCAGACAACAACCAGGGGAAAGTTCTTAAAACATTACTCAGGTGACATGTCTCTCTGATCAAATCTTTTCAAAGATTTTAAATAAATCCAAGTCCTTTAGGCTGCCATGATAGTCTTTTGGACATATCTCTCACCTCACTACAGGGCACCCCTCTCTCCCTTGATTTCTGTTGTGCATCCTCCTTGTTTTGTTTCATTGCCTCCAGGCCTTTGGACTGGGGTTGGTTCTCTCTCCTAGCATTTTTTTCTTTTTTTTGCATATTTTCCTGTTGGTTGTCTCTCCCCTTTCTTTCAGATCTCTGCTCAGATATCACTCTTAAGAAAGGACTTTGCTGACCAACTAATTTAACCTATAAATTAACATTCTACTTCAATGCCTTGCTCATTTTGTAAGCATTAGCATTACTTTGAATTTTACTGTATCTCTATTTGTATATGCATTTTTTGTGTATTTCTACATTGGAATGTAAGTTTCTGATGGGCAGAGATTTGTCTGATGGTTTACTTCTGTTTCTATGGGACCTGAAACAGCAGTTGACAAACAATATGCACTTACTTAATATTTTTTAATGAATGGATTATTGTACTGGTCCTATTGTAGGGCCATCTTAGGAATTTTGTAATTACAAATATACGTTTAAAATACAGTATCTTTTTTATCTACTGACAGCATTCATTTTCTGGGATTTGATTTATGGTATTAAATAATATGCATAAGTGAGGCTTGTCCAACTTTATATTTTTCTTCTTTTTATCAAATGTTTCAGTGATAATGCCATAAATATTCATGATATATTGATAACAATTTCTGATAACAATTAAGTAGCAACTACAATATACCAAGCAGTGTTCTACACATTTTGTTTATAATAAGTCACTTAACTTTCACAGGGAGTCCCTAGTTGCACTAAAAAAAAAAAAAAAATTTTTTTTTTTTTTTTTTGCTGTTAACCAAAATATTTGTGGCTTCAGTCTGCCCAGAGGCACCTCAGAAGAAAGACCTAGTGATCCACCTCCAAAAGGTCACAGCAATTGAAAGCCCTACAGAGTATGGGTTTGCCATGAGATGAAATCAGTTGGATGGCAACTAGTTAATCCTCACAACGTCAAAACCTATTACTTCTATTGAATCTGTTACTGTTGTTACTGCCATTGTACAGATGACAAAGTTGAGGCTCAGAGAGGTTAAGTAACTTGTTCTTGGTCATGCAACTAGAATTCTTATGATTATTATTAATCACACGGTTTTGTTCTATTTTATATTCTCCATTGTCTAAACAGAAGCATCGCAAAAGGGGAGCAGAGGAGGGCAGATGCCCCAGGGTCCAAGTCCAAGGGTGCAGCAGACAAGGTACAGAATACTTTTAGGCACCACAAATATGAAAGCCAGACAAGAGGGGGAAGACATTTCTGCTGACTCATCAACATCTATTCATCTTGAAATTTGGGATAGGGAAAGACTGAACTTAGAGATTGCCCCTGGAAACTCCTTACCCTCACTATGCCCTGTGTCTGCAATATATTACAAAGTATAAGAATTGCAAGTTTCTTGCTATTTTGATAAAAGTAACATAAAAATTATATGACAGTGATTTGCTTTGGATTTTAATGGTTCAGTAGCTTTCTAGTTTAGGTATTTTCTATTCAGTGTTTTTTTTTGTATTTTATTGATTATATTTTGTTAATGTATATCTGTGAACAGACTTACACGCGTGTATATGAACACACACATGCATGCACACACTCCTACACTCATGAACACACATATCCACTCAAGGATTTCACGGATAAAATTATAATATTGACATGAAGGTAGATCTCAATAATTCTTGAGATATAGAAAGTTAATGGTTAAGAAGACTAAATTCCATCAATACTGTTTATATATTCTATGCAAATCTAATAAAAATCACAACAAAATTTGTAAAGAAAATGACAAACTAATTCTAAAACTTACGTAGGTATGTAAAGGCCCAATAGTAGCTAGAGTAGTACTAAAAAATAAGTAACAGCCCCTACCAGATACCTGACATTTTGTAATAAATGAACAGTGCTGTGTCCTTATTTAAATAAACAGACTTCTCATTTGACTAAATCGTTTATGTCATTGTTTAATTTCTATCTCTATGTTTACAACTACCAAATTTATATCTCCAAATAGAATCTCTTCCCTGAAATCTATGGTTGAATATCAACTTCCAAGTTAATCTCTCCATGAGGATATATGTTAAGTATTCAAAGTTGACGTATTTGAAGTTGAAAGGTTGATTAGGCTCTCCAAGATATTTTCCTGCTCAATCTTCATCCTATCAATAAATGATGCCTTTATTCAACCAAAGCTTTAGTAGCATCCCTGACTCCACTGTTCTCTCAAAGAATGCATTGTTCAGCATTTGCTCATTGTCTTCAGGATTTTGCTACTTTTGCTATTTTCCATACTTGATGGTTCAAGTCATCATACTTACTCACCTGTACTTTTGTAATATCTATCTAAATTGTCTTACTGTGCCCATCTTTGTACCATAAAGCACATGGAATAATCCATTTAAAGTATGTTAGATTTTATTACGGTTCTATTCAATTTTACAAAAACCTGAGTTGAATGGAAAGCTTTTAAAATTAAACTCAAGGCCCAACTCCATCTGGCCTCCATTGTTGTGTGCTCCTCAATTCCTATTACATCACTGGGCTCTTTCATTGTATTACAGCTATATTTTGCTGAGGTTTCTTCTTTGGATACTAACTCATCTCTTATTTTAGGGCTTTAGCCAGTTCATTTGCTTTGAGCAGTCTGCTTCTAGAAATGATAGAGAGACTTCATCCCTGAACCAGTTACTATTTTGTCCTTTACCCTACTTTTTTAATTTTTCTTCAGAGAGCAAGGCACCATCTAACTATATATGTAATTATGTGTATCTATTTCTGTCTACTACTAGAAAAAGAATTGATGCATGCAAACTCCAGTGTTGATGAAGAATATTGAATATACCATAGACTCCCAATAGAATGAATGTTTACTCATGCAGTCTTAGAAGAAATACAACCAAAATGTACCTTAGAAATTAGGACGGTGTTTTAGTCATCTAATGCTGCTATATCAGAAATACCACAGGAGGATGGCTTTAACAAAGAAAAATTTATTCTGTCACTGTCTAGTAGGCTACAAGTCCAAATTCAGGTCGTCGGCTCCAGGGGAAGGCTTTCTCTCTCTGTCTGCTCTGGAGGAATGCCCTTGTCATCAATCTTCCCTTGGTCTGGGAGCATCTCAGTGCAGGAATCTCAGACCCAAAGGACATGCTCTGCTCCAGCACTCCTTTCTTGGTGGTATGAGGCCCCCATGTCTCTCTTCTCACTTCTCTCTTTTGTATCTCAAAAGAGATCCACTTAAGACACTACCTGATCTTATAGATTTCATCAACATAACTTCTGCTAATACATTTTATTACATCATAGTGATAGGGTGTACAACACTTAGCGAAACCACATCAGATCGTAAAATGATAGGCAATCATAGAATCGGACAAGGGAATCATGACCTAGGCAAGTTGACAGATATTTTGGGGGGGGGGGACACAATTCAATCCATGACAGCTGGTGAGACTTCAAATTGCTTGCTTTGGACATGTCATCAGGAAAAACCAATTGCTAGGAAAAGGTACCATGTTTGGTAAAGTAGAGAGCCAACCAAAATGGGGGAAACCCTCAGTGAGACGGAATAACCCAATAGCTGCAACAATGGACTCAAAATACCAAAGATCATGAAGATGTTACAGGACATGGCAATCTTTCATTTTATTATGCATAAAGTCACCGTAACTCGGAACCAACTTGATGGCAGCTAACAACAACTAGAATGCATATACTTTGACATCCTGCTTTGGTATCTGAAAAAAATATTTGTGTCCAGAAAGTATTTCTTGGATGAGTGAATGCAACTTGTGTAGATTAGATTATTAGTCACCAAATATTGACATTATTCCCCTGCTTGCCCCCCCCCCACAGACCTACACTGTCTCCATGGGAGGAGTATATTTCCTGACCCATTGACACTAGTCTTGGCCATGTTACTTGGTTAATGGAATGTGGATATGAGTGTGAGTGTGGTGTTTCCCAGCCTAGTCTGTAAGAGACTTCTCCTCTGAAAGCTTGAAGTTCTACCATGAGATGAACTTGCCTCAAGTGTCTGCCGCCCCTTCAACTTGTCCAAGGAAATTAAGAGATGCATGGAAACAACCTGAACTCAAAACCCAGCTGATCTGTAGAGTTGCATGAAATACTTTTTATTACATGTCACTAAGATTTTGTGGTTGTCTTTTATGCATCATTATTGTAGTAAAATTCTGACTAATATCCCAACCCAGTGCCTTCGAGTCGATTCCATGACTAATATAGGAACATGATATGGAAG
Source organism: Loxodonta africana (assembly GCF_030014295.1). Classification (NCBI taxonomy): domain Eukaryota; kingdom Metazoa; phylum Chordata; class Mammalia; order Proboscidea; family Elephantidae; genus Loxodonta; species Loxodonta africana. Next base: position 486,176 of record NW_026974879.1, read on the forward strand.
CCAAATACAGACCTAATGGTATATGAAGTATATGATTAATTCACTATACCTAGAAACAAGGGAAAGGGTTATCCTTGGTGCATCCTGAGTAGCGGGGTATTTCTCATCTCTTCCACATCAGGATTTGCCATATGACTTGCTGGGCAAATGGAATACGAATGAAGTGAAAGATTCCACATTCAAACAGAAGAATTAAGTGCCATTTACCTGGTTCCATCCATATTCCTATGCATTTGCCAGGATAGTGACTAACATAAGAGCTGCTAACCAGAAATGAAATAGGAAAGATGATAATACAGAGCAGATTTGCACTTGACTCACACCCAAGAGGTATTATAAATGAGAAATATCCCCACATTTTAAGTCAATGAAACTTGTGGATTGTCAATCAACTAGGATAGAGTTCAAGCCCAGTTCCAAGGATATAACCCAACCATTTCACCAATAACAGTAATCCCATTTGTCGTGATTATTTCTGGAGCATGAATTAAACCAGATGTTGTCTAATTAGGTCAACTGTTTATTTATTCTAGAAGGGGTTCATGCACCTGTAATTATTATACAAGTTTGAACTCAGGTTTTTTTTTTTTAACCCAGTTAACACAAATTTTAACTGATTTAGTGATAATGCAAAAAAAGTGCTGCTGCTGATGATAATGGTGATGATATACACCCGTCCCAACCCATATGTATTTTATATAATTAATACTGACAGGAGCTTGGGTGAAATTTTGACTTGCTCTACAAGCATGACTAGAAACCAGTGAGATATCACAGGTGTCTCCTATGAACAATAGGCATATTGGTTTTGACAGACCCTAAACCAAAGATGTCCCTATAATAGCTGACTTGAATATCATATTTTTAATACCATTAGGTGACCATTTATATATTTTTATAACTGGTCCTTATTAATGGTAAGATAAACGGGACATTAATAGATTTGAATATCAGTATAACAACAGAGAACTGCAAAAAATTCAAGCCAGATTCAGAAGAGGGAGTGGAACCAGGGATATCATTGCTGATGTCAGATGGATCCTGGCTGAAAGCAGACAATACCAGAAGGATGTTTACTTGTGTTTTACTGGCTATGCAAAGGCATTCGACTATGTGTGGATCATAACAAATTATGGATAACATTGTGAAGAATGGGAATTCCAGAACACATAATTGTGTTATCAGGAATCTGTACATGGATCAAGAGGCAATTGTTCAGACAGAACATGGGGAGACTGAGTAGTTTACCGTGAAGAAAGATGAATGTCAGGGTTGTGTCCTTTCACCATACCTATTCAATCTCTATGCTGAGCAAATAATCTGAGGAACTGGACTGTATGAAGAAGAATGAGGTATCAGAATTGGAGGAAGACTCATTACAGCCTGCATTATGCAGATGACACAACCTTGCTTGCTGGAAGTGAAGAGGATTTGAAGCATTTACTGAGGAAAATCAAAGACTACAGCCTTCATTATGGATTACACTTCAACACAAAAAAACAAAAATCCTCACAACTGGACCAATAAGCCAAACCACGATAAACAGAGAAAAGATTGAAGTTGTCAAGGATTTCATTTTACTTGGATCCACAATCAATACCATAGTAGCAGCAATCAAGAAATCAAAAGATGCTATTTCCAGAGGCAGAGCCAAGGTGGCAGAATAGACAGGCGCTTCCAGCGAGCTCTCTTTACAACAAACACCTGAAAAAAACAAGTGAAACAAGTATATTTATGACAAGCTAGGAGCCCTGAGTATCAAAGGCAAGCTTAGAAAAAGAACTGAGGGGCAGGGGGAGGAAGAGATGGTTCAGAAGTGGAGAGGAGTTACCAGACCTGAATCATGGGGAGCCCTTAGGCCCCATTCCCAGGAGCTGCAGCGGCGGGTTGGTACTAGTGTTCGGCCACAGTTTCCTCAGGGAGAAGCAGCCAGCCATACAGCCTACTCAGACCTCTGGAACCAGAGAAGAATGGCGCTCTCAGCAAAAGCTAATTACCTGCATATATTTCACTGCACCCCCCACTCTGCCCCCCCTGCCCCCCCTACTCCCAAGATGGCTTCAGTGGCTGACTTCCCTGGGCCTGAGATAGGTCCTGTTGAGAGCCTAGACCTATCCTCATGGGCTTTGAGAAGGAATAAATTTGCAATTGGGGAAAAACATAATTTACCACCTCCATTAACTGGGGAAGCTCAGGACAGAAGCAGCTCCTGATCAGACATAAACGGTCTGTGGACTTTAACAACCTTTCCCCTCTGCATGGACCTGTCTGGGCCTATTTCAGGAGAATAGGCCCCTGTTGGCAAACACCAACTATTTCAGCTGTGTGGTGGAGAGGTGGGTGTTTGATGTTTGACATTGCTTTGCCTATTAAACAGGGTCCTCACCTACCCATATCAGGGGCCTAAAGACAGATGGCTCCACTCAGGTCACCCAGCCACCCGCCAAAGGGATCCGAGGATAACTGGTACTTCTCAGTCCTTACAACCAAAAATATTGGGTGCCCATGGTCCGTCTGAAGAACCCACCCAACTGTACACTCTAGGGAATAGGGGCACACTTTCCTCAGAGACACTTGGGGGATGATTCTCAGCCCCCTGCCTTGTTCAGAGTATGACCATCTGCTACAACCAGATACAGGTACCTGCAACAATCACCCCTGCCCCTCTAAGGGTGTGGGACACAGCCTGCACCACACACTTGATGATCAGCTACCTAGACACCTGAGCGGAATTCATACAAGAAAACTGAATGCACTCCTAGACTGATCTACCTGATAACAGCTCTAACCATCTGGTGAGAGGACATCTGAGCTCCAAAAGTGAAAATAATCAAGTTAGCTCACTCAAGCAACCATCTGGGCATATCAAAACAAAACAAAGCAAGAAGCTATGACACAGTAAGCAAACATAAAATAAACTAATGCAATAACTTATAGATGGCTCAAAAAAAAAAAAAAAACAGTCAATTTCAAGTCACATAAAGAAACAGACCATAATTACCTCAACAAACTCTCGAAACAAAGAATCAAGGGATCTTCTAGATGAAAGTGCATTCCTGGAATTACCAGAGGCAGAAAACAAAACATTAATATGCAGAACCTTTCAAGACATCAAGAAGGAAATAAGGCAATGTGCAGAACAAGCCAAGGAACATACAGATAAAGCAAATGAAAAAATTAAAAAGATTATTCAGGAACATAATGAAAAATTTCATAAGCTGGAAAAATCCATAGACAGACAGCAATCAGAAATTCAGAAAATTAACAATAAAAATAAAGAAATAGACAACTCAATAGAAAGCCAGAGAAGCAGATTTGAGCAAATGGAAGGCAGAATTTCTGAACTTGAAGATAAAGCACTTGGCAGTCATATGTTTGAAGAAAAATCAGATAAAAGAATTTAAAAAAAATGAAGAAAGCTTAAGAATCATGGCAGACTGTATCAAGGGAAATAACCTACGAATGATTGGAGTATCAGAACAGGGAGGGATAACACAAAATACAGAGAAAATTGTTGAAGATTTTTTAGCAGAAAACTTCCCTGATATCATGAAAGAGGAGAAAATATCTATCCAAGATACTCGTCTAACTGAACATGAGGCAGATGTCAAAAGAAAGTCTCCAAGACAGATTATACTTGAACTTGCCAAAACCAAAGATAAAGAAAGAATTTTAAGAGCAGCTAGGGATAAAGGAAAAGTCACCTAGAAAGGAGAGCCAATAAGAATAAGCTTGGACTACTAGAAACCACACAGGCAAGAAGGCAATGGGATGACATATAAAAAGTTGAAGGAAAAAATTGCCAGCCAAGAATCATATATCCAGCAAAAATGTCTCTCAAATAGAAAGGTGAAATTAAGACATTTCCAGGTAAACAGAAGTTTAGAGAATTCATAAAAACCAACGCAAAACTACAAGAAACACTAAAGGGAGTTCTTTGGCTAGAAAATTGATAATATCAGGTATCAACCCAAGACTAGAACACTGGGCAGAGCAACCAGAAGTCAACACAAATAGGGAAATCCAAAAAAACAAAGCAAGATTATTAAAAAAAAAAAAAAAAACCCTCAAAACAGGGTAACAGCAATGTTATCATAGAAAAGAAGACAACATTAGAATAATAAAGAGGGAGTAAGAAATGTTATCATACACCTTCCATATGGAGTGGAAAATACGGCAATACAAAGAAATAAAAGTTACATTTAAATTTAGCAAAATAGGGGTAAATAATAAGGTAACCACAAAGGAGACAAGCTACCCTACTCATTAAAAAAAAAAAAAAATAGAGACTCAGCAGAAACAAAATCAACAACAACAGATATGAGGAAAGGACAATATATAAAGAAAATCTACTCAGCACATAAAATCAAGTGGGAAAAAGAAACTGTCAATACACAAAAAAAGACATCAAAATGATAGCACTAAATTCACACCTATCCATAATTACTCTGAATGTAAATGGACTAAATGCACCAATAAAGAGTCAGAGAGTCTCAGACTGGATAAAGAAACACGATCTGTCTATATGCTGCCTACAAGAGACACACCTTAGACTTAGAGACACAAACTAAAACTCAAAGGATGGAAAAAATATATCAAGCAAACAATAAGCAAAAAAGAGCAGGAGTAGCAATATTAATTTCTGACAAAATAGGCTTTAAAGTTAAATCCATCAGAAAAGATAAGGAAGGACACTATATAATGATTAAAGGGACAATACACCAAGAAGCTATAACCATATTAAATATTTACACACCCAATGACAGGGCTGCAAGATACATAAAACAAACTCTATCAGCATTGAATAGTGAGATAGATAGCTCCACAATAATACTGGGATACTTCAACACACCACTTTCGCTGAAGAACAGGATATCCAGAAAGAAGCTCAGTAAAGACACAGAAGATCTAAATGCCACAATCAACTAACATGACCTCATAGACATATACAGAACACTCCACCCAACAGCAACCAACTAAACTTTCTTTTCTAGTGCACATGGAACATTCTCTAGAATAGACCACATATTAGGTCATAAAGCAAGCCTTAGCAGAATCCAAAACACTGAAATATTACAAAGCATTTTCTCTGACCAGAAGGCCATAAAAGTGGAAATCAATAACAGGAAAAGCAGGAAAAAGAAATCAAACACTAACTAAACAATACCCTGCTCAAAAAAGATTGGATTATAGAAGACATTAAAAAAAAAAATAAGGATGGAATAAAGAAATTCATAGAATCCAATAAGATGAAAACACTTCCTAACAGAACCTTTGGGACACAGCAAAAGCGGTGCTCAGAGGCCAATTTATATCAATAAATGCACACATACAAAAAGAAAAAATGGCCAAAATGAAAGAATTATCTCTACAACTTGAAGAAATAGAAACAGAGCAACAAAAAAAAACTCACAGAGACTAGAAGAAAACAAATAATAAAAATTAGAGCAGAACTAAATGAAATAGAAAACAGAAAAACAATTGAAAGAATTAATAAGACCAAAAGCTAGTTTTTTTGAAAAAAATCAACAAAATTGATAAACTACTGGCCAAACTGACAAAAGAAAAACAGGAGAGGAACCAAATAACCCGAATAAGAAATGAGATGGGCGATATTACAACACACCCAACTGAAATTAAAAGAATCATATCAGATTACTCTGAAAAATTGTACTCTAACAATTTGAAAACCTAGAAGAAATGGATGAATTCCTAGAAACACATTACCTACTTAAACTAACACAAACAGAGGTAGTACAACTAAATAGAGCCATAACAAAAGACGAAGCGAAAAGGGTAATCAAAAAACTGCCCCCCCCCCAAAAAAAAGCTCCGGCCCGGACAGTTTCACTGAAGAGTTCTACCAAACTTTCAGAGAAGGGATAACACCACTACTACTACAGGTATTTCAGAGAACAGAAAAGGACAGAATACTCCCAAACTCATTCTATGAAGCCACCATATCCCTGATACCAAAACCACGTAAAGACATCACACACACACAAAAAATTACAGACCTATATCCCTCATGAACTTAAATGCCAAAATCCTCAACAAAACTCTAGCCAATAGAGTTCAACAACATATCAAAAAAAAATAATTCACCATGACCAAGTGGGATTCATACCACGTATATAGGAATGTTTCAACATTAGAAAAACCATTAATGTAATCCATCATATAAATAAAACAAAAGACAAGAATCACATGATTTCATCAATTGATGCAGAAAAGGCATTTGACAAAGTTCAACACCATTCATGACAAAAACTCTCAGCAAAATAGGAATACAAGGAAAATTCCTCAACATAATAAAGGGCATTGATACAAAACCGATAGCCAACATCATCCTAAATGGAGAGAGCCTGAAAGTATTCCCCTTGAGAACGGGAACCAGACAAGGATGCCCTTTATCACCACTCTTATTGAACACTGTGCTGGAGGTCCTACCCATAGCAATTAGGCTAGATAAAGACATAAAGGGCATCCAGATTGGCAAGGAAAAAGTAAAAGTATCTCTATTTGCAGATGACATGATCTTATACACAGAAAACCCTAAGGAATCCTCCAGAAAACTACTGAAACTAATAGAAGAGTTCAGCAGAGTATCAGGATACAAGACAAACATACAAAAATCAGTTGGATTCCTCTACACCAAAAAAAGAACATCGAAGAGGAAATCACCAAATCAATACCATTTACAATAGCCCCGAAGAAGATAAAATACTTAGGAATACATCTTACCAGAGATGTAAAATACCTAAACATAGAAAACTAGAAGACACTACTGCAAGAAACCCAAAGAGACCTACCTATGTGGAAAAACATACGTTGCTCATGGATAGGAAGACTTAGCATTATAAAAATGTCTATTCTACCAAAGGCAATCTATAGATTTAATGCAATTCCGAGCCAAATTCCAACTTTTTAAAAATAATTTGTATTGTGCTTTAAGTGAAAGTTTACAAATCAAGTCAGTCTCTCACATATAAACTTATAATATCCGCCTTACTACACAATGAGACAGCCCGCTCCCTCCTTCCAGTCTCTCTTTTGGTGACCATTTTGTAAGCTTCTAACCGTCCCATCTTCCCTCCAAACAGGAGATGCCAACATAGTCTCAGGTGTCCACCTGATACAAGTAGCTCACTCCTCATCATCTCTCTCTCCAATCCATTGTCCAGTCCAATCCATGTCTAATGAGTCCAATGACATTTTTTAATGATAAGTAAAGCATTACTGGAAAAGAAGAATAAAGTGGGAGGCCTCACTCTACCTGATTTTAGAACATATTATACTGCCACAGTAGTCAAAACAGCCTGGTACTCCTACAACAACAGATTCATAGACCACTGGAACAGATTTGAGAATCCAGACATAAATCCATCCACATATGAGCAGTTGATATTTGACTAAGGCACCAAAACATTTAAATAGGGAAAAGACAGTTTTTTAAACAAATGATGCTGGCATAACTGGATATCCATCTGCAAAAAAATCAAACAAGACCCATACCTCACCCCATGCACAAAAACAAACTCAAAATGGATCAAAGACCTAAATATAAAATCTAAAATGATAAAGATCATGGAAGAAAAAATAGGGACACTGTTCAGAGCCCTAATACATGGCATAAAGAGTATATGAAACATTATTAATAATGCAGAAGAAAAACCAGGTAACTGGGAGCTCCTAAAAATCAAACACCTATGCTCATCCAAAGACTTCACCAAAAGAGTTAAAAGATTACCTAGACTGAGGAAAAGTTTTTAGGTATGACATTTCCAATCAGTGCCTGATCCCTAGAATCTACATGATACTGCAAAAATTCAACTACAAAAAGACAAATAACACAATTAAAAAATTGTCAAAAGATATGAACAGACACCTCACTAAAGAAGACATTCAGGTAGCTAACAGATACATGAGGAAATATTCATGGTCGTTAGCCATTAGAGAAATGCAGATCAAAACTACAATGACATTTCATCTCACTCCAACAAGGCTGGCATTAATCCAAAAAACACAAAACAAGAAATGTTGGGGAAGTTGTGGAGAGATTGGAACACTTACACACGGTTGGTGGGAATGTAAAATGGTACAACCACTTTGGAAATCAATTTGGCGCTTTCTTAAAAAGCTACAAATAGAACTACCATAAGATCCAGCAATCCCACTCCTTGGAATATATCCTAGAGAAATAAGAACTTTTACAGGAATAGATATATGCACCCTTCTGTTCATTGCAGCACTGTTTAGAATAGCAAAAAGATGGAAGCAACCAAGGTGCCCATCAATGAATGAATGAATAAATAAACTATGATATATTCACATGACAGAATACTGCGCATTGATAAAGAACAGTGATGAATCTGTGAAACATTTCATAACATGGAGGAACCTGGAAGGCATTATGTTGAGTGAAATTAGTTACAACAGAATAAGTATTGTATAAGACCACTACTATAAGAACTAAGAAATAGTTTAAACAGAGAAGAAAATATCCTTTGATGGTTAAGAGAGATGGGAGGGAGGGAAGGAGAGAGGGAGGGAAGGAGAGGGATATTCACTAATTAGGTAGTAGATAAGAACTACTTTAGGTAGTAGATAAGAACTACTTTAGGTGATGGGAAAGACAACACACAATACAGGGGAGGTCAGCACAGCTGGACTAAACCAAAAGCAAAGAAGTTTCCTGAATAAACTGAACGCTTCGAAAGCCAGAGTAGCCGGGGCAGGGGTTTGGGGACCATGGTTTCAACGGACATCTAAGTCAATTGGCATAATAAAATCTATTAAGAAAGCATTCTGCATCCCACTTTGGAGATTGGCATCTGGAGTCTTCGGCCCTAGCAAGCGGCCATCTAAGATGCATCAATTGGTCTCAGTCCACCTGGATCAAAGGAGAATGTAGAACACCAAGGACACAAGGTCATTAAGAGCCCAAGAGACAGAAAGGGCCACATAAACCAGAGACTACATCAGCCTGAGACCAGAAGAACTAGATGGTGCCCAGCTACAACTGATGACTGCCCTGACAGGGAACACAGAGAACCCCTGAGGGAGCAGGAGAGCAGTGGGATGCAGACTCCAAATTCTCGTAAAAAGACCAGACTTAATGGTCTGACTGAGACTAGAAGGACCCTGGTGGTCATGGCCCCCAGACCTTCTCTTGGCCCAGGACAGGAACCAACTCTTCAGACAGGGATTGGACTGGACAATAGGTTGGAGAGGGATGCTGGTGAGGAGTGAGCTTCTTGGATCAGGTGGACACTTGAGACTGTGTTGGCATCTCCTGTCTGGAGGGAAGAGGAGAGGGTAGAGAGGGTTAGAAGCTGGAGGAATGGACATGAAAAGAGAGAGTGGAGGGAGGGAGTAGGCTGTCTCATTAGGGGAAGAGCAATTGGGAGTATGTAACAAGGTGTATATAAGTTTTTGTGTGAGAGACTGACTTGATTTGTAAACTTTCGCTTAAAGCACAACAAAAATTAAAAAAAAAAAAAGAAAGAAATCAAAAGACACATTGCATTGGGCAAATCTGCTGCAAAGGACTTCTTTAAAGTGTTGAAAAGCAAATATGTCACCTTGAAGACTAAGGTGTGCCTGACCCAAGGCATTGTGTTTTCAATCGCCTAATATGCATGTGAAAACTGGACAATGAATAAGGAAGACCAAAAAAGAATTGACGCCTTTGAATTGTGGCGTTGGCAAAGAATATTGAATGCACTGCCAAGAGAAGGAACAAATCTGTCTTGGAAGAAGTACAACCAGAATGCTCCTTAGAAGCAAGGATGGCGAGACTGTGTCTTACATACTTTGGACATGTTGTCAGGAAAGATCAGTTCCTGGAGAAGGACATCATGCTTGGTAAAGTACAGGATCAGCGGAAAAAAAGGAAGACCCTCAAAGAGAGAGATTGACACAGTGGGTGCGACAATGGGCTCCAGGATAGTAACGATTTTAAGAATGGTACAGGACCAGGCAGTGTTTTGTTCTGTGATACATAGGTTGGCTATGAGTCAGAACAGACTTGATGACACCTAACAACAACAATCAATTTGAAAATGATACCTTCAGTTCTTTTTTACTCCAATTTACTGAACGCTCTGTAATTCTGGTTGACTCATAGTGCCACAGTATTTCAAATTTATTTTCCTAACTTTTTTCAGATTCTTCGAAATCATCCTACTGAGTGATTTGGATAACTTTTATATACAACTTCCATCAACCTAGTTGCATGGTACATTCAAATATTAACAAAAAAAAAATTAGTCAACCCATTTATTTAAGTCTGATTAGAGCCACTTCATTTCTCACAAAAAGATTTAATAAATATCGAATTATTTTACAAATAGTTGTGTTGACATTTGTAAACATATTCCATTTTCTCATGCTTTACTTGAGTCATATTAAGCCCTGATATCCTCCTTCCTTTTGGGAATGTGAGAGTGGAGAGGCAATTAAGAATAATCCACAGCTGGCTCCAGTCAGACATCTCCTTTCCATGAACCCTTCCTTTATGATAAAAATCTCACATGAGATGATTCTAGATGATGTAATTATCAAGGAAGAGTAAAATTCCCATGTTTCCATATGAGGTTTCATTTCACTGAGAATTAAGTTACCTTGATTAGTGTTTATTTTCCTCGTGCCACACACAAGCAGTTGCACCTAGAAGATATTGCTTGTTTAAGATATTTCTGTTCATTTGTTTAACTTTAAGAGTCTTCTTTGGGACCCAGTCAAGACAGCCAAATTGCATTTGGTTCTTTTTCTGGTCTTTAGGAGCCAATGATGTAACCACCAGGAAGGTAAGTAGCTATAAAAACGAATGTTTCTGCACAAATGAGTTCAAATGCATGACTGCAGGACATCAGGAATGTTCTGGATGAAATATGATGAATATGTTGTTGCTTCTAAGATTTTGTGGAAACTCTGGTGACATAGTGGTTAAGTGCTACAGCTGCTAACCAAAGGGTCAGCAGTTTGAATCTGCCAGGCGCTCCTTGGAAACTCTATGGGGCAGTTCTACTCTGTCCTATAGGGTCGCCATGAGTAGGAATCACCTCGACGGCACTGGGTTTGGTTTGGTTTTTTGGTTCTAAGATTTTGCAGGTAAGGATAAATTTTCTTAATCTTTTTATTCCCATAAATGATTGTCTAGTCAAATATACATTATTCTATTTTAAACACCATTGTAGAAGCAACCTTCTGTATGTTCCTGCTATGAACATATTTTACATTTTGTTTGATTATTACTGTTCTAGTCCTACCCTTCTGAGAACCAATCCTTTTGAAATCCTCACCTGCTCTTCATATTAGGTTTCTAACTTACTCTTCTTACATTAATAACAAAATATTAATATCTATATTTATAAATTTATCACTTCAACATGACAGTTAAATTATCTAGCCTGATGTATGGATTCAATAGATAATAAGTAACATATTTATATTTTCTTACTATTTTAAATAACTTTCGCATGCCATGTGAGGCAGGCAGTGCAGGAATTATCTATATTTTAATTTCAGGAAGGTAAATTGCTTACTTAGATGCATACCCCCAATAGCATATAAACACTGAAATTCAACCTAGTGTTTGTGAATTCACAATGAAACTGGAAGGGAAACAAAAAGAGGTAGCATAGAAAGAAAGAAGACGGGAAGGAAGGAAACGTATCTGAGCAAACTGTCTAGAAGCTTGGAGTGAGTAAAGAAGGCAGGTAGAAGAAATAGCAATATTTGTCAGTATTGGCTTTGTTTCATCCATTGTCAGAAGTAAGTTTCATACGTATGTATATATATATATGTATATTCTTTCCAGATGAGGGTCATCATCCCATTTTGTGGGTGAGTAAATCAAGGCTACGGAAAGTAAAGAAGCATACTTAAAGTCATCAGCCAATTAAGGGCAGAGTGGGATTACAAATAAAAATCTGCGTAATTAAAAAGCCAACATTGTATCAATGATATTTCTCTTAACGTTATAATGGCTCCCACTTTATACTTACAATGTAAGCATTGCTGGACAGTATAAAATACCTATTTGATTCCTGAGTTTCCTATACAAAAAAGTAATGATGAAAGTGGTGAGAAATTTAAAGTATTGAACACTACAAACACTCTGGGCTGTACCATACATAATACGACATGAACAATTGACTTCATTCTCCAAAAGTAAAAGATAAGAAATATTAGACAGTAAAGATAATTTAAATCTATTAGCCAGCAAAACATGTGAAAATAGTAGCCCAACCACTCCTGACTGTCTACCGTGTTAGTATCATAATCACTATTCAGAGACTGATGCTGAGTTTGTGCCATTGAGAATGGGTGAAAACAGGAGCACCAACTGGTCTCAAAGGCATTTAAACCCCTACTGAGATCTGGAGCTAATCATTTTATCTTACTTATTTGGAATTTATTATAATTTTTGATCAATTTACATTTAAAATTTTAAACATTACATAATTCTCTTTGACATATTTCATGCACTAAATACATAGCTGGAATATAAGCTTATCAATTTATCTGACTTATTCAAGAAAGGAATCCTGGTGATGTAGCGGATTCCAACCTGGCTGCTAACCAAAAGGCCTACAGTTCAAATCCACCAGCCACTCCTTGGAAGCCCTTATGGGGCAGCTCTCCTCTGTCCTATAGAGTCGGTATGAGTTGGAATCAACTTGATGACAACAGGTTTGGTTTAGTTTTTTTTAACACAAGAAAAATCTAAATGTTAACATCATTTTTGGTGAATTTATATTTTGAAATTAAAAAGAAATGTATATATCTAAAAAAAGCATAGATAGATTGTAACCTGTTTTACAAATGTTGAAATTAAGTTTTATAGTCAGTAAGTATTGCCGATATACAGCTAGTCAATGAAGGAAGTAAAACCCAGGTAATTGAAACTTGATTCTAAATCCCATTCTGTCTCCACAAAAATGTAATTACTTTTTAATCATGCCTGAACTCTGAGTGGACAAGAATATAATAAAAGAAAAAAACAACAGCAAATAAAATGAAACACTGTTTTAAGTCTTAAGGTGGAGAAATAAGAAAGACATTTAAAAGTAAATAACAAGGCTTCAACAACAGGTAAAGAGCGCAATAAGGCAGTAAACATGTTGAGTCGACAATAGTGACCATAGTGCTATAAAAAAATATATATATATATAGGATGTTAAAAAAAAAAAAAGACTTCACAGGGACACACAGTGATCAGTATCACATAAAATGGTGGTGGGACTAGAACTTGGGTTTACAGCGCTGTGAAGATTTTCACAGCTATTTAGGAAGTGGTAAAGGGAAAAGTAATGCATTCAGAATGGGAAGAGTTGTGAGCAAAGCTATGTTTATGTAATGATTTAAGCATTTTTTCTACAGCATGGGACTTGTAAAATGATTTATTGCATTAAAATAATACTTGAATGACATGGACAACTAGTTTAATTCCAATAAATCAGAAATTGCAATAGCTGCTAAAGGGAAAAGCTGCTGGATGCACATTTTGAAGCATCTAGCTATTTTATTTCGGTGTCAAGATGCTCCTCTCTTTTACATAACGCTGGTAACCTCTGCTGCACTTATTTTTTATTCTTTGTTTTCTGTTTGTATCTGTCATGACAATAGATATCTATTGACTTATTCTGCTGTTTAATGTGTTTTTATTTGTTTTTGTCTTTTTTAACCATCCGAATTATTACATTAAACATTTACCTACAAGTACACCTATAGCTATGGAACATATTTGTTGTTGAAACTTTCATGTCAAAATATTTTTTGATTCAGTATTCTCTAGCCACAATAGTCCCTCCAACTCTTTAAACCATTGGAACATCACTTTATAATTTGAAATGTAGTGTTATACACATTATTACACACCTGATTGTTGTCTTAAGCCACATAAAAAAAAAAAACATAGTGGTGAAAAATTTATATAGAGACGATGATTTGATGAAATAGTGGTTTGCCTAATAATAAAACTTAACATTTTTATAAGATTTTTCACTGTACTTTTCAAGGAGAGATTTGGAGCCAATTCTTGAACAATGCTCTTGGCAGGCTGAAGAATTTTTACCTTAGTAGAAGGTGAAGAGCAGTGGCAAATATTGAGACAAAGCTGTCTTTCTTCCTGCGCTGAGATGAAGGTCCGTGTTGCTGTGTGGAACTGCATCAGGTAGAGAATTTCTAGAGTGAGCCAAGACCCACTACGCAATTTCTTCATCCTTAGAGTTAAATAACCGTAAGAATATTTCCTATACTTCAATCTATTCTTGAACATTGAGTGAATGGTCAAAAAAATGAATGATATTGGGTAATATTTGTGAGAAAACTACGTGTAGAATGTTCATTATATGTACACAGAGCTCTGGGTATATGGAGCAAGAAAAATATCTACAAAAAATATGAATTAATTAAGAGAATTAGATTCTGGCAACCAGCACAGAACCAATATGCACTTATGTCTTTAGTGATGTTCAATATCCAATGCCTTTATTTTTAACTGACTTGCTTACAGAGCTGTGTTTTGTTCTAGAGATCAGTGTTATGAAGGCAAGTGGGACTTGCTGAGGCACCGCAAATGACGTCAGTGTGATTATGTGTATCCAACTGGGGATCCATCATCAACACTGTTGGTAAACTACTGGTAAGTAAGCACTTTTATTCAACCTATTTCTGACTAAAAGAGCCAGTCCCCAAAATATACTAAAAGGTGGATGTCATGGATTGTATTATGTCCCCCCCGAAAAATGTGTGTATCAAGTTGGTTAGGCCATGATTCCCAGTGTTCTGTAGTTGTCCTCCATTTTGTGATTGTAATTTTATGTTAAAGAGGATTAGGGTGGGATTGTAACAAAAACATTACTAACAATGTACAAGTACCCAAAGAGAAATTAGATAACTCCTAAAAACCAAACACTTATGCTCATCCAAAGTCTTCACCAGGAGAGTAAACTGATTGCCTACAGACTGGGAAACAGTTTTTAGCTATAACATTTCTGATCAGCATCTGAACTCTAAAATCTACATGATATTGCAAAAACTCAATAACAAAAAGACAAATAATCCATTTAAAAAATGGGCAAAGGATAGGAACAGGTGCTTCAACGAAGAAGACATTCAGGCAGGTAACAGATACATGAGGAAATGCTCACAATCATTACCCGTTAGAGAAATGTAAATCAAAACTACAAGGAGATACCATCTCACTCCAACAAGGCTGCCATTAATCCCAAATCACAAAATAATAAATGTTGGAGAGGTTGTAGAGAGACTGGAACACTTATTCACTGCTGGTGGGAATTTAAAATGGTGCAGCCACTTTGAAAATCAATCTGGCACTTCCTTAAAAAGGTAGAAATAGAACTACCATAGGATATGGCAATCCCACTCCTTGGAATATATCTTAGAGAAATAAGAGCCTTTATATGAACAGATACATGCACAACCATGTTCATTGCAGCACTGTTTACAATAGCAGAAAGATGGAAGTAACCAAGGTGCCCATCAACAGATGAATGGATAAATAAATTGTGGTACATTCACACGATGGAATACTTCACACAGATCAAGAACAATGATGAATCCGTGAAATATTTCATAGCTTGGAGGAATCTGGAGGGCATTATGCTGAGTGAAATTAGTCAGTTGCAAAAGGACGAATATTGTATGAGAAGACTATTATAAGAACTCAAGAAATAGTTTAAACAGAGAAGAAAATATTCTTTGATGGTTATGAGGGTGGGGAGAAAGGGAGGGAGAAGGATATTTGCAAATTAGATAGTAGACAAGAACTATTTTAGGTGAAGGGAAAGACATCATACAACAAAGGAGAGGTCAGCATAACTGGACTAAATCAAAAGCAGTTTCCTGAATAAACCAAATGCTCCAAAGGCCAGAGTAGCAGGGGCAGCAGTTGGGGGACCATGTTTTCAGGGGACATCTAGGTCAATTGGCATAATAAAATCTATTAAGAAAACATTCTGCATCCCACTTTGGTGAGTGGCATCTGCAGTCTTAAAAACACTATCAAGCGGCCATCTAAGATGCATCAATTGGTCTCAACCTACCTGGAGCAAAGGAGAATGAAGAACACCAAAGATACAAGGTAATTATGAGTCCAGAAGACAGAAATGGCCACGTAAATCCAAGACTACATCAGCCTGAGACCAGAAGAACTAGATGGTGCCCGTCTACAACTGAAGACTGCCCCGACAGGGAACGAAACAGAGCATCCCTGACGGAGCACGAGAACAGTGAGATGCAGACCTCAAAGTCTCATAAAAAAATCAGACTTAATGATCTGACTGAGACTAGAGGAACCCTGGAGGTCACGGTCCCCAGACCTTCTGTTGGCCCAAGACTGGAACCATTCCCAAAGCCAACTCTTCAGACAGGGATTGGACTGGATTATAGGATAGAATATGATAGTGGTGAAGAGTGACCTTCTGATCTCAAGTGGACACATAAGACTATGTGGGCAGCTCCCGTTTGGAGGAGAGATGAGAAGGAAGAGAGGGACAGAAAGTGGCTGAATGGACACGGGGAATACAGGGCTGAGAGGAGTGTGCTGTCTCATTAGTGGGAGAGGAACTAGGAGCACATAGCAAGCTGTATACAAGTTTTTGTATGAGAGATTGACTTGATTTGTAAAGTTTCACTTAAAGCACACACACACAAAAGATGCAAAGAATACACAGAGTCACAGTACCAAAAGAAATGGTCGACTCTCAGTTGCTTCATGAGGTGGCATATGATGAAGAACTGGTAGTAGTGAAGCAAGAAGTCCAAGCTACACTGAAGGCACTGGCAAAAAACAAGGCTCCAGGAGCTGACAGAATACCCACTGAGTTGTTTCAACAAACAGATGCAGCCCTGTACATGCCCACTCCACTATGCAAAGAAATTTGGAAGCTAGCTACCTGGCCAACAGACTGCAAGAGATGCATGTTTGTGTCCATTCCAAAGAAAAGCGATCCAACAGATTGTGGAAGTTATCAAATGTAAATCATAGTATTAGTAAATATGGTAAACAAACAGACAAACTATCTACTCCACAGTGAATGTGACATTCTACCCCCGGGAGATCTAGTGAGTTTATGATGTTGTTGTTAGGTGCTGTTGGGTCAGTTCCAACTCATAGAGACCCTGTGTACAACAGAACGGAACAGTGCCCAGGCCTGGGCCTTTCTCATTGCTATGTCTGAGCCCACTGTTGCAGCCACCGTCTCAATCTGTCTCATTGAGGATCTTTGTCTTTTTCACTGACCCTCTACTTTACCAAGCATGATGTCTTTTTCCAGGGACTGATTCCTCCTGATAATATGTCCAGAGTACGTGAGACCAAGTCTTGCCACCCACCTTTCTAAGGAGCATTCTGGCTGTACTTCTTCCAAGACAGGTGTGTTCATTCTTCTAGCAGTCCATGGTATATTCATTATTCTTCACCAACAACATAATTCAAGTTTCAGTTCTTTTGTCTCCCTTATTCATTGTCCAGCTTTAGCTGCACATGAGGTGACTGAAAATATCATGGCTTGGTTCAGGCACACCTTAGTCCTCCAAGTGACATCTTCGATTTTTAACACTTTGAGGTCTTTTGTAGCAGATTTGCCCAATAAAATATGTCATTTGATTTCTCGAAGTCTGCTTCCATGGGTGTTGATTGTGGATCCAAGTAAAATGAAATCCTTGGCGACTTCAGTATTTTCTCTCTTTATTGTGATTTTTTTATTGTTCCAGTTGTGAGGATTTTTGTTTTCTTTATGTTGAAGTGTAATCCATACTGAAGGCTGAAGTCTTTGATCCTCATCAGTATGTGCTTCAAGTCCTCTTCACTTTCAGTAAGCAAGGTTGTGTCATCTGCATGTCTAGGCTGTTAATGAGTCTTCCTCCAATCCTGGTGCCCCTTCTTCTTCATATGATCCAGCTTCTTGGATTGTATGGATTATATGTTTTTTTAAAGACACTGAGTTTTTGGTAATTTACTATGGCAGCCCTAGAAAATGAATACAGAGCCCTTCACCAAGGGCAAGTCAAGTTAGCACCAAAAATGCTCCTGTAAGGGTAGCCACGTAACATGAGACATGGCAGTTTTTAAAAAGTATGAAGTAAAACTTTCAGCTTTGAGAAAGAAAGGGCTCCTCTAAGTCCAAGTTCTAAGTCCATTGCTGTTGGGTCAATTCTATCTCATAGCGACCCTAAAGGACAGAGTAGAATTGACCCATAGGGTTTCCAAGGAGTGGCTGGTATTTTTGAACTGCTTGAATAAGTATTGCGAAAAAATACAACCCTGACACACAACTTTTCTGAGCTTAGTATTAAAACAAAACAAAACAAAAAGTCGCTATTGAGTGGATTCTCACTCATAGGGACCCTATAGGACAGAGTAGAGCTTCCCCACAGGGTTTCCAAGGAGCGACTGGTAGATTCAAACTGCAGACCTTTTGGTAGCAGCCGAATGCATAACCACTGCACCACCAGTGGCTTTCAAATCAGCTATAGGCTGATGATCTTCAAATTCTTAGAACCCAGAAAACTACTCTACCTCAGAGTGGTATCCACAGCTGGGAACTGTTCTCCACACTTGGATGACCTCAGACATCCAAATCTAACATGTACAGAAAAAAATCTTTTGGTCATTTTCTCAAGCTTGTTCCTCCATGGTTTTCCACATGGTAGAGAATGGCTCTGGTGACCATGCGCTCATGGTAGCCTGAATTCTAGAAGTCACCTTTGATTCTCCATTCCCCTCATCCCATACGTCTGATTGACCAGCAATTCTTGGCAGCTCAAGCTCCAAAGTACACCTCAAGCCTGCCCACTGTTCCCACCTGCACTTCCACCATCACTCCTCACCCTGACCACTGCAGAAGCATCCTGACCGGTCCTCTGTATTTGCTGTCTTCAAGTTCTCCTGGGCTACAGTTAATTCCTGGGACACATTCTTTCTGAAGACCATTGAACAATAGAAGGAGAAGGGCATTTAGTTGTATGCTACCTCCTCCGCTTGAGCTGCATGCCCCTCAGAAATCACTTTTCAGTGTGCAGTCTATAATGTCTCTATCCCAATTTCCTGTCTTTGGCCGCACTGCTTTGATAGCGTGCATGCATATGTGCTTCAGGGGTCATGTAGGCAGATGCTTGGAGGAATTTTTCTTAGTACAATCATGGTTGTGTGCCATCAAGAGATTCTAACTCATATCAACCCTGTATGACAACTTAGAACTGCCTCACAAGGTTTCCTAGGTTGCAGTCTTTATGGTGCAGCCCTGGTGGCACCGTGGTTAAGAGCTCGGCTGCTAACCAAAGGGTGGACAGTTCGAATCCACCAGTTGGTTCTTTGCAGAAAGACATGGCAGTCTGCTTCTGTAAAGACTTATAGTCTTAGAAACCCTGTGGGGCAGTTCTACTCTGCCCTATAGGGTCGGAATTGATTCAATAGCAACTGGTTCGGATTTTGTTTGGTTAGAATCTTTATGGGAGCCCATCTCCAGATCTTTTCAACCCCTGAGCTGGTGGGTTCCAACGGCCCACCTTTCAGTTAGCGAAGCACTTAACCGTTGCACCTTCAATACTTAACTCTGCATGTGAGAGGGCCCTCTCCTGACGTCTCCTGTCTCCTCACCCCGCACACCTTGGCGTTGTCCTTGCTTCTAGACCCCACCCTCCCCTCTGGAGGCCCAACCCCCCCACGCCTGCCCCCTACCCGGGCCGCTGGGCGGGGCCGGCAGCCATGTTCCTCGCCGTCCAGCCAGTTACTCCCGGACGCGCTGGGACGGTTGGTGAGGGGCCCGGGCAGGTGGCGCGCCTTACAGCGGACGGTGTTCGTGCTGCTTTCCGTGCCGTGGTTTCTGAAAGGTAGGAAACTCCGGCAAGTGGGTGGAGGGACCCGCTCCCAGACTGAACAAGCCCGGCCCCTCGAAGGTGTGGAGGGAAGGCGCCAGGAGGGCGGTTCCCAGTCCCAGCAGCCCGTGGGCTCCAGAGGTTGGGGAGTCCGGACGTTGGGTTAGCAGCTGGCATCGCCCCCTCCGGCGTACCCCCTCCCGAGTGATCCCCAGGGGCGGACGCGGTGCGGGGCCGGGCGGACGCAGCCTCTGTAAGGGCTGCGAGAGGGAGCCTCTGGCCCGGGAGACGCAGCTGGTCTGCGAAATTTCATCCCCATGGACTTGTGGCGGGGGCGGGGTCCAGCCGCGGGATCCAGCTGCGGAGTGCCCTCGGGCCTGGGGGTTTGAAGGGCTTGGGGAGAAAGGCCGTGTCCAGGGCTGCGCCCAGGTCCCTCCTCTGCCCGGGGCGGGTTTGCGGGCCAAGCTGGGTGATGGGCTCCTGCCCCCCCGCCCCCACCTGCTCCCTGTGCCGGGGGGAAACCAAGGCCCAGAGTTCGCCCGGGGGGGGTGAGACTCCAGACTGAGGACGGGGCACTCGCCCCCGTTCGTCGTCCCACCCCCACCAGACTCCGTAGGGTGCCAGGGACAGGGGAGAGAGGGATCCCCCGCCCAAGGCCCCGCTGCCCCTTACTGTTTTGGGCGCTGTGCCTGGGAGGCTGAGGCACCCCGCGCCCTCGCCCGCGCCCGGCTGGGCTGGTCTACTCTCGGGGCTGGGGCGTCGGCGCGGCCTCCGCCCCACCTGGAAAGGAAGGGGTCCTGGGAATCTGTGGAGCAGCGCGGGGATCCTACTCCTTGTGGAAGCAGCAGCGATTCAGTGTGTGTTAACAGTGTGGATGCCGGGTCCCGCTCCCCCTCTGGGTGGCGGGGGTGGGGGTAGCAGGAAGGGGTCCTGAGCGCCCATGTTGTTTGTTAACTTAAACGTTTGTGTGGCGCTGTGTAGCGGTAGCTGTGGACGCGGTCTCTGGTGCTGAGGGGATTTGAGGGTTCCTCAAACTGGTGGGATTTGGAGCCTCTACCCTGGTGGCAGTGGGTTCAGTGGGTTACCCTGGTGGCGTAGTGGTTAAGTGCTAAGGCTGCTAGCCAAAAGGTTGGCAGTTTGAATCCACCAGGCGCTCCTTGGAAACTCTGTGGGGCAGTTCTACTCTGTCCTATAGGGTCGCTATGAGTCAGAATTGACTCGATGGCAACAGATGTGGTTTTTTTTTTTAGGTTGGAGATTAGGTGTCTCTCGGGCTGACATCTGAAGGTCTGGAGCTGACGGTTTATGAGGGCTTGTAAGGGTTTTAAGCGCTCCGGCCATGGGCACCAACCCGATCTTCCAGCCCCTGCGGACGGACCGCCCCCCCCTTCCGGGGGGGATTGGCTGCTCTGGGACCCTGAGCCCAGAGGGCGGTGAGAAGCTGACAAACGTGAGTGATGCCCTGCAGGCCCCAGTCGGCGGGGCAGCCCTGCTCACACGGTCTCAATAGGGGCAGTCGGCTTCGTGCCTGGGGGGTGGTTTCCGAATGTTTCCTCGTGGTCCCCCCCCCCGTGCGGGGCGACAACTCTCCCCTGGGCGGGGACCTAGTAGAGGCCTGCAGGGCATCAGGGTGTGGAGGGGCAGAGCTTGGGCGGGGAGGGCGCGGCCCTGCAGGTTCCTGTACATGACCACGGCAGGGGGGTGCAGGTCGTGAAGGCTGGGCCTGGTCGAGGACCCACTAGGTCTCAGAAGGAGTGGGTTAGGATAATCATAGCATTAATGGGAGTATTGAGAGAGCGCCCTGGGGCGTTGGGTCCCTCGGGAAGAAAAGCTTCTGCTGTCGCCACTGGAGCGGTACCCAGTTCGTCCAGTCTTAGGTCCAGGAGGTTCCCATGCTCGGAGGGTCTGGTGGGCAGAACAGAACCGGCGGTGCGCACGCCCTCTCGCGGCCTTGCGCCCAATCGCTGAGGTTCAGTGTCAGGTGATTCTAAGCCATGGTTTTGGAACTCAATAGTGAAGCAGAGCAAATAAATGTTGCAGTGCCTTGATGGGACCAGTGGAGACAACAAGAAGCAAAGCACAGCTGAAACTTCAAAATTCCACTGAGTGTTAGTAGGATTTGGAGGGAGAAAATAGACGGAGAGTCGAGAAGCCCAGAGATGCAGAAGGGTTAGAGGATTAGGGTTAGGGGTTAGGGTTTGGTGTTAGGGGTTCAGGTTGGGGGGTTAGAGGTTTGGGAGTTAGGTTTAGGGGTATAGGTTTTAGGTGGCTGGGGGTTGGGGTTAGGGCTGGGGTTACTAGGCTAGGGCACAAGTGGTTTAGGGTTATGGTTAGGGTTAGAGTGAGGCTGAGGTTGATTCCCAGTCTTGTGTACCGTCTCTTCCTTCACCAGAGTTACCACATATCTGTCCTTTGGTTGGAAACCCTGATGGCATAGTGGTTAAGACCTGCCAGTGCTAACCAAAGGTCTGCAGTTCGAATCCACCAGGCGCTCCTTGGAAACTCTATGGGGCAGTTCTAATCTGTCCTATAGGGTCTCTATGAGCTGGAATCGACTCGACGGCGGTGGTTTGTTTTTTTTGGTTATTGTTTAGTTAGCTTTTCTCTACCCACTCTCCGTCTGCCTGGTGAACATCAAGGATTGTTTCTGTGTGTAAATGTTTTCATGAGTTTTTATGATCGTGGTCTCTTAGTGTATATGTCGTTTTGTGATTGACTTAGTCAGCATGATGCGCTCCAGATTCATCCATGGTGTGAGATGTTTCGGAGATTCATCATTGGTCTTCATTGTCGTGTAGTGTTCCACTGTGTGTATGTACTGTAGTTTGTTTATCCATTCCTCCGTGGATGAGCACTTAGGTTGTTTCCATCTTTTTGCTACTGTGAATAATGTCACAGTGAACACGGGTGTGCATATGTCTATTCCTGTGACTGCTCATGGAAACCCTGGTGGCTAGTGGTTAAGTGCTACGGCTGCTAACAAAAAGTGTTAGGGTTTGAGGTTTGGGATGTTAGGGTTAGGGTTGTTAGAGTTCTGGTTGTTAGGGTTTGGGGTTAGGGGTTGGGGTTAGGGTTTTGGGGTTAGGGATGTTAGGGTTAGGGTTGTTAGGGTTTGGGTTAGGGTTTTTCGGTTGGGGTTAGGTGTTAGGGTTAGGTTTAGGGTTTGAGGTTAGAGTTTGGATTTACAGGTTAGGTGTTAGGGGTTGCAGTTTGGGGTTTACAGTTTTGGGGGTTTAGGGTTTTGGGGTTTAGTCAGTAGGGTTTGGGTTAGGTTTTAGGGGTCAGGATTTAGGTTTAGGGTTGGGGTTGGTGTTGAGTTTGTTTGGGATATGTGGTTTGGGGTAAGAGGGTGGGTGTTAGAGGTTTGGGGGTTAGAGATTGAGGGAGTTAGAGGTTGAGGGGTTAGAGGGTGAGGGGGTTAGAGGTGAGAAGATTATAGAGTGAGGGAGTGAGAAGGTGAGGGTGTGAGGAGGTGAAGGTTAGGGTTTAGGGTTAGAGGGTTTAGGCTTAGGGTTCAGAGGCTTAGGGTTAGGGGGTTAGGGTTTCAGAGTTCAGAGGTTGGGGTTGGTGTTGTGGTTAGGGTTAGAGAGTTAGGGTTAGAGGGTTAGGGTTGGAGGTTTAGGGTTAGAAGATTAGGGGTATGGTTTAGAGGTTTAGGGTTAGGGGTTAGGGCTAGGGTTTAGGGGTTCAGGTTTAGGGGTGTGGGATGGGTCTGGGGTAAGGTTTTAGGGTTTAGGGTTAGAGGGTTATGTTTAGGGCTTAAGGCTTAGAGTTTAGGGTTTCAGGACTTAGGGTTTAGGGCTTAGGGCTTAGAGCCTAGGGTTTAGGACTTAAGGTTTAGGGTTTAAGGCTTAGAGTGAGGGTTAGGGCTGGGGGCTGGGGTTAGGGTTTAGGGTTTAGTGTTAGGGTATTAGGGTTAGAGGGCTAGATGGTTTAACGTTTAAGTTTAGGGTTTAGGGGTTGGGGTTAAGGATGTTAGTGTTTAGGGTTTTGGCATTTAGGGTGTTAGGGTTGAATGTGTTAGGGCTAAGGGTGTTAGGGTTTTGTGTGTTAGGGTTTTAAGTGTTAGGGTTTACAGTTTAGGGTTAAGTGATAGGGTTAGGCTTAGACTCATTCTTAGGTTTAGGGCTAGGGATTTGAGGTTTAGGGTTTGGCGTTGGGTTTGGGGGTTGGGGTTAGGTTTAGGGCTAGGATTAGAGGGCTAGGGTTAGAGGGTTAGAGTTAGAGGGTTAGGGTTTCAGGTTAGCGTTAGAGGGTTAGGGTTCGAGTGTTAGGGTTAGGGTTAGGGTCGTTAAGGTTAGGGTGGTTAGGGGTTAGGTGTTAGGATTTAGGGTTTAGGGTATAGGGGTTAGAGTTTGGGTTAGGGTTAGAGTTTAGGGCCTTGGGGGTTAGGACCTAAGGGCTTAGGGTCTTAGGGGCTTTGGGACTTAGGGCTTAGGGGCTAGAGTTAGAGGGCTAAGGCCGGAGGGCCAGGGTTATGGTTTGATTCCTGGTTGGCAATTTTTTTCCTTCAATATTTTGTATAAGTCATCCCATTGCCTTCTTGCCTCCATGATTTCTGCTGAGTAGTCCAAGTTTATTATTATCTACTCTCCGTTTTTGGTGACTTCCTTTATCCCTAGCCTCTCTTAAAATTCTCTTTATGTTTGATTTTGGCAAGTTTGATTATTATATGTCTCAGTCACTTTCTTTTGAGATCACCTTATGTGGAATTTGATGAGCATCTTTCATGATATCAGGGAAGTTTTCTGCCAACAAATCTTCAACAGTTCCCTGTGTATTTTCTGTTAGCCCTCCCTGTTCTGGTACTGCAATCACTCATAGTTATTTCTCTTGATAAAGTCCCACATGATTCTTTGGATTTCTTCATTTAAAATTCTTTTATCTGGTTTCTTTTCAAATATATTGGTCCCAAGAGTTTTATCTTTTATCTCAGTAATTCTGCCTTCCAGTTCTTCAGTTGTGCTCTTCTTACTTTCTATCGAGTTTTCTAACTCTGTAATTTTATTGTTAATCTTCTGAATTTCTGATTGCAGTCTCTCTATGGTTTCTTGCAGCTTATTAAATTTTTAATTATGTGCTTGAGTAACCTTTTTAATTTTTTCAGCTGCTTTATCTTTGTGTTCCTTGGCTTGTTCTGTATTTTGCCTCATTTCCTTCTTGATATCTTTGAGAGTTCTGTATATTAATCTTTTGTATTCTGTATCCGGTAATTCCAGGATTGCACCTTCATCGAGAAGATTCCTTGAGTCTTAGTTCTGAGAGCTTGTTGAAGCAATCATGGGTCAGCTTCTTTTTTTTTTATTTTAATAATTTTTATTGTGTTTTAAGTGAAAGTTTACAAATCAAGCCAGTCTCTCACATAAAAACTTATACACAACTTGTTACATATTCCCAATTACTTCCCCCCAATGGGACAGCCCACTCCCTCCTTCCACTCTTTCTTTCCGTGACCATTTTGCCAGTTTCTAAGCCCCTCTACCCACCCATCTCCCTTCCAGGCAGGAGATGCCAACATAGTCTCAAGTGTCCACCCAAACCAAGTAGCTCACCCCTCACCAGCATCCCTCTCCAACCCATTGTCTAGTCCAACCCATGTCTGATGAACTGGCTTTGGGGATGATTCCCGTAGTGGGTAAACGGAAGGTGTGGGGGCCATGATCACTGGGGTCCTTCCAGTCTCAGTCAGACCATTAAGTCTGGTCTTTTTATGAGAATTTGGGGTCTGCATCCCACTGTTCTGCTCCCTCGAGGGATCTCTGTTATGTTCCCCGTCAGGGCAGTGATTGGTTGTGGCCCGGCACTGTCTAGTTCTTCTCATCTCAGGATGATGTAGTCTCTAGTTCATGTAGTCCTTTCTGTCTCTTGGGCTCGTTATTATCTTATGTTCTTGGTGTTCTCCATTCTCCCTTGATCCAGGTGGGTTGAGAATCATTGATGCATCTGAGATGGCTGCTTGCTAGCATTTAAGATCCCAGATGCCACTCTTCAAAGTGGGATGCAGAATGTTTTCTTAATAGATTTTATTATGCCAGTTGACTTAGATGTCCCCTAAAACCATGGTCCCCAAACCCCTGCCCCTGCTTTGCTGACCTTCGAAGCATTCAGTTTATTCAGGAAACTTCTTTGCTTTGGTTTAGTCCAGTTGTGCTGACCTCCACTGTGTTGAGTGTTGTTCTTCCATTCACCGAAAGTAGTTCTTGTCTATCTCTTTAGTAAATACCCCTCTCCTACCCTCCCTGCCTCCCCCCCTCATAACAACAAAGGAATATGTTCTTCTCAGTTTAAACTATTTCTCAAGATCTTATAATAGTGGTCTTATACAATATTTGACCTTTTGCTACTAATTTCACTCAGCATAATGCCTTCCAGGTTTCTCCATGTTATGAAGTGTTTCACAGATTCGTCACTCTTCTTTGTTGATGTGCAGTATTCCATTGTGTGAATATACCATAATTTATTTATCCATTCATCCATTGATGGGCACCTTGGTTGGTTCCATCTTTTTGCTATTGTAAACAGTGCTGCAATAAACGTGGAAGTGCATATATCTATTTGTGTAAAGGCTCTTATTTCTCTAGGATATATTCCGAGGAGTGGGATTGCTGGGTTGTATGGTAGTTCTATTTCTAGCTTTTTAAGGAAGCACCAAATTGATTTCCAAAGTGGTTGTATACCCTTTTACATTCCCACCAGCAGAGTATAAGTGTTCCAGTCTCTCCACAGCCTCTCCAACATTTATTTTTTTGTGTGTTTTGGATTAATGCCAGCCTTGTTGGAGTGAGATGGAATCTCATTGTAGTTTTGATTTGCATTTCTCTAATGGCTAATGATCGAGAGCATTTCCTCATGTATCTGTTAGCTGCCTGAATGTCTTCTTTAGTGAAGTGTCTGTTCATATCCTTTGCCCATTTTTTAATTGGGGTGTTTGTCTTTTTGTGGTTGAGTTTTAGCAGAGTCATGTAGGTTTTAGAGATCAGGCACCGGGTGGAGATGTCTTAGCTGAAAACTTTTTCCCAGTCTGTAGGTGGTCTTTTTACTCTTTTGGTGAAGTCTTTAGATGAGCATAGGTGTTTGATTTTTAGGAGCTCCCAGTTATCTGGTTTGTCTTCGTCATTTTTAGTAATGTTTTGTATTCTGTTTATGCCCTGTATTAGGTCTCCTAATGTTGTCCCTACTTTTTCTTCCATGATCTTTATCTTTTTAGATTTTATGTTTAGGTCTTTGATCCATGTGGAGTTAGTTTTTGTGCATGGTGTGTGGTATGGGTCCTGTTTCATTTTTTGCAGATGGATATACAGTTACGCCAGCACCTTTTGTTAAAAAGACTGTCTTCTCCCCAATTAACTGACACTGGGCCTTTGGCAAATATCAGCTGCTCATATGTGGATGGATTTATATCTGGATTCTCAGTTCTGTTCCATTGGTCTATGTGTCTGTTGTTGTACCAGTACCAGGCTGTTTTGACTACTGTGGCAGTATAATTGGTTCTAATATCAGGCAGAGTGAGTCCTCCTACTTTGTTCTTTTTTAGTAATGCTTTACTTATCCATGACTTCTTTCCCTTCCATATGAAGTTGGTGATTTGTTTCTCCATCGTTTTAAAAAAATGTCATTGGAATTTGGATCGGAAGTGCATTGTATCTATAGATGGCTTTTAGTAGAATGGACAATTTTATAATGTTGTCTTCCTATCCATGAGCAAGGTATGTTTTTCCAATTACGTAGGTCCCTTTTGGTTTTTTGCAGTAATGCCTTGTAGTTTTCTTGGTATAGCTCTTTTACATTTTTGGTAAGGTTTATTCCTAAGTATTTTATCTTCTTGGGGGCTGCTGTGAATGATATTCATTTGGTGATTTCTTCTTCAATGTTCTTTTTGTTGATATAGAGGATCCAACTGATTTGTATGTTTATATTGTAATCTGAAACTTTGCTGAACCCTTCTATTAGTTTTAATAGTTTTCTTGAGGATTCCTCAGGCTTTTCTGTGTATAAGATAATGTCGTTGGAAAATAGAGACAATTGAATTTCTTCCTTACCAATCTGGATGCCCTTTATTTCTTTGTCTAGCCCAGTTGCTCTGGCTAGGACCTCTAGCACAATGTTGAATAAGAGCGGTGATAAAGGGGATCCTGGTCTGTTTCCCGTTCTCAAGGGAAATGCTTTCAGGCTCTCTCCATTTAGGATGATGCTGGGTATTGGCTTTGTATCAATACCCTTTATTATGTTGAGGAATTTTCCTTCTATTCCTATTTTGCTGAGAGTTTTTATCATGAGTGGGTGTTGGACTTTGTCAAATGCCTTTTCTGCATCAATTGATAAAATTATGTCGTTCTTGTCTTTTTTTTTATGTGGTGGATTACATTAATTGTTTTTCTAATATTAAACCAATCTTGCATACCTGGTATAAATCCTACTTGGTTATGGTGGATTATTTTTTTGATATGTTGTTGAATTCTATTGGCTAGAATTTTCTTGAGGATTTTTGCATCTATGTTCATGAGGGATATAGGTCTGTAATTTTCTTTTTTTGTGTGTGCTGTCTTTAGCTGGTTTTGGTATCAGGGTTATGCTGGCTTCATAGAAGGAGTTAGGTAGTACTCTGTCCTTTTCTATGCTTTGAAATACCTTCAGTAGTAGTGGTAAGTCTTCCCTGAAAGTTTGGTAGAACTTTGCAGTGAAGCCGTCAGGGCCAGGGCTTTTTTTTGTTGGGAGTGTTTTGATTACCTTTTCAATCTCTTTTTTTGTTATGGGTCTATTTAGTTGTTCTACTTCAGTTTGTGTTAGTTTAGGTAGGTAGTGTGTTTCTAGGAATTCATCCATTTTTTCTAGGTTTTCAAATTTGTTAGAGTACAATTTTTTGTAGTAATCTGATATGATTGTTTTAATTTCAGTTGGATCTGTTGTGATATGGCCCATCCCATTTCTTATTTGGATTATTGGTTTCTTTTCCTGTATATCTTTAATCAGTCTTGCCAATGGTTTATCAATTTTGTTAATTTTTTCAAAGAAGCAGTTTTTGTCCTTGTTAACTCTTTCAATTGTTTTTCTATTCTCTAATTCATTTAATTTTGCTGTAGTTTTTATTTTTTGCTTTCTTCTGGTGCCTGACAGTTTCTTTTGTTGCTCTCTTTCTGTTTGTTCACGTTGTAGGGACAGTTCTTTCATTTTGGCTCTTCTTTAATATGTGTGCCTTTATTGATATAAATTGACCTCTGAGCACTGCTTTCACCATGTCCCAAAGGTTTTCATAGGAAGTGTTTTCAGTCTCGTTGAATTCTGTGAATTTCTTTATTCCCTCCTTAAGGTCTTCCATAACCCAGTCTTTTTTTGAGCAGGGTATTGTGCAGTTTCCAAGCATTTGATTTCTTTTCCCTGGTTTTTCTGTTATTGATTTTTACTTTTATGGTCTTTTGTTCAGAGAAGATGTTTTGTAATATTTCAATGTTTTGGGTTCTGCAAAGACTTGTTTTATGACCTAATATGTGATCTATTCTAGAGAATGTTTCATGTGCACTAGAAAAGAAATTATAGTTTGCAGCTGTTGGGTGGAGTGTTCTGTATAAGTCTATGAAGTGAAGTTGTTTAATTGTAGCAATTAGATCTTCCGTGTCTCTATTGAGCTTCTTACTGCATTTCCTATCCTTCACTGAGAGTGTTGTGTCGAAGTCTCCTATATAATTGTGGAGGTGTCTGTCTCCCTTTTTAATTCTGTTAACATTTGTTTTATGAATGTTGCAGCCCTATCATTGGGTGCATAAATATTTAATACGGTTATATGTTCCTGGTAAATTGTCCCTTTAATCATATGTAGTGTTCTTCTTTATCCTTTGTGGTGGATTTAACTTTAAATCCTATTTTGTTGGAAATTAATATTGCCTCTCCTGCTCTTTCTTGATTGTTGTTTGCTTGATATATTTTTATCCATCCTTTCAGTTTTAGTTTATTTGTGTCTCTAAGTCTAAAGCGTGTCTCTTTTAGGCAGCATACAGGCTGATCGTGTTTTTTTTATCCAGTCTGCAACTTCCTGTCTCTTTATTGGTGAATTTAGTCCATTTACATTAAGTGTAATTATAGATAAGTATGAGTTTAGTGCTGTCATTTTGATGCCTGTTTTTGACAATTTTATTTTTCCATTTACTTTTTTGTGCTGAGTTTTTCTTTGGAGAATGTGTGTTCCTCCTTTTTATAGTAGTTGAATTTATTTTGTTGAGTCGTTATGTTTATCTTGGTTTTTATTTTGAAGTATGGAATTGTTAGACCTCATTGTGGTTACCTTAATATTTACCCCGGTTTGACTAAGTAAAAACCTAAGTTGTTTCGCCCTGTATCGCCTTGTTTTCCTCTCTATATGTAAGATCTGTGTCTCCTTATTTAGTCCCTCTTTTTTCACTATTGTAATCTTTTACATAATGACATCAATGATTCCCTGTTTTGAGCAATTTTTTTAATTAATCTTATTTTGTTTTTGTGATTTCCCTATCTGAGTTGATATCAGGATGTTTTGTTCTGTGACCTTGTGTTGTGTCGGTATCTGATATTGATTTTCTGACCAAAGAATTTCCTTTAGTAATTCTTGCAGTTTTGGTTTGGTTTTTGCAAATTCTCTAAGCTTGTGTTTATCTGTAAATATCTTAATTTCACCTTCATGTTTTAGAGTTTTGCTGGATATATGATTCTTGGCTGACAGTTTTTCCTCTTTGAGTGCTCTGTATATGTTATCCCATTGCCTTCTTGCCTGCATGGTTTCTGCCGAATAGTGCAAACTTAATGATTCTCCTTTGTAGGTAACTTTTCGTTTATGCTTGGGTGCTTTTAAAATTTTCTCTTTATCTTTGGTTTTGGCAGGTTTGATGATATGTCTTGGTGATTTTCTTTTGGGATGTATCTTGTATGAGGTTCGATGAGCATCTTGGGTAGATATCTTTTCATCTTTCACGATGCCAGGGAATTTTTCTGCCATCAGATCTTCTATTATTCTCTCTGTATTTTCTGTTATCCCTCCCCGTTCTGGAACTCCAATCACATGCAAATTATTCTTGATAGAGTCTCCCTTGATTCTTAGGGTTTCTTCATAGTTTTAAATTCTATTTGATTTTTCTTCAACTATATTTGTGTCAATTGCCTTATCCTCCAGCTCCCCCACTCTGCATTCCAGTTCCTCTATTCTGCTCCTCTGACTTCCTCTTGAGTTGTCTGATTCTCTGAGTTTATTGTTAATCTTTTGGATTTCTGAATGCTGTCTCTCTATGAATTCTTACAGCTTATTAATGTTTTCACTATGTTGTTGAATAATCTTTTGGATTTCTTCAACTGCTTTATCTGTGTATTCCTTGGCTTTTTCTATAGATTGCCTTATTTCATTTGTGAGGTCATTCCTGATGTCTTGAAGCATTCTGTATACAATTTTTTTATATTCTACATTTGGCAATTCTAGGAATGTATCTACATCTGGCAATGATTTTGATTCTTTGATTTGAGTGTTTGTAGAAAAAATCATGGCCTGCTTCTTCATGTGATTTGATGGCGACTGCTGTCTCTGAGCCATCTATAAGATACTGTAATATTTTCTTTTATATTTGCTCACTGAGTCTTCTTGTTTTGTTTTGTTACAATACATTCAAATGGGCTACTAGATTGTGGTATCGTGATTGCTGTAGCTTTTGAATCACTTACGTCCTGTTACCAGCTTGCCTGAGCTGTTACCAGGTATTTAAGTGTATGAGTCTATTCACTATTCTTGAATAGAATCAGCTCAGGTGTCCTGACAGTTGGTCACCTAGTGTGTGGTGTAGCCTCTCACCTATTATCTTAGAGGAGTAGTGGTGATGGTTGTATGCACCAGTTTCTATTAGTGGCAGGGGGTCACATTTCGAGGAGGGCAGGATGCTGACAGCCTTCCTTCAAGTGTCAGTGAGGTAGGTGTGGCTCTATTCTGTACAGCACTCTGGTGGGTAGGCTCTGCAGCTGTATCTTAGGCACCTAATGCTTGGGTAGACGTCACTATTCTCAGACCCCTCTAGGCTAGGTGGTGTGGGTGGAGTCTCAGCCGTCAGTTCACTGCTGTGGATCAGCAACGGCTCTTTTTAATAGCTAGAGAGGTATCTGACCTCCAAAACTTGCCTTTCCACTGCCGAGCTAAAACAATTATGGTCAGATCTCTATCAGAATTGCCTTTGCATTATAATAGCCACCTAGTTACCTGTAGGGTGAAAGCCAAAGACTATGGGTCTGTTAATGCCTGGATGGAGCTGATTCTGTATTGTTATTCCAGTTTAGGGAAGTCAGGGAAGGATTTTTTCTTTGATTGTTAAATGCTGCTTTTCTCAGGCCAGGAGAATGGATTAGAAAAGAAGAAAAAAAATTGAGCAGTGCACTTCTCTCTGGCACAGAGAATTCCAATGTTAATGAAGCTGGCTGGGGCAATGAGGGGTGGAATCAGATATATAGAAGAGAGTAGCCTGGCAAGATATACAAAGTTACTTATGTTGTTTGGTGAGGACTGTTTTTTCTGAGATTCCAGAGCATTGTGTCGCTCGTGTGTGCTGGCTGGATCCCTGCTGAGACTGTCCCAGAGGGCTAGGTCTGCATCCATGCTCACACCGTCTCAGGAAGCCACAATCGGCTCCCCCACACTTAGTCCAAAGCCCAGCACCAAGGTTTCCTTTCTGGGACGCTGCACTCCAGGCTCCAAAACCAGTCGCTGCTTGCCCATGGTTTTTCGTTTCCCTGTCAGCCGCATCTGTGTGGAGTCTGCGTGTGCTGCCTGGGTCCCCTCCGAGGAATAGGTGTAAATATGCATCCTTTCCAGTTCATAGGCCAGGTAGCTGTATTCCAAATTTCTTGGGATTAGACAAGTGAGCGATTCCAGTGCTGCATCCATTTGGTGAAACATCTCAGTTGGTATTCCATCAATTCTTGGAGGCTTTTTTTTCTCACAAATTCCTTCAGTGCAGCATGGATTTCTTCCTTCAGTACCATCGGTTTCTGATCATATGCTACTTCCTGAAATGGTTGAAGGTCGACCAATCCTTTTTGGCATAGTAACTGTGGGTATTACTTTCATCTTCTTTTGATGCTTCCTGCGTCATTTAATATTATACCCGTAGAATCCTTCAGTATTGCAACTCAAGGGTTGAATTTTTTCTTCAGTTCTTTCAGCTTGAGAAATGCTGAGTGTGTTCTTCCCTTTTGGTTATCTATCTCCAGATCTTTCCACATGTCATTATAATACTTTTTCTTCTCAAGCCCCCCTTTGAAATCTTCTGTTCAGCTCTATTACTTCATCATTTCTTCCTTTCACTTTAGCTACCCGACATTCAAGAGCAAGGTTCAGAGTCTCTTCTGACATCCGTTTTGGTCTTTTCTTTCTTTCCTGTCTTTTAAAGGACCTCTTGCTTTCTTCATGTGTGATGTCCTTGATGTCATTCCACAACTCACCTGGTCTTCAGTTGTTAAGTTTAACACATAAAATGTATTCTTGAGGTGGTCTCTAAATACAGGTGAGATATACTCAAGGTCGTACTTTGCCCCTTTTGACTTATTCTAATTTTCTTCAGTTTCAACTTGAACTCCCATATGAGCAATTAATAGTCTGTTTCACAATTGATCCCTGGCCTTGTTCTGACTGATGATATGAGTTTTCCCATCTTCTCTTCCCACAGATGTAGTCAGTTTGATTCCTGTGTATTCCATCTGGTAAAGTCCACGTGTATAGCTACCGTTCATGTTGGTGAAGAAAGATATTTGCAGTGGATGAGTCACTGGTCTTGCAAAATTCTTTCATGAGATTTCTGGCATCATTTCTATCACCAGTGCTGTATTTTCCAACTACTTTTCCTTCTTTGTTTCCAACTTTAACATTCTAATGACCAGTAATTATCAATGCATCTTGATTGCATGTTTGATCAATTTCAGGCTGCAGAAGTTGTTTAAAATCTTCAATTTCTTTGTCTTTGGCATTAGTGGTTGGTGCATAAATTTGAGTAGTCATATAAACTGGTCTTCCTTGTAAGTGTGTGGATATTAGCCTATCAGTGACAACATTCTACTTCAGGCTAGATCTTGAAATATTCTCTTTGATGATTAATGTAATGTCATTCTTTTGACTCTGGTGGAATATCCACGTTTGTAAGACTGCTCACAGACTGTTTCACCAGAGAGTTTTCTGGTACTGCAATATCTACCACTAATCTCTGTGATCCCTTTGAATTGGCAAAATAAGAATAGTGCTATAGATTTCTTCCAAATACAGAAAACATAAGTATGAAAATGTTCTTGCTATTGATTATGTTCATTACCAATCTGTTCGTATGGGATTTTTGATACTTCACTCGAAAAATGAGTCCAAGGTACTGTGATGTGATTGTTTACTTTGTGTGGCCTTTCTAGCCATGGTCTTATAACATCCACCCTGGTGCTTGGGCAGGACTGTGTGATAGGGTAATTGTGGCTCACCTAGGGGATTGCTTAGTTTTCCCTTCAAAGAGAACCAGTTCCAGAGCAAAGAGGAGGATTCAATTCCCATCAAGGAAGAACAGCCAGGAGCTGAGCATATGTTATGGACCTGAGATCACTGTATTGAGAAGCTCCTAGAAGCAGGAGACTGAGATAGAGAGAGGAAGCTGTAACCCTGAAGATGGTAAGATGCCATGGCAGGAGAGACCAAGCAACAGGGACCTGGCTATAGGAGATGATGGACTATGGAGAAGGAAAGCTGAGTGCCTTTGGAGAGAGCCCCAAGGCCAGGCAGAGGCACGCCTATGAGCACAGGAGGGAAGAGGTTGTCCTGATAGAAGAACTGTATTGTGAGTGTCTTTGAGCCTGAGTTATAACTGTTACTTCCCTAATAAACCCCATAATCATGAATATGGACTGTGAGCTCTGTGTGGCCATTGCAATGAATTATTGAACCCAGCAGAGAAGTAGGGAGTGCTGTGTGAGGGACAGTTGGTGTCAGAGTTAGTGAAGATGGTGGAGAGAGGATAGTTTTTCACCAATGCCTTCAATGCAGCTTCGATTTCTTCCTTTTATACCATCAGTTCTTGATCTTATGCTACCTCTTGAAGTGGTTGAAAATTATCCAGTTCTACTGCAGTAGCTATATTAATATCAGACAAATTATACTTCAGAAAAAGGAGTATTATTGGGAATAAGTAGGGACATAACATAATAAAGGTTCAATTCTCCAAAAAGATACAACAATCCTAAATGTGTATGTATTTAACAACAGGGCTCCAAAATACAAAAACTAATAAATCTGAAAGGGGAAATGGACAAATACACATTTATAATTGATATCAGTACTTTTCTATCAATAATTAATAGAGCCCTGCTAGTTGAAGTCCAGAGCATCTGTATGAACCACTCATGGATGTCTATGTGTGTGTGTATGTATATATGTAGTATAAAGACAAGTAATACAGAAATAAACATAGATACATGTTGTAGTCCTTGGGAGGTACAAATGGTTAATGCATTCAGCTGCTACCAAAATATTGGAGGTTTGAGTCCACCCAGAGGCACTTTGGAAGAAAGGCTTGGTGATCTACTTTTGAAAAATTAGCCATTGAACTACTGTACTATTGTACTACTCTGACACACATGGGGCGAGGGGTCACCCTGAGTCAGATCAGCTTGATAGCAATTGAATGATTTTTTTATTCATTCTTTCAATGTTTGCCTTTTAATTGGTATCTTAGGCTGGGTTCTCTAGAGAAGCAAAACCAGTGAGGTGTATATATATATGTGTTTATATATAAATAGATTTATATCAAGGAAATGGCTCACGAGGCTGTAGAGGCTGGTAAGTCTCAAGTCCATGGGTCAGGGTGGTGGCTTCTCCTGACTCACATAGATGCAGGGACTGCAGAACTCAAGATCTGCAGGTCATACAACAGATCTGTGGCTCACAGGCTGCAAAGGCTGACAAATCTCAAGATCGGCAGGTAAGCTGGCAGGCCGCGGCTCACAGACTGCGGAGGCTGATGAATCCCAAAATTGGAAGGTAAGCTGAGAGTTCAAGTCCCAAAAACTTGAGATCAGATGAAGAGGAGCCAGCTGCAGGATTCAGAGTGAGCAAAAGCTCAAGAGCCTTGCCAGAAAGTCCACCTATATTGGATGCAGTCCACACCCCTGAGGAAACTCCCTTACATCTGATTGGCTACTCACAGCAGATCCCATCATGGAGGTAATCGCATTATATCACATCTCATCATGGAAGTGATTGCATCGTTACACGACTGCTAAACTACATCATAACTGCCAAAGCACTCAGAATCATGGTCCAACAAAGTTGACAGACAACTTTAATGATCCCAATTGTGAATATAATCTATTTATATTTAAAGCGATTAATGATAAGGAAGGACTTATATCTTCTACTTTGTAGTAGGTCATATACGTATTTTGTTTCTCATTTTCTTCACTACTGTCCACTTTTGTGTTTGACTGATTTTTTTCAAGTGTACAATTTTGATTCTCTCCTTATTTCCTTTCCTTATATTTTTTAACTTCTTAGTGGTGACCATGAGGATTACAATTAACATCTTATATTTATAACAATCTTCTTTTAATTAATACAAATTTAGCTTCAACAGTATACAACATTCTGCTTTTATTTAGCTCAGTTACCTCCGCTACTTACTTTGCTGTTACAAAAATTGCATCTTTATACATTGTGTGTCCATTAAGAGAGATGTGTAAGTATTTTTATGCATTCGTGCTTTAAATCATATATGAAAAAAAGAGAGGCCTGATATAAAAATATTACTGACTTTGTTTTATCTAAGTAGTTACCTTTACGGAGTCTTTGTTTTTATGGCTTCCAGTTACTGTCTAGTGTCCTTCCATGCCAGCCAGAATGATTCCCTGTAGCATTTCTCATAAGGCAGTTCTGCTACTAACACACTCCCTCAGGTTTTGTGTATCTGGGCATGTCTTAATTTCGCCTTCTTTTTTGAAAGATAGTTTTGGTAGATATTGACATCTTGGTTCATAGTTTTGTTTCTGTATTTTTTTTCCAGTACCTTAAATACATCATCCCACTATTTTCTTGTCTCAATGGTTTCTGATGAAAAATCAACAGTTAAACTTGTTGAGACTCTCTTGTACATTAGGGGTCACTTATCTCTTGCTGCTTTCAAGTTTCTGTCTTCGTCTTTTGACATTTTGATTATGTCTCTCTATGGATATCTTTGTATTTATTGTCCTTTGAGTTCATTGAGCTTCTTGGATATCTAGATGACATTTGGGAAACTTCCAGTCATTACGTTTTCAAATATTCTTTCTGTCCTTTCATCTTTCTTTCCTTTCTGGGACTCCTTAATGAGTATATTGGTATGCTTGATGTTGTCCCGCAGGTCCCTTAGGCTCTGTTCATTTTCTTCATTCTTTTTCCTTTATGCTCCCGAGTTAGAACAATTTCAGTTGTGCTTTTTCAAGTTTACATTTTCCTGCTTTCTTGCTCAAATCTGCTGTTGAGCTCCTCTAATGAAATTTTTATTTCAGGTATTCAACTTTTCAGCTCTATAATTTCTATTTGGTTCTTTTGTATAATATTTCTTTATTAATATTTTCTACTTGTTCATAACATTCTTCTCTTGGTTTCCTTTTTTTTTGTCTATGGTTTCTTTAGCTCTTTGAGGAAATTTAAGACAATTGGTTTAAAATTTTTGTCTAGTAATCCCAATATCTGTGTTTCCTTAGGGATGCTTTCTGTTCATTTCTCTTCTTTCTTTCTTCTTAGCAAATGAACCGTCCTTTTCTTTTTCTTTTTATGACTTGAAATAGTGCGTTGAAAACTGTATATCTTAAATATTATAATGTAACTCTGGAAATCAGATTCCCTCCTGTCATTAGGGTTTGCTTTTTTTTTGTTTGTTTGTTCTTGACGGCCAGTCATCCATTTGCTTAGTGATGTTTCCAAACTAGTTCTGCAAAGATTGTATGTCTTCTCATGTGTGGACACTGAAGTTCTGTTCTGTTATGTCAGCAGTCAGTTCATGACCTGACAGTGATTTCTTTAAATGCTTGTAGCCAAAAAGGAAAAGTAACATTATCCCAGTCTTTGCAGATTGGCTCTGAACTGGGGCGTTCTTTCAAAGCTAAGCAAGAGAGCCTAAAACTCTGCCTTAGCCTTCACTTCCTGCCCCCATGGAGCCCAAAGATCAGCCAGAGGTGCAAGCCTAAAGTTTTGTCAGGATCTTTATGTGTATGTCTTCATCCTTAGGCAAGAACATTGCACTCCAGACTTCTCAGTATATGTGGTAGCCCTTCAAAGCCCTTAAACCTCTAAACATCGTCCTCTCAGCCTCTTTTTTTCCAAGGTTTTGGAAGTCTCTGCTGTTTTCTCTGTCCTTCATCCTTTGACCCTGAAGATAGGACCAATTCTTTGAGCTTCATACTCCTGAGTTTCCGTCACATCATACATTTTTTCTTGTATGCTGTTGAGTCAATTCTGACTCATAGTGGCTATAGGATGGAGTAGAACTTCTCCAAAGGGTGTCTAAGGCTGTAATCTTTATGGAAGGAAACGGTCATATCTTTCTCCTGTGGAGTAGGTGGTGGATCAAATCAAAAGGTTTAACAGCTGAGTGCTTAACCACTGCACTACTGGGGCTCCTTTTGACATCATGCATCATAATAGATTTTTAACACACCCCTCAGAAACATAGAAGTCCATAAATTGTCAAGGATACAGAAGATTTAACATGTATAAAAATACCAAATTGATATATGTGTATGTGTGTGTATTATCTAACCACTAAAGAATATACATTCATCTCATGCACATACATAGTGTTTATAAAAATTGACTATATACTGTGTTATAAAGCAAGTCTCAACAAATTTCAAGAGTCTGCAATAATATAGAGGATACTATGTAAGTACACCATAATTAAAAAAAAAAACCATCTTAGAAAAAGAAAATACAAAATCTCCATGTGCTTGGATATTTTAAAATAGTATGAGTCAAAAAAGACATCATAATGAAAATTAGAATATATTTTGAAGTGAACAATTATGAACATAGTGCATATAAAAATTTGTGCAGTACAGACAATATAATATAGGTAACTTATAGCCTTAAAAATATAATTGGAAAGAACAAATCTTGAAAAATAAGTGAGTTAAACATCCATTCAAAATGTTGGGAAAAAACCAGAAACAAACATTCATAGGAATTTTTGTTTCTATTAATGATTGAATACATGCAGCAGACGATCAACAAAGACTAAAGTTGATTCTTAGAAAATGCTAGTAAAATTGACAAACTTTAGGCAAGATTGATCAAGTGAAAAAGAATGAAGGTATAACTAACGAGTATCAGAATTAGAAAGAAAATGACTACAGATCTTGCAGAACTTAAAGGTAATATGAGAATGTTATGAACTGTATTAGCCAATAAATTTGCAAATTTAGATAAAGTAGGCAAATGTATCATACCGTGTAAGTTAATAACAACGATTCAAGAAGAAACAGGAAGCAAAAGTAATTCCACAACTGTTCATAGAATTGAATTAGAGCTCAAACTATTCTCAAAAAGAAAACTTCATGTCAGATGGCTTTTCCTGCAAATTCTGCCAAATATTCAAGAAATATTTCACAAATTCTTCAATATAAAATGAAATATATACCGAAACTCATTTTATAAAGCTTGTAGAATGAATATTGATACCAAAACCTGACAAGAGCAGCAGAAGATGGGAAAATTACAGGCCAATGTGACTGATGAATATAGATGCAAAATATAAAAAGAAATAGGCAAAACAAATCCAGCAATACTCTAAAGAAGAATATATTATGACCAAGTTGGGTCTATCCCAAGAATTCAAGGTTAGTTTAACATTCAAAAATGAATCAGTATAATTTGCTATATGTACAGGAAAAATAAATGTGATTATATTAATAGGTGTAATAAAATAAGTATTTGATAACCTTCAGCATCCACTCATGTTTTTTAAAAGAACATCTAGCATGCCATGAGACCAGAAGAACCAGAAGGTTCCCAGCTACTGTCGCTGAACATTTTGATCAAAGAGTCCATAGAAAAGCCCTGATTAAAAGGGGGAAAATGCAGAACAGAATTTAAAATTCTCATGAACCCTAGACTTTTTGGAGCCATTGAAGGTGAATGAATTCCTGAAACTATTGCCGTGAGATAATCTTTAAACATTACACCAAAAGCATTCCCTTGAATCATCTTAAAACCGAAGTATAAAAAAGAAAAAACCAAACTGTTGCTGTTGAGTTGATTCTGACTCAGAGACCCTGTAGGACAGAATAGCACTGCCCCATAGAGTTTCCAAGGTGCAGGTGGTGGATTCAAACTGCTCTTCTTTTGCTTGGCTACCGTATCACTTAATCACTGTTGCACGAGGGCTCCAGAACATTGGCTTACTTAACTAATAAAAATGGTCTACCTTAAGCATATGCTCTTTTAAGAACTCTCTGTGTGGCATCAGATTGACAACAGCTACTGAAAAGATTAGATAGGAACCTTAAGGAGCAGTGGGTTTATGTTAATGACAGAGGAACAACTCAGAAAAGGAGGGTAAGAATAGTTGCACAACTTGAATGTAACCGATGTCATTAAATTGTACAGGTAGAAACTGTTGAGTTGGGGTATGTTTTGCTGCATATATTCTCAACCACAAAAAACACATTTACAGGTAATAATTAAAAAAATGTCAAGGAGAGCTAAATATTTTGAAAATAAGACAGAGTTGCATGTGAGGGAATGAGTGGGGTGAGCTGTTTTAGATTAATAGTCAGTAGAGGCTTATGGGATCAGGATAGTTGAGGAGATAACTGAACTATATCAAAGGAGAGAATAGCTGTATGAAGTTCTGGAGGGAGGATATTGCCAATAAAGGAAAGAGTTGTTTCTGAGGCCCTTAAATAACCAAGTGTTTTGGCATGTTTGAGGAAGCTCAGGAAATAAGTCATGGCTAGTGTGGAGTGAACTGAGGGAAGACTGTTAGGAAATGAGGTTAGTATGGTGGGCAAGCCCCGCATCATGAAAGACCATGGGAAGGATTTGGGAATTTTTCCTAATCGCCATGAGAAGCCACTGAGATGATGCTGTTATGTAGATTGTAAGAGAGAAGATTGGTGGCATGGAGTCCAGTTTTAACCAAGAGATGATGGTGGCTGTAAGGTGGAGGTAGTGAGAAGTGGATAGAGTCAGGATTTATTTTAAAGTAGAGCCAAGAGTCCAGAATATGTATCAATGGATTGGATGTAAGATTTGAATAAAGGAGAGGAATCAAGGATGATTCCTAGGTTTTTGTCCTGAACAACCCAGAGGATAGTGAGAACACTTGCTGAGATAAGGAAGACTGGAAGGTAAATAAGACGCTTGGACCAAGAATTTTATTTGAACCACATTAAGTTTGAGATGCCTAGTAGACATTCAAGGGGAGATGTAGTCAGCCATGGGTAAAGGAACAACAGGGCAGAGTATGTAAATGAGGGTATCCTAGGGCTCGGGTGGAATCGACTGCCATGAATTGGCTCAAATAACCTAGACAGTGAGAAGTGATGAGTGATGTTACTTAAACGGGGCATGGAAATCAATGAAAAAGGTGTGAGAGTGGCAGGGAGGCTAAGGTAGAGAAGTTTCTCTCTTCCTAAACCTGATTGGCTGGATTTGAAGACATCATAAGTTCCTGTATGAGGAATATCCAGCAAATTACCAGTTGATTTAATAAACTGATAACAAAGTCCACCTTTCAGCCAAAGATTGAAAAACAAACAAACCAATTGCCATCCAGTGGATTCTGACTCTTAGCAACCCTATAGGACTGAGTAGAACTACCCCATAGGGTTTCTAAGGAGCAGCTGGTGAATTCAAACAGCAGACCTTTTGGTTAGCAGCTTAGCTCTTACCCACTGCACCACCAGGACTCAGACCAAGAATAACACATGTGAGGAACTTACTCCTTAGTTCAATCAAATATGTAGAAATTCAAATTTGTAATTTTGGAGATTCCCCCTCTTTTTTTTTGAAATGGGGGGCATTGAGATGGAGGATTTTCTTATGCCCACCATCCTAAGGGATTTAATTAACCCATAGTTGAGACATTGTAAACATCTTAAAAAATTATTACCTTTGAGAAACTTGAGGGTGAGTAGGCATATCACCTGGCTCCTCTTAAACTCGTTTTAAAAACCTCACTTGAAGACTCACCTGCCTTTTTGAATAAGTGACAGCTTGAATAGGCAGGGTTCAGGGAATTGCCAACCAAAGGTATGGTTTCTCCAGAGGCCTCCAAGGGGTGTAAAAGAAGAGCGGAGCCAGACCCCGTGCTTGGGACACACCCTTGGTATGAAATATTTGAGTGTGTGTGTGGTGAGGGGAGCAGTGGGTGTGGGAGAGTGGGGTGGGTGGGTAATCGGGAAATGCCTGTTTTTTTTTTTTTTTTTAAGAAACAGTTTTTTACTTTTTTTTTTTTTTTTAGTTACAATGAACAGTTCAGGGGAGACACATTCCTTATCTGCAGGGGCTAGTGGAAGTGCTGATAGCTGAGAATGTAGCCTGCTCCCCAAGTGTGAGTTGGCATTTTGGAGAGAAAACTTGATGTTTGGAGCACTGACTGGCCCTGCCTTTTCTAAATAATTAAGGATGGTGGGGTGGTGGTGAGAGAAAGAGGATGGTCTATGAACGCTGACCCTGGAAAATTAACCCGAGTGTGTGGGTTGTGGATAGCAGGAAAAGAACATCACCCGCAAATAACAGCAGTGCCTTTATTTATTTATGCTTCTTTTTAGTTCTGAGTTGTTTTTAAGCCACAAATTAATGGGGCCACCATGAGTTTTCAGAGAATGAGTTTTACAAAAATCCAAGTGTTTTAAATACTGCAAGGATTTACTTATATATGCTGTATATGAGAAAAGTCCTTCTAGTTATAGGGAGGAGAAAGAAAGTATATTTAGGAATTAAATTTTCACAGTTCTCTGAATTCTTGTATTTCTCCTGTTGTCCATTTTTCTTTTTTTATCCTTCATCCACCCCTTCCACCTTGACCCACTGTCTTCATCATCTAGTGCTGCCATAACAGAAATACCATGAGTGGATGGCTTTAACCAAGAGAAATTTAATACCTCACATTAAAGTAGGCTAATAGTCCACATTCAAGGCATCAGCTCTAGGGGAAAGCTTTCTCTCTCTTTCGACTCTGGAAGAAGGTCCTTGTCCTTAGCCTTCCCATGGTCAAGGAGCTTCTCAGGTGCAGGGACCCTGGGTCCAGGAGACATGCTCTGCTCCTGGTGCTGCTTTCTTGATGGTATGAGGCCCCCACCTCTCTGCTTGCTTCCGTTTCGTTTTATCTCTGGAGAGATAAAAGATGGTGCAGGCCACACCCCAGGGAAAGGTGACCTGAGTGAGGGTGGTGTTACAATCCCACCCTAATCCTCTTAAAGTAAAATTACAATCACAAAATGGAGGACAACTACACAATAGTGGGAATCATGGCCTAACCAAGTTGAAACACACGTTTTTTAGGGTCATAATTCAATCCATGACACCCACCAAACCAAACTTGTCACCATCAAGTTGATTCCAACCCGTAGAGACCCTAGTTGATTTGAACTCACAGAGACCCTATAGCATAGAGTAGAACTACCCCATAGAGTTTCCAAGGACTAGTTGGTGGATTTGAACTGCTGACCTTTTGGTTACCAGCTGAGCTCTTAACCACTATGCCACCAGGGCTCTTCTTGATCCACAGTCCACCCTAATTCACCACTGTGTTAGAAAAAGGATTTGCTACTCTGAAATAAGAACCTTTTACTATACTTTTGTGTTAGTGGTTGCTTTGGGTATGTCTTTAAGAACTGAACAGTTACCTCATACCCGTTAAAAACCCATTGCCACTGAGTCTATTCCAACTCATAGCAGCCCTACAGGGCAGAGCAGAACTGTGCCATAGACTTTCCAAGGAGCGCCTGGTGGATTTGAACTGATGACCTTTTGGTTAGCAGCCATAGCTCTTAAACAGTACACCACCAGTGTGGGAGGGGTTTAATTGATAACATGATGTCTGGGCTCCTAAGGGAGATGGAATGGATGTGCA
This sequence comes from Loxodonta africana, assembly GCF_030014295.1. NCBI lineage: Eukaryota > Metazoa > Chordata > Mammalia > Proboscidea > Elephantidae > Loxodonta > Loxodonta africana. The sequence goes on from NW_026974879.1 coordinate 530,104, forward strand.
GGAGAAGGGCATGCAGAGTTTGCCTGTATAGTCCCCAGAACTCTGTTCAAGATCATAACACACCTCAGTAATCACTTGAATCTAAACATACAACTTTAACAGTTGATGTAAATGACTTTACACATGAATTTTGGAACTCTTTCTCAATGGAAGTTCCTTCAACCTAGTCGTTTGTTTGTATTCCCTTAATAATTATGAAAACTAACATTTATTCTGTTCATTCTGTGTGTAAGGCCTTTTTCTAAGTGCCATATATTTGTGTGTTTTATTTAACCTGCGTAACAACCTTTTGAATAAGACCCATTTTAGAAATGGGAAACTGAGGCAGTGAGCGGTAATGTTCCCAGATCACCCAGGTGATAAATTCAGTTAGGATTTAAACCCAGGCAGTTTGTTTCAGAATTTGCTTATGTAATCACTGTACATTACAGCAGTGAGCCCTAGTGGCTCTGTGGTTAAAGAACTTGGCTGCTAACTGGAAGGTCAGTGGTTCGAACCCACCGGCCTCTCTGTAGGAGACAGATGTGGCAGTCTGCTTCAGTGAAGACTTACAGCCTTGGGAAACCCTATGGGGCAGTTTTGCTCTGTCCTTTGGGGTCACTATGAGTTAGAATCAACTTGATGACAGTGGGTTTTGGCACAAAATACTAATGTACAGTGTATTCTATATGCCATATATATGTTCAGAAACTAATTTTCCGAACATTTATGCCATATATAGATTACCAATCCAGTTGTCGTTGAGTAGATTTTCACTCATGATGACCCCGTGAGTTTTCAGAGTAGGACCGCCCTCCATACGGTCTTCAATAGCTGTGACCATTTGGAGGTAGATTGCCAGGCCTTTCTTCCAAGGCAACTCTGAGTGGATTTAAACTGCCAACCTTTCAGTTAGTAGCTGAGCACTTAACTCTTTGTGCTACCTCATACATATATATACTAGGAGGTTTTCCTCCTTATTTGTACTTTAACGTTTTTTAGACTGTTATGAATACATGTTCCTGGCAGTTAACTACATGCTAAAGAACAGAATAGGCACATGTAACCCTCTCTTACCTTCTCCCTCCCCTCTTTCACAGAGATGAAATGAAAAGGAATTAATGAGGACAGATTATTGGATTAGGGCCCATACTCAGGGCTCTAACAGCATGGGGAGTTTCTCTTGTCACTTCAGTTCTTGTTCAGGAATTGGTACCTGCTTTTTGTGAATCACAAAGACCAGTGCTTTATATCAAGCCATTTAGATTTGGGGTGTGGAGCAGTGTCATTCAATCAGACAGTGTTCCAGTACTATTCGTAAGATTTCACTGGCCAGTTGTTTTTAGAAATAGATCACTAGGTCCTTTTTCCTGCTTCTCTCAGTCTGAGAGTCCTAGCACGTCTTCAGGTGCTTTCTCCTTTGACCTTGAGGCCATGCCTGCACCCTCTGCAGCCAGGTCTCCCACATGTGCAGCAGCACCAGTAGGTGTGGTAGCCTCTTCAGCCCCTGTCTCCTCCTCCAGATGCTCCTGGAGGTGCCTGGCTCTTCTTGCCAGGACTCCAGGATGCTGACCAGGGACTCAGTGTTGGTTAGAGTGAGGGCAGACCTGATGGCACTCACTTTCTTCAAAAACTCAGCCTCAAGATCAGGGGCCTTTTGCCGACAGGGGTGTGAGATGTTTTGGTCTGGTCTGCCAGACCATGGCTAACCCCTTGACCATACACACTTGGGTAGATACCCGTACTTGACCTATTGATCTCTGGAGTAATTTGATGAGTGAGAATTCTGCCTAGTGGAAGCTGATGAAAAAGGCCTTGCTGATACTTGGGGAATCTTCCTGGGCTTGGAACTTGGGCTTTTTGTTCTCATGTTCTACCCTGAGTGACACTTTCCTCTTGGGTTGAGACTTGCAATAATGGAGAGTTAATTTACATGAGCCCTCTGGGCTCTGGTGTCTGAACTGTGACCTAAGTCTCTGGTCTCAGGGATCCCTGGAGGCCTCTCCATCACCACCATCCTCCACCTCCACAGTCCCCATGGTTTCTTTCTTCTTCCCCAGGCACCGACCATACTTTAGGGAATTTACTCTGGGCAATAAAGTCTCCTCCAGAAAATTTCAGTGATGGTACTACCTTATAGTAAAAGCCTATTGTTTTTCAAAAAATTATAATACATTGATTAAAAAAAAAAAACTCCCAATTTTCTTTTAGTAGATTCCAATTCATAGCAACCCTATAGGACAGAGTAGGACTCCCCATAGGGTTTCCAAGGAGCGGCTGGTGGATTCCAACTGCCAGCCTTTTAGTTAGCAGCCAAAGGTTTATCCAGTGATAGTTTATAATATAAACAGAGGACAGCCACATTAAAAAAAAAAAAATTTTTTTTTTTTTTTGCATTTGTTGGATGGAAGTGAATTTGCTCCTGTGGAATATGGAAATTACCTCATTCTCTGCACCTTCATGATAATACATGGTTTCTCTAAAAGCTGTTTTCTATGAAAGTTATTTTTTTAGGTAAATTTAGAGTGTAAACATTGAAACAGGAGAATCGGTCTCCTCTTTGTAACTTGTTTTCATCCTCCTTTTAAGGGAAGGATTTTCATAGAAGGAATTATTCTTAAAGAGACAGCGTTATTTGTACTTTTCTGTATAATTTAAAACTTCTCCTCGTACCGTTAACTAGCCTACACCCGGAGATTAAAATTGCATTTCTCTGAACAGAAGCCCATTACCACGTCCTTCAGGGTGAGGCAGAAACAGATGTCCATATATGAGAGTCTGATGGCACAAACCTTAGTAGCCAAATCACAACCATGCCTCCTGTGTGTGGGGGGGGGGGGCAGGGCTTGAATATGTCAGCATAAGGCTCAGTATTTTTCTGAGTATGAGGGAATGATTGGCGAGTTAAGGAAGAAAGAGAAGGAGTTTGGGAGGGGAGTGTAAGCTCCAGTGACAGACAGAAGATGGGGTGGGGGATCTCTCAAAGGGTATTAGAGGCCAGTCAGAAAACCAGGAAGCAGCAGGAAGCAGGGCCAGTGGAGGGCAGCACCGCGTGGAGGAGGATAGCAGAGGTAATAGTAGTGGGGAGGGCAACAAAACTGGCCTGAAAAGAGTGATACATGACTGATCCTAGATGAAGCTCAGGTTAAGAAAAGTAGGAAAATAAAAAATTCTATCCTGTAGCCATCTTTGTGGTTAGGGGTTGTTAGGCTCTTGAGGGAGGTGGGCAGGAGACACAGGAGGGTAACGGGAGTTCCTGGATCTAGGGAGGAGTCTACAACCCTTCTGCCCTCAATGATGTGGGTTCTGGGCTCTTCAACCTACTACTCCCAGAACCTCCTGAGTAATTTCCTTAGTTCTTCACATGGTATATTAATTCCATCTCATTAGAAAATATAATAATGAAGTACGCTTCTTCCTACCCACCCTTTCCACCATCGTATACTCTCTGCACCAGTTACCCACTGGCTTCCTTCCCTTCCATCATGTTCAGATCCAAAACAATAGAGTGCCTTGTCTGCAGCTATTCTGGAAAGCTCTCAAACTTACAATTGGATTCTTTCGTTTCATCCCTCATTTATTCCTACATTTCTTATTGACAAAATAAACTTTGGTTAATTATGTACTAAATGACAGAAAGTGTTTTCTCAGGAGAATCTTCCTTATGACCTTAACCATTCATCCCAAATCCTTCATCTTGTCCTACCATGGCTCTCTTTTCTGGTGGAAGTCAGACCTTTTGTTCTGTAGCGCTCATCAATCTGGGACAATTTTTCCTCATCTTTATCTGGAGTCTTAGAGAAAGGCCTTTTCCTCGTGTATCACTGTTTCATCCTGCCTGGGTGAAGATGTCCAAACATAATGGTCTTCTGAAGGACCTTTATCCCTTCTCCCAGCAGGAAGCTTTGATAACCTGGGGACTCTGGCTTGCTCCTGAATTTCCTTGATTCAGTAGCTACGGTTTCTCTCCCACGAGACCTGAGGTCGGCACCCTTTTCAAAAAGCAGCTGAGATCTGAGTTAGCACCAAGGCTTCCGTAATCCTGTGTGACATCATTGCTGACAGTGCTGAGTTCCATGGGCCCAGTTTGAAGCTAAATACGGCAACCAGAAAAACATGAAACTGTCAGGTAGGCACTTGAGAAGTGCTAGTGCCAATGTGGGAAGAAGGAGATTAGATATCAAAAATGAATTGCAACGTTTCTGTGCCCTGTAAGGGGTTACTATCCCCTGGTGGGTAAAGAGAGCACAGGGAATGATAACAGTATCATGGGCAGCTGCTTTCTCCCAGTCCTCTCATTTGACTCTGTTGGAATCATGTCTCTCCAGCTCTGGTTATAAAATGTCTACTCTGAGCCCCTCTTAGGTCTCCTTAGCCTCTGAGGCTTCACACAGGCTCTGCTCTCTGACTAGGAGATGTTCTCTCCCTTCCCGTCTGCTGGCCTACTCTCCCTGGTGAAGCGTGAAGGTGAAGAAAACTGACCCCATTGGAACAGATTAGGCTTATGACTTACCAAAAAGCCCTAAGACTCAGGAGTTTTGTGGTCAGCCAGAATGGGAAGTTTGGGAGTTGACTTGGGGAAAGCCCATGACAGACTCTGCTTTTGTTTAGGATGCCATTTAGAAGAGAAACCAGCAAATGGGGAGACCATTTGAGGAAGAAATTAAGAAGGTTGGGGTGGTGATGAGGAAGGAGGAGACTTCTCCAAGGAAAAGAAAAGTTTTAACATGAGGATGGTAGGGGCTTGTTTTGTGTGACCCCAAAGGACAGAAGGGGCAGGAATGGTAGGGAAACAATAGAACAAAAGATAATCTGTGCCTGTTCACAAATATAACAAATGTCCCAGTGTTTTCACCCTGTTTCCTCAGACTTTTCTCATCAAGCCATCCTTCCGCTTTTACTGAAGCCTGTGGAAAATACCTGGGGCTTCCTGGATGCTCGGCCTTTTTTCATCCCTTAACTATTCAGTCATATTCCCAACTTGGTTCAGGTATCACTTCCTGGTTGCAGTCTTCCCTGAATCTTCTCCTGGTAGATGAGTCCACTTCTTGCTCTGTACTCCATTGTACCCAGGAAACCCTTTACCACAGCATAAAACACAATTGCATTTACTACACATCTTCCCCTCTCTGTGCGCATGCCTTCTATGAGACTCCAGAACACCTTTCATTAGCAGTAGGAGTCGTCTTCTACCTGTTGAAGGCCGACCTTACGGTTGCTTCAGCCATTGAAATAGTAGCAGAGATGATAGAAGGAGAGAATTGAAAAGATTTTACATTGAGTCTTGCCCTTTTGTTGCTCTTAAACCCTGAGAACCTGTGGGAATGACCCCAGGCCAGCCTGCTGAATGATGAGGGACCATTGGAAAGAGGATCCAGCGGTTTCCCTGAGTTGATTTTATGAAACTGGCTCGCAGGTGACCTGGAATCAAATTGTAGACACATGAGTAAGCCCTGCTGCGAGTCACTGTGGCTGGCCCAGATCAGAAGAACCCCAAAGTGACAACCTGAAAAATTGTGAGCTTAGTAAATGGTTGTCTTTTTAAGACACTACCTTTTGGAGTCATTTGTTACACAGCAATACGTGACTGATACACCTGTTGACTTGGCTGTTTCTCTTACCAGGCAGTGAGGCAACTTCTCTAAGTCATTTCATCACCAAGAGCATCTGGCCTAGGGTCTGACATGTAGCTGTTTATACAGGAAATCTTTGTTGACTTAATGCATGAATTAGTAATATGAATTTTATGTGCGAGTCTGCACAAAATCATGTATGAAAAAAAGCATGATTTTTTAAAAAATAAAATGAATTGAGGCTCAGAACTACCTGCTTACAAAATTGAGGGGAGTTTTTAACCTCACTTACTTTTAGGGTACTCCCTCCTCCAGATATGCAGTAATTCCCAGGGTCTAATGAAGGACCAGTGCTTGGAGAAGACCTTCAACACACCCATTGCCTCAGCTTATGTCTGTGATCTCTCTAGAAGCATTCGTTCTGCTGTTTCCATTCTCAGCTGGAGCATGAGAAGCTTGGTGGGGCTGTCAACAGCATAACAGGGTTTGTCTACTTATGTGCCTGCATCAGCCTTTGAGGTGCTGTAACCTATTCCAGGGCACTATCAAGAAGGAGGTCCTACCCCTTCCCAATGTCTAGGACCCTACTATCTGACTGTCACTCTTCCCCTGGGCTCCAGTTCACTCAGTGTGATCACCTCAGTGAGCTGAGGCTTTTACCACAGACTCTTCAGAGTCTTGAAGTTTCAGAACTTCAACACTGTGAGTCCAGCTATCTCCTTGAAATGAGGTAGGGAAGGAGGAAAAATGTAGGAAGACTTTATTTTCCATTTAATGTTGCAATAAAATTTCTTGCCCTGCATTTTCGAAGGGTCCTGCCTAACAATTCCCTCTGTTCTCTTCCAAGATGTAGGTCAATGAAGAGTGAATGTTTGTTGTGTCATAATCTGCAGAAGGCTGCAAAGTGCACATGGGGTCCATTCCCCCGATGCTCACACTAGAGAACCCCACCCACGTGGAAATCTCTGCAAGTGTTACTGAGTCCCTCCCACATCCACAGTGAACAGCTTTCAGATTCTTATAAGAGGGAATTGTGTCCTAACACCAGCTGCTCCCTGGAAACCCTATGGGGCAGTTCTACTCTGTCCTGTAGGGTCTCTGAGTCAGAATTGACTAGATGGCTACAGGTTTGGTTTTTTCTTTCAGCCAAGTGGTGAGAGTTTGATGTCAGCTCCATAATCGTGTTATTAAAAAATGATGACAAAGTACCAGGTGAAAGTAACAAAACAAAACTGAAATGTAATGGCTTTTTCACATTTATTGGCCCCACAGAGTTCCTTCGAGGTGTTTACTTTTCACTAGATTCGGAGAAATCTTTGTGAGAGAGACAACAGCTTGAGATAGCTCCAAAATTACGTTTCCCTCCTTAATGTTAGGTTACATTAAGAGCTGGTTGGCTGGTTTATGATCTGCCTGCTTCACAAAAATAGAAGGCCCATGCAGGCAGGAACTTGTCTGTTGTGTTTGTCAGAGTATCCTGGTACCTGGCACCTAAGAAGTGCTAAAAAATTATTTGAGTGAATGTGGGTGGGTTTTTATAAAAAAACACTGTGTTGCTGTCTTTATTTAGTTAAATAGTGAAAACAGGGATAAGGAAAATGGAGACAATTATTTGTATAATTTAGAGTTACATAAGATGAGAATAGAACTTGAATAATGAAGAGATAAAAAAATAAGCTGTGTGGATGGAATGTACCCCCTTCCCTTTGCTTTGGAGGGAGACATTTTAAAATTGGATTGAACTTGAATAATGAAGAGATAAAAAAATAAGCTGTGTGGATGGAATGTACCCCCTTCCCTTTGCTTTGGAGGGAGACATTTTAAAATTGGATTGTTTTTTCCCTACTGATTTATAGGTTCTATATGTTAATTGAAAAGTTAGTCTTTTAGGAATCACAAATACTTCTATTGAGATACAATTCACCTGCCGTAACACTGCCTTTGAAAATATGCACAATACCTTGGCTTTTAGTATATGGGCAGACTTGGCACAGCAGTCACCACTGTCTAGCTTCAGAATATTTTCAGTGCCCCGTAAATAAAGGCCCTTGTTAATAAAGGTGTATTAACAGTCATCCTCATTACTCCTTTCCTCCAAGCCGTAGCAACCACTAATCTACTTCTGTCTGTGTTGGTTTGTTCTGGACATTTCATGTAAATGGAATCATGCACGATGTGGTCATTTGTGTTTGGCTTCTTTCATTTAGCGTAATATTCTCAAGGTTCGTCCGTGTTGTGGCATGTATCAGTACTTGGTGCCTTTTTGTGGCTGAGTAATATTCCAGTCTATGAATATACCACATCCTGTCTATCAGGTCATGACATGTGGGTTCTCTCCACATTTTGGCTGTTACGAATAACACTACTAGGAATCCTCTGTGTGAGTTTGTATGTGAACATGCTTTTGATTCTCCGGGTGCAGACCTAGGAGTGCAATTGCAGTGTTGTGTGGTAATTCTGTGTTTAACTTTCTGCAGAATTGCCAAACCATTTTCCAAAACAATTGGATCATTTTACATTTCCACCAGCGGTATTCCAGCTTCTCCACATCGTCGCCAACACTTGTCCATCCTGTTGAGTTTAGCCATCTTAGTGGTTTTGAAATAATAGTGCACTTTAGTTTAGATTTGCATTTCCCTGATGACTAATGAGGTTACGCTTCTTTTCCTGTGCTTGTTGACAGTTTCTGTATCTGCTTTTGAGAAATCTCTATTCAAATCCTTAGCCTGCAAACTTTTTTTCAGCTTTTTGCCTGTATTTTTACTCTCTTCATGTACTTTTTGATATGCCAAAGATCTATAGATCTTAACAGTTTTAGCCTTCATATTTTGGGATTTTTAAAAAGTCTTTCTCTTTTATCAATAAAAAGAAAATAAAAACTTCTAAAATTTTTATGGTTGCATATTTTAATTTTAAATATTCTATCCATCTGGAATTTTGTTTTGTGTAAGGTATGAGAAAAAGGATGAAAACATTTTTACAGGTGGTCTGAGTGATTACCAAATTGCTACAAACGCTCCTTTTCCCATGACCCATATCTTCACTGCATTTTCCCGTAGTCTGTACAGAGACGCCTTTTTACAAAGGGAGGCCACCATTCCCAGCCATTTCATTTTAAGGTTTGTTTTCTGCAATTAAATCCCTTGTGTATCTTATCTACACACCTTTTCTTTTAAGCTAATACAAATTTTGTGTGAGTAGGACCTTGGCGAGTGCAAGATGGGCTTGAATTTCATAACTGGTTCCGTGTGGTGCAGCCCAGCAGATGGACAGACAGAAGCAAGGGCTGCAGAGGCGACAGAAGCTATGAGAACGTGAGCCTCTAGAGATTTGCTGTGGAATTTCAGATAAAGATTCCATGTGCCAGGAATAGTCTACATCATGTGGACGCAATGGTGAAAGTACCCATTGTCCCTGCCATGGTGAAGGGGACACCCAGTGCGGGTGGGAGGGGGACTGGTAAAATGCAGTCCAGAGAAAGGACAGACCATGCTCCAGGAACCACACTGGACTTCAGAGAGCTTTGTTGGCTGCCGTTCATCTGTCCGGCTTCTAGATGTCAGAGTGCCCCCAGGCTCAGTGCTTAGTCCTCTCTCTCTGTTGACACCCTCTCTCTAGGATGCCTCAGTGAGTCCGTTGCTGTCTGTCTGTAGCTGAGGATGTGATGTTTACACCTCCATCCATTTCAACTCCTCCTGGTTCATGACTTCTATTCAAATGTCAGCGTAACTCTCTGTACTGAGTTCTTCATCTGTAAAATGTGCCTTATAATGATACATTCCTCACATGGGTATCATGCAGAGCAAGTATCTTAAGAAAGGAGAAGCCCTCACAAGAGTCCTGGCACCAGTAAGTGTTAGCTGTCAGTATTATTACCTGACATCTTTACGTAGATGTCTGACAGCTATGCCATGTTACCAACGCCATGAAACAATTCTTGGTCCCAACCCCGTTCCACCCTTATCGATGAATTTCTCAGGGCTTCAGTGATGGGAATGTGTGCGTTTTTCCACATAATGGACATGGCTAATAAAGGTTGGCCTGGTCCTTCATAATAAGTTGCTCCAAAGTTTATATGGGTGGACTCTGACAAGTGATAGCCAACTAATATAGACAAAAAATAGAACTCTCAGCTGCTCATATTTGTATTCTCAGCCTAGAATATCTGGTGAGGGTACTATATGGACTGAATTGTGTAACCCCAAAGGTACATTGAAATCCTAACTACTGTACCTATAAATGTGACCTGATTTGGAAATAGGGGATTTTTAAAATGATTTTAATGAGGCCATACCAGTGTAGGGTGGGTCCTAAACCTAACCCCTTCTGAGTTACAAAAAGAGCAGAATAGACACAGACACAAACAGGGGAAGAGGGAGACAGACAAAGGGGAAGATAATCTACAAGGCCAGGAATGGAAAGGGTGGCTGGAAGCTGCTAGAAGCTGAAGTAGACACGAGCCATGCCCTGAATTCCTACTTCTAGCCTCCCGAACTGTGAGAAAATAAATATCTGTTCTTTAAAGCCACCCAATTGTGTTATTTTTTTCTCATGGCAGTACTAGATGACTAACACATACCCATGGTTATACATGAAGCCTGGTGTAAAATAGTGTTCTCCCCTCCTTGTCTAGCCCACCCAAATCCTGCTATTTCCCTATCAGTGTCCTCTGCTTTCACTAAGAGCTACAACAGAGTCGGCTTGATGCTGATGCATAGAAATGCAGTTTATTTTTTAGTTTATATTTACGATTGACTGGCATTAATTTCAATGGTTTGTAAATTTTCCTGTGGAGGCATTTCTGTAATCTATGAATAATAGCAGTTGCAGCTTTTCCTTCTTTTTGTTGTCATTTTGTTGTAGCTTGGACCTCCAGTGTTAAATATTTAATATAAATAATGATAGAAAGCATCCTTATTTTTTTAATATTTTTTTGTGTGCTTTAAGTGAAAGTTTTCAAATCAAGTCAGTCTCTCACATAAAAATGCATATACACCTTGCTACACACTCCCAATTACTCTCCCCCTAATGAGGCAGCCTGCTCTCTCCCTCCACTCTCTCTTTTCGTGTCCTTTTCGCCAGCTTCTAGACCCCCTCCACCCTCTCATCTCCCTTCCAGGCAGGAGATGCCAACATAGTCTCAAGTGTCCACCTGATCCAAGAAGCTCACTCCTCACCAGCATCCCTCTCCAACCCATTGTCCAGTCCAATCCATGTCTGAAGAGTTGGCTTCGGGAATGGTTCCTGTCCTGGGGCAATGGAAGGTCTGGGTGCCATGACCACTGGGATCCTTCCAGTCTCAGTAAGACCATTAAGTATGAATTTATGAGAATTTGGGGTGTGCATCCCACTGTTCTCCTGCTCCCTCAGGGTTTCTCTGTTGTGTTCCCTGTCAGGGCAGTCATTGGTAGTAGTCGGGCACCATCTAGTTCTTCTGGTCTCAGGATGATGTAGTGGCTGATTCATGTGGCCCTTTCTGTCTCTTGGGCTCGTAATCAAGTCGTGTCCTTGGTGTTCTTCATTCTCCTTTGATCCAGGTGGGTTGAGACCAATGGATGCACCTTAGATGGCTGCTTTCTAATGTTTAAGACGCCAGACGCCAGTCTTCAAATTGGGAAAACATCCTTATTTTAATGCTAATTAATTTTAAAGAGAATGTCCCACATTTCACCATGAACTATCATTCCAGTTGTATTTTTCCAACTTAAGGAACTCCTTTTCTGGTCCATGATTGCTCAGAGTCCTTATCTCTCAGTGTGACTGGATTTTATCAACTGTTTTGTCCCCATCTCTTGAGGTGAGCATGTCTTTTCTTCTTCCATCTATGCTTATGGTGAATTAAATTATTAAATCTTTAATGTTCACTCAAGCTTGCATGCTGACGATAAACCTCCTTGATGATGGCGTATTACATGGTTTATACTTTGCTGGATTTCCTTTGCCAGTATTTTATGTAGGTTTTTGCATTTCAGTTACTTAGTGTGCTTGCCCTGTAACTCTTCTTCTACCATCCCTGTCTAATTTGGTGTCAATATTAAACTAGCCTTAGGGATGAAGTAGAGGAGCATCTCATCTTTTTCTCTTCTTTTCTGACTTTGCATAAGATTAAAATGCTCTGTTTCTTGCCTGTTTGCTGCAACCTGAATGAAAGTGGTCTTGGCCTCTTATTTTCTTAGGGAGATCTTGAACTACTGACCCATTTTGTGTAGTGATTAAAGGTCTTTTCTGGTGCTACTTAGAAAAATTTCCACTGCATGTTCTAGGCTGCTAGGATTTCCTCTTTAAATGTTATGTTGTTATCACTATTTTCAGTCTCATCCACGTCAATTACTCAATCCCAGATTTTCCCTCATTTTTCCAAAGTCAGACTCTACATCTTTTCCTGGCACCAATTCCCTTATCTAAGACTTCTTTGCAAACAAAAATACAACCCAGCATCTTTGAGTCCATGATGTGAGAATACAGTCCCATATAACTTTTTTTGTAACTGTTGTTAAGTGTTTCTCCTCTTTTTTTTTTTTTTTTTTTTGTTCATTTCCCACCTATCTAGCAGTTTCAAAGTTGTGCACTTCAGGTTGAGGTCATTAGCTTGATTGACTCTGTGCAGGGCCATGGGGTGCCAGTTGCAAATGCGCATCAAAAGAGCACTCCTCTAGGACTAGGAGGCAGGAGGATGTGGTTGGGAGGTTGCGGGAGGGGGGAGGGAACTGGGCAGGGCTGTGTGGAGAGGGGCGCCCAGGGGAGGTGCCAGGTCGGAGGCTGCCCCACCACAATCTCACGTGCATCAGGAAGGAGCTGGCTGCAGGAGCCTTTCGCAAGAGTCCCAGCCCACCCAGCCTTGCCCTGAACTCAGACCCGCTAGGCTCACAGGTCCCACCAGAACTAGGGGAAGCCTGAGGCTACCGATGTCAAGTCCCAGGGTACACCCCTGAGCCCAGTCACAGTGCTTATGCTGGGATAGGAGGGCAGAGGAGGCGTATGGGGACTTGGGTCCAGAGGGTGACCCAGAAAGGGTGGGAGAGTTGTGGTCACCCTAGGACTCTGGCTCCGCACGTGAAGGGCCCCAGGTTGCACTTCCAGGAGGAGAAGGCGAAGCCACAGAGGCCACACTGCTCACACAAACAATCCCCCACCCCCCTCTGCCCTTTCTCCAGGCTGGATGCCCCTCCTGTGCTGTCCTCAGAAGGGCTCTTCAGGGACCGCACCCCTAGTTTGCGGAGCAGCAGAGCCTGCCCCAGTCTGGACTAGGGACTTTATTTCCTCCACTCTCACCACTGGCTGAAGGCAGACTCCTGTCTCCACAGACTAAAGAGGAATTATCAAAATGAGCTCGAAACTCTAGATTTGAGTTAAGGATCATAAATTAACACAGAGAAATACAACTTTAACAACAAAGACCTGTTTGGAGCCCCAGTTGCAATTAAAAAAAGAAAAAAACTTGAACAGGGGGAGTGATAAAGTCTTCCTTCTTTTCCACCCTCTCTCGGTGGTCCCAAGCTTTCTCATCTCCCACCTCACAAGACTGTATCAACTGCTTTGAGACTTTTAGAATAAAGATCCCCAGGCATATCACTGCTGTTACCCTGTGAGGATTTCCCCAGTGCTGAGTTAGACTAAGACAGAATCCTTCCAAGGCTTCCAGGGCCTGTGTACTGGACGGTCAGCACACGGAGCCTCAGAGCCCACTTTGTTTTTCCTGCAGTTGGGCACGACCCCAGGGACATGACCCTTGAGAGTGCTGACACTTCCTGCAGGCAGTGACCCTCCCCCTGGGCTTCTCTCTGCCTGGGTCTCAGAATCTCTGAGGCCAACTTGTACCCTCGGAAGTGTTTCTGCTGAAGGACACGTAAACAGCACTGTGGATTTGTGTCCTGCAGTCTGCAAAACTGCCTTCCCTGAGTGGGGTGAGGAGCTACTGAAATACTGAAATCATTGAAACTAGCAGAAGCCACAGCTCATGGTGCTGGGAGAAAACTGGGAAGGACGGAGAGGTGAAGAGGCTATAAAGGCCCAGTCGTGAAGGCGACCATGGGCCAGGATGTCCTGAAGTCACAAAGCTGACCAATGCTGAGTGCCCTAAAACCTGCCACTCCTGTGCCTATCTTTTCTTTCAATGGACAAAGTCTTTCCCTGCTCTTATGTGCCTGGGCTGGAAGGGCCTTTGACTTATAACATGAAGCAGCCTCCAGAGCCTCTTGGGGCAAGTGATGGTCAAGGAGGCTCTGCCTAACCCCACCCTGCCCTTCCCACTTGTCAGAGGACCAGGAATTTCAGTCTTCCAGCTCCTGGGCTGATCTAGTGACTTGTAACAGGATTTCGCTGGAACTGGAAGGTATTGAAGACAGGAAGTACTCCTGGGTTTCTTCACCCAGCTGAATGCCTAGTTCCTGGTCTTATTACACGGCTTACATTCAGGATAAGAAGAGGCGTTTGGAGCTTTACGCATGACCTCTTAGCAGAGGTTTCTGTTCAGGAGCGAAGAGGTAAAAAGAAGCAGTGTCTACTAAGTCCTTTTCCAAGAGTCTCAGGAAGTTCTCACAAAGACCCTCTCAGGTAAGGACTGACGGGAAATGCCTTGGTTTAATATTAAACTTTGCCCTTGACACATTTTGTTTATGGAGGGCATATACATATTGTCCGCTCAAGGAAGCACTGTAGTTCTTATCTAGACTTTATGTAGAATGAGTATATGTAAAACCTAAACTTGGTCCTTAAGCAAGCGGTTACCTCTCAGAGAAGGCCTATGGGAAGGTTTCTACCAAATTCTGTGGTGCTGCCATTGCTCCAAGGAGCCCAGGTGGTGCCAAATTTGAGCACTCGGCTGTTAACCGAAGGTTAGTTTTTTGAACCCACCAAAAGGCTCTAAGGAGTAAAGACCTGGCGAACTGCTTCCGTTAAGATTACAAACCAGGAAACCCTATCGGGGCAGTTCTCCTTTTACACTGGGCCACAATGACTCAGAAACCCACTCGATGGCACCTAGCAATAACAACAGGAAGCCGTTGCCCCCCATGTGCTTGAAGTGCCTCTCTGGGGAAGGTTGGCCTTCAGAGCCAGCTCATGGCCACACGAGAACTGAGGTTCATGTTTTGTTACCCCACCTTAGTTTCAGTCAGTAAATTTATTTTCCAGTTTATTCACGAGACTTGACTGCAGACATCTCTCAGGTATTGTCAAAATTAATTCCATTCTCTAATAACGATTTGCCAGGACATATTTCCAAGCGTTTCCAAGAGACTGGAAAAACTTTCCAAAGAGGCTTGTCCAGCGCCATGTTGTGCAGTAACTACAGTGTAGACGTAGTATATTAACCACATAGTTTCCACGTTTTCTGCTTTCCATAAATACAACTGAAATTCCAAGTCTACCACCTGAAGTACTTCCTTTAGTGTTTCACTTAGAAGTCTGGTGATGAATTCTCTCAGGTTTCTTTCCCCTAAGAATGGCATTATTTGTGCTTTACTCCTGAAGGTAATGATACATAGATACATGATACATAGAATTCTGGGTTAATATTTCCATCTTTCAGGGTTGAAAAAATGATGTTTCACAATCTATTTTTTTGGCTTCCTTGGCTTCTGATAGTGAATACAGAGTCATTCAAATTATTTTTCTCAGGTGAAATGTGTTGTTTTCTCTCTACCTCCTTCCTGAGTATTTTCTTGACCTTTGTTATTCTGCAGTTGATTATGATGTATAGTATTTTTATGCAAGTAACCCATGTTCTATATGTATATATATGTGTGTCAACTGTTTTTCCCCTCCCGGGTGTGTCTGTGAGTACAGTATACTGTTTTTTTCTTTTTACATGCTGCTGTTTAAAAAAAAAAAAACAAAATTAGAGTAATGTACTTACAAATATACTTGGGATGTGGGGTAAGGCCCACTGGGTTGGCAAAAAACCTATAACCCGCAGAATATTTTTGTGCAAATACGGTATTGGGGCATGGAATTCTTTAACTTGCTGTGGTTTGCTGAACTTCTTGAATCTGTAAGTTTATGTCTTTCACCACATTTGGAAAGTGTTCAGCCAGTATTTTTTCAAATACTATTTTCTTCACCACACATTTTGTCCACTTCTTCTGGAGTTCCAATAAGCTTTTTGTCTAGTTCTTGAGGCACTGTCCATTTTTTTTCCATATTTTGCTCTCTGTTTGCAGAATGGATATTTTCTACTGATCTTATTTCAAGTATTTAGTTTTTTTCTCTGTCATCACCATTCTGCTATTGTGAAAATATCAACTGAATTTTTGATTTCTACAACTGTACTTTTAACATGTAAAATTTTCATTTGCAAATAGCACCTATTATCTTTCCATTTATTTAAAAAGTGTCCCTGTTATTTCTTGGATTAGAATAGCATTTTAAAATCTGTTTCTTATGATTTTGAGAGTACAAGTCCTGCTTAAATTTTATGGAGAATTTTTTTGTTTTTAGCAGTCAATTGACCCAGTTATGTTCAGGCTCCAAGTTCTGTCCCATCTTCTGTATTCTATGGTTCAAATGTGAGTTCAATTTTTGAAGGCTTTGCAGCTGTATTAAAGTCTAATCTATGTGAGCGCCACTCAGTATGGAACCTTGATGGCATTCTAACCCATAGTGCGGGTCTTAAAGGATTTGATAATGCTTCTTTGGGTCAGGGCAATGGATATGCACCTGGGGGGTGAACCAGGAGTTCATGGCAAGTCTGCAGAATCTCTTTCTTGCACAGCCTCCTCTCTCTCTTTCTCTTCTGCTCTCTGAGTTCAGAAGGAGTGCTTTCCTGGCCCACTGGCGGGAATGCTGGGGCTTTAATCTCCTCATTCTGTTGTGCACATCAGTGACTGGTTCTGCCTATGGGGCCAAAGCACTGGACAACCAGCCAAAAGGCTGGCAGTTTGAACGTGTCAAGAAGCACCTCAGAAGACAAGCCTGGCAATCAGCTTTTGAAAAGTCTCACCCTTTGAGGTAGAATTGACTAGGTGTCAGTTAACAGCAGAGAGAGAGAAAATGTAATGGAGCTTTCTCTACAATATTTGGTTCTTCCATACTCTGGTCAGAGAGAAGGATTCTCCTTTGCCAGAGTTTCAGGTGTCTGCCCACCTGCCCACCTGCCCGTCTCTCTCCTTTACGGACCTTCTATCCCATTTATATGAGAGAGGGCTTCTCTCGGAGCTGTTTCTGTGCACAACGGGTGTGCAGCTCTGAGATTTGGGCTCATTTAATTTCAGCCTCTGGAATGTTCATACTTTATGTTCTGGTTCCGCTCCGCCCCCATCCACCTTCAACAATTTCCTTTGCAGAGTCCTGAGATAGTGTCCCATGCATTTGTCCAGATACTTAGTTGTCAGATACCAGCATAGCCACCGGGGGCAGTGCTGTTGTGGTTGGTGGGGGAGGGACTGTACACTGAAGGAGCTGCAAGACCTGGCTGTCTTGCGTGAGCAGGACGGGGGTGTGCTGAGGAGTGGGTGCTGAAGGTGCTGAGTCAAGGGGAGTTTAATATAAAGTTGGGTCAAGGAGAGTTTGTTGACAAGGATTTATTGCCATAGCAAGGGTTCTGGAAATGGGTTTAATATGCTGTGGGATTGCTTTTGGAAGCTTAGAAAAGGCAATGGCCCACATTCTCTGAAATCGAAATGCCAGACCTGCTAGGTCAGATGTTGGAAGAGGGATTAAAAGCCTCCAGTATGTGGGCATGTCTGAGTTAGTCTTCTCTAAGACCATTTCTTGGAGGTCCTGAAGGATACCCATTTCATCAGAAGAATAAGGAATGCGGAGATGAGGGGAGCACCAGCAACACAGAGCTTACCAATATGTATACTTTGTAGGGAGTCCCTGGGCGCCACAAACAGTTAAGTGCTTGACTATTATCCGAAAGTCTGGCAGTTTGGCAGTTTGAACGTACTCAGAGGATCCTTGGAAGACATTCCTGGCCATCTGCTACTAAAGGATGAAAGCCTTAAAAACACTCTTGAACAGTTTGTTCTACTATGCCCACATGGGGTGGCCATGAGTCAGAAATGACTTGATGACAACTAACAGCAACAATCGTCTATAGGCTCAGGTTGTTAGTGGGAGCTGGGCTGCCTAGTAGCAATGCAAATCATGGGATCCCAGCTCCACAGAGGCCAGGTGGAAGTACTTAACTGTCAGAAACAAGTTGTGTGTGATTCCAATAATGGTCAGCAGGTCAGAGTAGTAGTTATCTATTGGGGCATAATAGATTCTCCCCAAACTTAGCAGGTGTGAGATAAATGGAAAATTAATATTCAACTCATTCTGATAAATTTGGAACTAGACAAAAGTTTTGGTATCACTCAACATAGTTTTAAGGTGAAGGAATAAACTAGAAAATTTAAATAACTAGTATAAGTATAATAAGAGATTTTTCAAATAATGATGATATAATTGCATACCTGAATAAAAGACAAATACATCAAAATCAATGGTTTCTCTCCAGTATAGACATGAGGGTCTCAAATTGGCAAGGGTGAGAAGGGCAGACCGTTCTCTTTCCCCTACTACTTGACTGGATCAAACTGTGTTCAAAACTGTAAAATATTTAGGAAAACATTGTTTTGACCAGAGCAGCAAAGGACTTCTATGACAAAAACTAATGTACTAAAATACATAAAATGAAACCTGAATATATGCAAAAAATATGCCATATTTTCAAATGAGAAGTCTTGTCAATCAAATGGAGGTCCCTAAAACTCATATATAAGTGGAGTGTATTTCCAGTCGGAATATTAAGATAGTTGTTTTTGAATTGTATACAGTAATCGTATGCTACAAATAGTACAGTAGATAGCAGAGGATGTTGCTGGTGTTAGGAGACTTGGAGTCCATTTCTGACTCATAGTGATCCCATTTCACTGCCCCATAGGGTTTTCTAGGCTGTGATCATTATGGGAGGAGAACAATAGGTCTTTCCCCTCAGTGCCCCCTGGTGGGTTCGACCTGCCAAACCTTCTTTGGATTAGCAGATGAGCACTTAATCACTGCAACACCACGGCTGCTTTAAAAGGTATAGAGAAGAAAAACATGAAAAAGCAGGATACTGACAGGTGTCTACCTCCTCAGGTAACAGAAAAAATTGATATTACATAGCATAGAAACTGACAAGTCGACCAATGAAACAAAATCTGCTAAGAAGTCACAATAACCATTGATACAAAGGCGGTATTTTGAGAAAATTATATTTATTTAATAAACGGTGCTGACTCAAGTGATCGTTCTGGGGGACAAAGCTTGAGAAAATGTGATACACAAATGATAGATTTGGAAAATCATGTGAAATGGAGATGATAAGACTTAAGAACAATTTCCATTTTACACAGAAGGATAAAAGTTAAGCACTTGAAAAATGAGCAGTGAATTCAAACAGATCGTTCACAGCAAATCCACATGCCCAATAAACATAGTCCAAGTTGCTCAAAAACACTGGTAGTTAAGAAAATATCAAAGTCCCAGTGAAACTGGCACAATTTAAAAATCAACACCATCTGTGGCTGGCTGGGCTGTGGGGAGAAGGATACCCTGAGACATGGCTGGAAAGGTGCTTTAGGACAGCCTATAGGGGAAAGACACGGCCATGGCTCTGTACTTTTAAAACATACTTTGAGCTGGAAATCTCACTCTATGGAGTCTATTCCACAGAAACAGATCCTGTAGTATACAACGGATAGTTAATATTAATGTTGACCAAACATTGACTGTACATTGATAGTTGAATGATAGATAACTTATGGTAAAGCTACATCATCAATAAATGAGTTGTAGTAGTTGAGTGGGAAAAATATCTGTGAAGTATTATTTATTACTGAAAAAATCTAGGTGCATGCAGAGAAGTGTATATAAAATGAGCACATCTGGGTTAAACAAAATCAATTGTTTGAATATGCTTGAATACCTGTTTATGTTTATGAGTGTGTATAAGTCCATGTGCTTGTTTAAGCAAGGATAAGAGAGACTACTTACCACATTGTTAACCTGAATTATCTTGGATTCACTTGCAGGAAAGAACAGGGGGAGGAGAGCTAGAACACGCAGGAAGAGTGGACTTAAAAAGCATGGATGATAATGTTTCCATTTTAGTAGTGTTATGTATGGACGAACAAATCTGTCTTAAAGGGAGAAAGCCAGAATATTCCTTAGAAGCAAGGATGGCTTTGGCCATGTTATCAAGAGGGAGGGACCAGTCCCTGGAAAAGGACATCATGCTTGGTAAAGCAGAGGTCCAGTGAAAAAGAGGAAGACCCTCAATGAGATTGATACAGTGGCTGCAACAGTGTGCTCAAATAGAGCAACGATTATTAGGATTGCCCGTGACCAGGTGGTGTTTTGTTCTGTGGTGCAAAGGGCCACTGTGAGTCAGAACTGACTTGATAGCTTCTGACAAGAACATGTAGAAGTATAGATAAAGTGTACTGAATTGAGATCATCTATTTAAATTATTCATGTAAGTTAAAAGATCAAAAAATATAGTGTCAGTGCCATATCTAATGACTTACAGAGAATCAAGGTAGAATATCAAGTGAAATAAGGGGCGAGAGCAATGTGGATGGAGTGTGACCAGGCTTCCATAAAAGTAAACACCCCAGCAAATGTACTTGTGTACCTGTGACTGTGTGTATGTGTCCCTGCAGAGAAACGTAGGGAAGGATACACGTGTGTCTATTAACATTGGATACCCTGGGGGAGCAGGACCAAATTACATAGGAGGGTGGGACCCTGACATAAATTTTTTTGCCACACAAATCTGTGATCTTGCAAATGTGATAAAAAAACAACTTCAGAGCTTTGGAAATTCATAAACATCATAGATACATGTATATTTTAACGTGTTTTGTTAAATATTTAAAATAGGTGAAAATTCTCCAGAATGACAGACAAAAGATTTGAATCACTGGCAGGAGAGCACACCGCAGAAAGTAATAATAAGATCCAGTGGATTTCTTGTTGTTCTTGGAGCCAGTGAGTTCTTCTGGTCTTTATAACTGGAAATGACCAAAAATAATTTTGGGAAGTCAGTAGAGTTACCCCTCAAACACATCTTGCAAGCACACGTCTACAGCTAAATGTAGAAGGCTGGACACCATGTGCAATTCACTAGGTAACTCATGCGCCTCTAGAAGATTCTCTTTCCTGGATATGCTGCTTCCACCTCCTCCCTGCCTAGCCCCACTGGATAACCCACCTTTGTGCATTCGAGGCCCCATTCAGGTCTGAGCCTAGATCATAGAGGACATCAACTGGGAAGGTAGCTTTTAAGAAGAAAGATGTTGATGAAAAGATTTCAGAAACCAGCACCTCCCCAGCCAGCCTCTCCCCAGCCTGGGAATGCCAACCCCTCCCACCCTGATACCTCTGAGAATCTCTGATTTTTCGGTTTGGATCCTTAGGAGACTGCAGAATTTACCTGGTCTGAACACCTTGGTTCTTTTCTGCCTGTGACCCTCTGCCTCGCAGGAGCCGTCCCTGTCACTCTGAGGAATACACACAGGACAGACTGTGGACGGAGGTGCCCATCCTAGAGGCCCTGCCCTCCATTCCTCTGCCCCTGGGGGGTTCCCTGTGATACTTGTGGTCTCATTTCCTGGAAAGATGGATACACCCCTGTCATGTCCAGAGATTCCCCAGACTTGGGATTTGATGTCGCGACTGAGACTGGGGCTTTGTTGTCCACTGTTGAGTCTGGGCCTGAATCTGCCCCTGCTCACCATTACCTCTGATCACCTGTGTTCTCGCTGTTCTCCCTGGGTTTGAAGCCTTTCCTCTCTTTTGGTTCTTTCACCTCAGAGGGCCTTTTTCTTCCAGTTCTTTGACCTCGCAACAGGTCAGATTTGACCACAGGAAAACAAAAAAAAATTAGCAAGTTTGTTTGACATGTCAAGAACCGGAATGTACAGCTTGATTTAGGAGAAGAAAAAGTTCCAAAGCTCTACCCCTTACCCTAGGACATGCTCTACAGGAAATATCCTGCAAGCCCTGGATCAACTCTTATCCAGAAATGGTTAACACCCAGGGGGATTTTTCTACACCACCTCCCACTTACATTCCCCTAATGTGGCAAAAAGGATGCATCCCAATCATAAACCCAAATTCACCCTAGGAGACCAGAAGACATGGCTTGGGTGAGTTCATTTTCCTTCCACCTGCCCTCCTCTCCTCCTGCCAAGCCCTGCCTCTTTCTCTGCCTCTATACTGCTGGGAAGGGACCCAGAGTTGTTTGTTTAGGGCTTTATGTCCACTGCTCACCTGCAGACATGTTTCCCAACAGCCTGCCATCTTTCTGATTCCTTCTCCTCCAAAGAACTCAGTGACACCACCTTCACCATCACGCCTCAGCAGGGCCCCCCCCAATCCTCCCAAGTCCCACTGAAATCCCATTTCCCTTTTCCTATTTATGCTGCGCTCATCCTTAGGGTCCCAAGATCTCACCATCCAGATGAGGCCTGTCCTGTCCTCTCCTGGGCCAGGGGAGCCTCTGAGGGGACCTGGTGTCTGCGGTCAGGTATCTGGGGCTTCTTCCATCCAGATCCCCCTTAGGGCTGGAGTTCTCTGTGCGCTTGGGTTGGGAGGGTTGGGGTCACAGGGGAAGGAGGGTATGATCTTCCAGGGGAGCTGGGTTAAACGAACCTGAATGGAGGTCTCTCCTGAAGGGCCCACGTTTCCAGCCCAAAGGCCCTGTTCCTCCTAGTCCCGGGGTTCTAGCACGTCTTCAGGCGCTTCCCCTTCTGGCCTCGGTGGTGCGCCTGCTCCTTCTGCAGCCTGGCCTCCTGCCTCTTCAGCCTGTCCAGCTGGTGCCTCAGCCTCTTCAGTTCTTCTCTCTGCTTCTCCAGCTGCTCCTCCAGGCGTCTGCAGACAGCTTTCTTCTCCCTCACCTCCCTCTTCTTGGCGGCCATCAGGCAACGCCTGGCCAGCTGGTGGCAGCGTCTGGGCCTTCGCTGGACTGAGCGTGGCAGCCGCCTCTCCAGCAGCTCTTCAAAGAAGACCGGCAGCTGAAGCCCTGGCTCACACCATGCTCCGCATGGGCCACGAGGGCCTCCCGGGACTTGAACACGCGTCAGCAGGCCACGCAGCGGAAGCCGCGCTCACGGGTCACCAGCCACTCCGGGGTGGTTGCGCGGGGTCTCTCAGCATGCTCCTCCCGTTGGTCAGTGGGCTCCTGGGTACAGGTCTGGGGCCCCTCCTGCCAGGGCTCCAGGTTGCTGACCAGGGACTCAGTGTTGGCCAGACTGGGGGCAGAGCCGATGGTGCTCTCCTCAGAGAGCTCGGCTTCAAAGACCTGGGGAATCTTGCCCACGGGGGCAAAGGAGGTTTTGGTCTGCCGGGAGACCGCCACCCCCTTGACCGTGCGCACCTTGGTGAAATATGCGCACCTGACCCATGGCTTTCCTGGGGCAGTCCCGTAGTTGGGGGAGTGAGAGGTCTGCTCGGTGGAAGATAAAGGAGAAGGGTTCTCAGATTGTTTTGGAATCTTCCTAGGCCTGGAGCTTCGACTTTTTTCATGGGATGTTGTTGACTGTTGCACATTTTCCTCTTGGATAGAGACCTCTGAGAATAGAGAGTTAATTTACTTGACCTTTCAGGGTCCTTATTCTCACCTGTGAGCCCAAAGCTTTGGTCATAGGGACCCCTGGAGGCCTCTCCATCACCACATCCTCCACCTCTGCAGACCCCATGGTTTCTTTCTTCTTCCCCAGAGACCCACCACCCTTTGGGGGCACTGCTGTGGAAGACAAAGTCTGCATTGTAAAGTGGCACTGTTTATGGTAGTTCATTTTTTAAGAAGTTACTTTTCTTTAATTCCACATTTATTGAATTCCAATGAATTTGTTCCTTTGGAACTTAGAAATGACCTCATTCCCATGAAACTTCATAATAAATGTGTGACTTGATGTTTTGTATGTGGGTGATATTCTTAGTAAATTTGGAGAGTAAACACTCCAGAGCAATGGTCACCTCTTTTCATCCTCTTTTTACTGAAAGGCTTTTTATAGAGGAGTTATACGTAAAGAGAAGAATGTGTATATTTAGTTATGATTCTTACATGTCTACCTCTTCCTTGCACCCTTCTTAACCCAGCCACAGTAGAAGATGAAAATTGTTTTTCTCGGAATAGAAGCCCAGTCCTTAGTAGATGAAGTGAGGCAGAAAGAGATGGCCGTATCCGAGAACCTTGATGCGAGAACTTCAGATGGAGAACACACAGCCTCCTCTCCTGTGTATGTCTCAGTGGGTTGTCTGTGTCAACCTAAAGGTCTGTGTATGTTTTTGAATCTGTGGGAATGACTGCAGAGTTCAGGATGCAGAAAGAGATGGAGCTCGGTCGGGTGTGTTGGATGGAGGGAAAACTTGAGAGAGAGACAAGATTCGGAGATGGAACATGCCAGCAGTTGGTTAGAAGGATACAGAGATCAAGGAGGGAGCAGAAAGCAGGGTTCAGCCGCTGAAGGGCAGAATGGGGCAGCAACAAAGAAGACAAAGGGGGGGCAGACTAGTCAGAGAAAGAATGGATAACTAAGAATGATAGCAGAAACTGAGGTTAGCTATAGTTGGAATTTTAAAATTCTTTCCTGCTAGACTTTGAAAACATCATGCTAAATGGAATAAGTTAGGCAAATATATAGAAAGCAAGGATTATTGGTGGTTGCCAGTTGTGGGCAGGGGGAAGGGGAAGTTTTTCCACTGGGGCATTGAGGTTGTGTTAATGGTTGTAGAAAAGTTTGGAGAAGGATATTGAGAATGGTTATATGACTTGAAGAATGTAATGAGTATCACTGACTCATACATTAGCAATTATTCAGTTATGTTTTATGTATATTTTCAACACAATTTAAAAAAATAAAACTTTGCAATTACAAGAGAAAAAAAACGATCTATACTATAGCTGTCTTTACCTAGAAGAAATGTTAAACCCTTAGGTAAAGATGGTCAGGAGACCTTGGAGGAGAAGGGAAATCCCTAGAGCTAGAGGGGCAGGGCCTTCCTGGACCTTCTTCTGCCTGAGTCCAGGCTGAGGACTGTGGCAGCTTACATTGACTGGAAACTCTGAATGAATGTGTCGTACTGTGCTCCATCACACCACCCACTCCCAAAACCTCCTGATAAATTTGATATTTTTTTTAATTCGCATGAAATATTAATTCATTCTCATGAAAAAATTATTTACAAGTCTCTGTAACCACCCTTCTCCCTGGTTCTATACCCACTGCCCCAGTTGCCCACCTGCGTTCTTTCCACTAACAAAGCAGGAGAGTTCACAAATCTGACTTGTCTGCTACTGTTATGGAAAGCCCCTCAGATGACAGTAGAGTTCTATACTTCACTCACATATTTATTCCTTCATTTATTTATTCACACTATAATTTCTTACTGTTTACTAATTGACAGGAAGTTTTTTCAGGTGAAAGCCTCGGTGATCCCTTGTGGTCCTTGTTTCCGGGGTGAATCAAACCCCTTGCTGCCCAGCACCCATCGCACAGACTGAATTTTCCTCCCACCGTTACCTCGGGCCTTGGAGAAAGGCCTCTTCCTCATGTATTGCCGCTCCATTCTGGCTGGGTGAAGATGAACCACGAAGGATGGTCACCGGCAAGATGTTTCTCCTCCTCCCACGTAGAGATGATGTCCCAAACTCTCACAAGTTGGGGACCTTGATTTAGGCAGAACCGTTTGTAATTTGGTATCCAAAGTCGCTCTCCCACAGGAGACCTCAGACCGACAACCTCTCCAAAGAGCAGTTGGGATCTGAGTGAGCACCAAGGTTTCCAGTAACTCTTGTGTGACATCATCGCTGACATCGCTCAGTTCCAAGGGCACAGTTTGAATCTAAACAGCGCACTAGGAAAAAATATGGCAACTGTTGTTGGAGAGGCTAGGAGGCTGGGAGGAGGGAAATTATATCTTAAAAATGAATTGAAATGTTCACTTAAAGAAGTCAACATCTAAGAGGAAGGAAACTGTGAGTTGAGGAAATAGAAGAGTATAATGAGTCGCTATTTCTCCCAAACCTCTTCTCTGGCCCTGAATCAAATCCAGCCGTAGAAACACAATGTCCACTCTGAACACCTCTCAGGCCTCCTTTGCCACTTAGGCTTCACACAGGCTGTTCCCTCTGACTAGTAGATGTTTTCTCCCTTCCTGTTGACTGGTTCCTCCTCCAAGGTACCCAGTCTGTGCTCCTGCTTTATGTATTCAGAGGACCTAGTAATCTTTTAGTAATCCTCCATCATAGCACTGAGTCATAGGAGATGCTCAATTTCCAATTTGTGTCTTCCAAATGTGTTGTAAATAACTTGGGGACAAAGACAAGGTCTGCCTCATATTTGGCAGTCCCAGAAAGTGAGACAGAATCCCACCCATAGGAGATACCCAATATATATCTATTGATTAAATAAAAGAAAACTCTTCCAAAAGACTCACCCTTCGTAGCCATCCGTGCAGAATGGAGTTTTTGGTCTGTTGCCTGGAGGTACCATCACTCAGTGGTGGTGTCTAGGCCACTCTCTCTTGACCTCCTGACTCTAAACCCTGTGAAGCCTCTTGGCCTGTCCACACGCTTCTCCCTTGGAGCCACTAAAAAGGGTAGGATTACATCATCACAGAAAAGCACTGAGACTCCGGACGTCTGTGGTCAACCTGCCTGGGAGGCTTAGGAGAGCCCTCAGGGAAAGGTCCACTGTCCTCTGCTTGATCTCCTTTTTTGTCCAGGGGGCGATTAGAAAAGGAACAAGCAAATTGTTGAAACATTTTAAGGCAGGGTTTGGGAAGTTGTGCTTGGTAGGTAGAGGAGAGCCTGAGGATTTGAAGGAAAAATAAAGATGTCAACATGGGAGCAGAGGGCTCGCTTTGTGTGACGACAGATGGTAGAATGTGGGCAAGTGGTTGGAAATATAAAAAAAAAAAAGAAAATCTCCTAACCATCCACTCGTATTTCAAAATTTAGGTCAAGCATCACTTCCTGGTGGAAGCCTTTCCAACCCCACACCTGGTAGAATTTCCCACCCTGCTCCACACTCTATTGTATTTAAGAAACGCTTCTGCCACAACTAGGGACAAACTTGATTGCATTTACATGTTGTGATGGATAGCAAAAATGGCCACATGTTCTAATATGTATGTATCCATACATATTATATGACCTACAGCTCCCTTTCTCAAGAGCAAGATTCTTCCTCCAGTCCTTGAATTTGGACTGATCTATGATTGCTTTGGCCTTTGGGACAGTACAAAGACCAATAGAAGCAGAGACCGAATATAATTAGACACATCGTGACTTGCTCTCTTACCAAAAACCGAACCCATCACTCTCAAGTATATTCTAACTCATAGTGACCCTGAAGGACAGAGTAGAACTGCCCCATAGGGTTTCCAAGGCTGTAATCTTTACAGACGGAAAGTGCCATGTCTTTCTTCCGCAAAGCAGCTGGTGGGTACAAACTGATTACCTTTCCTTTAGCAACTGAGCCCTTAACCACTGCACCACCAGGGCTGCTCCTTGCCTTCTTGCTGCGCTTCAAACACTGAGAACCCATGGGAACAGCCCAGGCCACCCTAATAAATGACAAGAGACCATTAGAGAGAGAATCCCGCTGAGAAGATTTCAGGCCCTCTGCCCGCCAGCTGACATGGTGGCTGATTCCAGATACATGAGGGAGCCCAGCTGAGAGCAGCTGAGTCTGCCCCAGACCAGAAGAACCCCAAACTGCCAACCCGCAAAACTGTGAGCGAAGTAACTGCTTGTTCTTTTAAGGCACTTCATTTTTGGGTCATTTGTTATACAGCAATTGATAACTGATTTGTTAACTGGGCTGTTTCTCTCACCAGACTGCAAGGAATCTTTTCTTAATCATTTCTGTATCAACAGTATCTGGCAGAGGGTTGTTCATGTAGTCATTAGACAGTAGAAATTTCTTCATTTACATAACTTAAAAGTTTCTAACATTATGTTTTAACTTTCTTTTATAAATAAGATATGGGTGGATTTGCAAGTCTAAGCTGAGTGTACATGTTTTTTCCTTAGGTATTAATCCCTTTTTCTTGCTATTACTCATACATTTAGACATAATTCCCATATTATACTTCATATTCACTGTTCTTTTTTTTTATTATTATTCTGCTTTTCCTGTTTCTTTTTTTATTGGAATGATGAAATTTCTCTTACTTTCTTTTTCCTTCTAGCGATTTGAAAGTTGTATTTTCAATTCCTATTCTTTTATAGTAAACATGAGATCTTTGAACATTTTAATATTTGGTATATTGTATCAAGTTCATATCTCAGTTCTCCTCTCAAAAAGTAATGTTTTGCTAGCTGCCATTGAGGTGACTCCGACTAATGGTGAACTTAGGTAACACAGAACTAAAGGTTGCCAGGTCCTGTGTCATCCTCACAAGTGCCAGCAATTTAGATTCCATCATTATGGCTAATGTGCCAGTCCATGTCACCAAGGGTCTCCTACAGCCTTGTTGGCCTTCTTCTTCACCAACCATGATATTCTCCTCTAGGACTGATTAATCTGTCCTGATGACATGTCCAAAGCAAGTGAATTGGACAGTATTCTCTTGTGATCTGTAAGGGTTTAATTGTCTAATTTTCAGAAGTAAATCTCCAGGTCTTTCTTCCTAGTGTGTGTTAGTCTTGAAGCTCCCCTGAAACCTGTCCACCATGGATAACCCTGTTGGTATTTAAAATACTGGTGGCCTAGCTTCCAGCATCATAGCAACATCCAAACCACCACAGTACAGCAAACTAAGAGACAGGCAGTGAGCCGAACAGGGTATTGTTGTTGTTAGGTGTCATCAGGTCAGTTCTAATTTATCGTGACCCTATATACAGCAGAACAAAACACTGGCCAGTCTTGTGCCATCCTCACACTTGTTATTATGCTAGAGCCCATTGTTGCAGCCACTGTGTCAATCCATCTCACTGAGGGTCTTCCTCTTTTTCACTGTCTACTTTACCAAGCATAATGTCCTTCTCCAGGGCCTGGTCTCCCCTGATAACATGTCCAAAGTGTGTGAGACAAACACTCACCATCTGTGCTTGTAAGGAATATTCTGGCTGTACTTCTTCCAAGACAGATTTGTTTGTTCTTCTGGCAGTCTATGGTATATTCAATATTGTTCACCAACACCATAATTCAAAGGCAGCACTTCTTCTTCGGTTTCCCTTATTCATTGTCCAGCTTTCACATGCGTATGAGGCGTTTGAAAATGTCATGGCTTGTGTCAGGCACACCTTAGCCTTCCGAGTGACATCTGTGCTTGTCACCAGCTTAAAGAGTTCTTTGCAGCAGATTTGAAATACATCATTTGATTCCTTGATTGCTGCTTCATGAGCGTGGACTGGGGAACTGAATAAAATGAGATCCTTGATAACTTCAATCTTTTCTCTGTTTATCATGATGTTGCTTATTGGTCCAGTTGTGAAGATTTTTGTTTTCTTTATGTTGAGGTGCAACCCATACTGAAGGTTGTAGTCTTTGATATTCACCACTAAGTGTTTCAGGTCCTCTTCACTTTCACCAAGTTTGTGTTATCTGCATATCGTAGGTTGTTAATGAATCTTCCTCTAAACCTAATGCCACGTTCTTTTTCATAGAGTGCAGCTTTTTGGATTATTTGCTCAGCATACAGATTGAATAAACGTGATGAAAGGATAGAACCCTGACACAAACTATTCCTGATTTTAAACCACATAATGCCCCTTGTTCCCTCTGAAAAACTGCCTCGTGGTCTATGTACAGGTTTCAAATGAGCAAACTTAAGTGTTCTAGAATTTCCGTTCTTTGAAGTGTTACCCATAATTTGTTATGATTCACACAGTTTAATGCCATTTCATAGTCAATAAAATGCATGGAAACATCTTTCTGGTATTCTGGTATTCTCTGCTTTCAGCCCAGATCCATCAGACATCAGTAATGATATTCCTCATTCCATATCCTCTTCTGAATCTGACTTGAATTCCTGTTGCAACTTCTTTTTAATGATCTTCAGCAAAATTGTACTGGGTTTTGATATTAATGATATTGTTTGATAGTTTCTGAATTTTGTTGAATCACTTTCTTTGGAATGTGCCCAAACATGGATCTCTTCCAATCGGATGGCTAAATTATTCGGCATAGACGATTGAGCACCTCCAGTACTGCATCTGTTTGTTGAAACATCTCAATTGGTACCTGTCAGTTCTTGGAGTCTTGTTTTTTGCCAATGCCTTCAGTGAAGCTTGGACTTCTTCCTTCAATACCATCAGTTCTTGATGACATGCTACCTCCTGAAATGGTTGAACATCGACCCATGCTTTTGTGTGTGTGTGTCTGTGCCGTGACCCTGTGTATTCTTTCCATCTTATTTTGATGCTTCCTGTGTTGTTCAGTATTTTGCCCGTACAATCCTTCACTACTGCATCTCGAGGCTTGGATTTTTTCTTCAGTTCCTTTAGCTTGAGAGATGCCAAGCATGTTCTTCCCTTTTGTTTTTCTAACGCCAAGTCTTTGCACATGTCATTATCATACTTTGTCTTCTCGAGCCGCCCTTTGAAATCTTCTCTTCAGCTCTTCTACTTCATCATTTCTTTCATTAGTTTACGTTCAAGAGCAAGTTTCAGAGTATCTCTGACATTCATATTGGTCTTTTCTTTCAGTATAAGGGCTGTATTTGAGGGTACCATCATTTTTATAACTTGCAAGTATCCTCTGTCAGGGCAGTTATTGACTGTAGCTGCACACCACCTAGTTCTTCTGGTTTCAGGCTGATGGAGTCCCTGGTTTATGTGGCCATTAAGGGAAGACCTGTTATTCAAGGAATTATACTTGGAGCAAAATTTGTATATTTATGTATAATTTAAAGCTTCTCCTTTAAAATTGCCTTTCCCTGAACAGAAAGCTCTCACCATGTCATTATGAGAAATACTCTTTCAGTGTGAGGCAGAAAGAGATGTCCGTATTTGAGAGTCCGATGGTACAAATCTCAGTAGCCAAGACACAACCACATCAACTGAGTGTGTGGGTGGGTTGTATATGTCAACATAAGGGTCTGTATTTTTCTGAGTATGAAGGTAGGATTGGCGAGTTAAGAAAGAAAGAGATGGAAGCATCTTGGGAGTGGAGTGCAAGCTCCGTGACAGAAGTTGCAGCAGGGGATCTCTCAAGAGGGTTTTAGAGGCCAGTTAGAAACCTAGGAAGCAAAAGGAAATAGGGCCAGTGGAGGGCAGCACTGGAGTAGTGGTGGGGGGCAGCAAAAATAATGGTAGTGGAGAGGGCAACAAAACTGCCCTGAAAAGGAGTGGCAAATTAAAGATCCTAGACAAAATTCAGGTTAAGAAAAGTAGGAATGTAAAAAAATTCTATCCTATAGCTCTCTTTGCTGTGAGGGTTTTTTAGGCCCTTTGAGAGATGTGGGGAGAAGATATAGGAGGAGAAGGGGAGTTCCTGAATCTAGGGGAGGAGTCTGCAAGCCATCTTCTGCCCTCAATGATGTGGGCTCTGGGCTCCTTCAACTTCTCACTGCCAGAACCTCCTGAGATATTTTCTTAATTCTTCACATAGTACATTAATATCATGTCATTAGAAAATATAATAAAGTACGCTTCTCTCTAACCACCCTTTGCCCCATCCTATACTCTCTGCCCTAGTTGTCCACTGGCTTCCTTCCTTTCCACCAGGTACAGATCTTAAACAGCAGAGTGCCTCGTCTGAATCTGTTCTGGAAAGCTCTCAAACTCCCAATGAATTCTGTAGCTTGATCCCTCACTTATTCCTACATTTCTTGTTGATATAAGAATTTGGTTAATTGTCCACCAAATGACAGGAAATGCTTTCTCAGGACGCTCCTCCTTATGACCTTATCCATTCCCAATTCCTTCATCTTGTCCTATCATGGCTGTCTTTTCTGGTGGAAACCAGACCCTTTGTTCCGTAACACACATCAATCTGGGACAATTTTTCCTCTCACCCTTATCTAGAGTCTTAGAGAAAGGTCTCTTCCTTGTATATCACTGTTTCATCCTCTCTGGGTGAAGATGTCCAATCATAATGATGTTCTGAAGGATCTTTATCCCTTTTCCCCGTTCTTCATGATGCATGACCGTTTGGTGACTTGGGGACCCCGGTTTAGTCCGGAATTTCTGTGATAGAGTAGTTCCAGGTGCTCTCCCACAGGATCTCAGATCGACATCCTCACCAAAAGAGATCAGCATGAATGGCATGGCTTCCATAACCCTGTGTGACATCATTCCTGACATTGCTCAGTTTCATGGGCCCACTTTAAACAGAAACACAGCAAAAAGAAAAATATGAAACTGTTCAAGTAGGAGCTTGAATACTGCCAGTCCCAGACTGGGAAAAGGGGGCTTGGATATAAAAAAGGAATTGCAACTTTTCTCTGCACTCCATGTCGTTACTATCCCTTGGTGGGGAGAGAGAGAGTACATGGAATCGTTACAGTGTGACCAGCAGTTGATTTCTCCGAAACTTCTCATTTGACTCTCTTGGAATCATGTCTCTCCAGCCCTGGTCATACAATGTCCGCTCTGAACACCTATCAGGTCTCCTTAGCCTGTGAGGCTTCACACAGGCTCTTCCCTGTGACTAGAAGATTTTCTCTCCCATCCCATCTGATGGCCTACTCTCTGGTGAAGCATGGTGGTTAAGAGAACTGACCCCATTGGAACAGACTGGGGGTCACCATAAAATGCTAAGACTCACCATAAAATGCTAAGACTCAGGAATTTGTGGTCAGCCAGAATGGGAGGTTTAGGAGTTGACTTGGGGAAAGTCCATGACCTGTGCATCTTCCAGGCTCTGCTTTCACTCTGGAGCCCATATAGAAAAGGAGCTGGTAAATGGAGACAGCATTTGAGGAAGCAATTAAGAACATTGGGGTGGTGATGACTTCTCAGAGGAAAATAAAAGTTTCAACAGGGAAATGCTAGGGTCTACTCTTGTATGACTCCAAACTATAAATAGGGATGAGTGGTTGGAAAACAGTAGAACAAAAGATGATCTGCATCTGGTCACAAATGTTTCAAATGCCTCAGTGACTTCAGCCTGTCTCCTCAGACTTCTCTCTGGAGAAGACATGGGGCTTCCTGGACCCGGACCTTTTGTCACCCCTTAACTATCCAATCATATTCCCAACTTGGTTCAGGCATCAATTCCTGGTTGTGCTCTTCCGTAAATATTCTCCTGGTAGATTTGTTCACTTCTTGCTCCCTACTCCATTGTACCTGCAAAACCCTTTACCACAGCATAAAACACAATTGCATTTACTTTTTGTGGTTGATGTAAGAAATGTCTACACATTTATCCGCTGTCTGTGCCCATGCCTTCTATGAGACTCTGGAGCGCCTTTCATTAGCAGTAGGAGTCTTTCTCCATCCCTTAGTTGGGGCTGACATTATTGTTTTGGACATTGGGATGGTAGAAAACCTGATAAAATGAGAGAGTTGGAAGACTTTACATTGAGACTTCCCTTTTGTTGCTCTTAAACCCTGAGAACTCATGGGAACACCCTCATGCCAGCCTGCTAGATGATGGAAGACCAATGGAGGGAGGATCTAGCGGTTTCACTGACTTGATGTTATGATCTGGCTCCCAGCTACCTGGAAGCGAATTGTAGACACATGAGGAAGCCGTGTTGTGAGCCACTGAGGCTGACCCAGATCAGAAGAGCTCCAAACTGACAACTTGAAAAATTGTGAGCTGGTAAATTGTTGTTGTTTTAAGACACTACAATTTGGGGTCATTTGTTACAGAGCAATACGTGACTGATACAACTGTTAACTTGGCTGTTTCTCTCACCAGGCATTGAGGGAAATTCTCTGAGTCATTTCATCATCAAGAGCAACTGCCATAGGGTCTCACATATAGCTGTTATAGTGTAAATGTTTGCTGACTTCATGGATGAATGAATAATATGAATTGTAAGTGTGAATCAGCACAAATTCATGTGTGCAAGAAAACTTGATATTTCTTTAAATAAACTGAATTCCAACTCAGAGCTCTCGGCTTACAAAATTGGGGTAAAATTTTAACCTTACTTCTTTGTAGGGGTGTATTTGGTGTTGGTTTATTTTCTGGATACCCCGGGGTCTAAAGGAGGACCAAGGTTTGCAGATCTTTAACACACCCATCGCCTCAGCCTATGTGGGTTATCTCTCTAGAAGCATTGTCTCTGCTGCTTCCATTCCCAGATGGAACACGAGAACCTTGGCAGGGCTGGGAACACCATAACGTGGTTTGTCTACTTGTGTGCCTGCATTACCCTTTGAGGTGCTGCCGCCTAGCCCAGGGCATTATCAAGAAGCAGGCCTCACCCCTTCCCAATGTGTAGGTCTCTGCTGTCTGACTCCCACTCTTTCCCTGGGTTCCAGTTCACTCAGTGTGATTACTGCAATGAGCTGAGACTCTTCCAACAGACTCTTCAGAGTCTCGAAGTTTCAGGGCTTTAACTCTGTGAGTTTAATTACCTCTTTGAAATGAGGTAGGGAAGGTTGAAAAACATAGGAAGATTTTATTTTGAATTTAATGTTTCAATAAAATTTCTTGCCATGCATTTTCAAATGGTTCTGCCTAACAATTCCCTCTGTCCTCTTACAAGATGCAGGACGATGAAGAGGGAATGTTTGTTGTGTCATAATCTCCAGAAGGATGCAAAGGGCACATGGGGTCCATTCCCCCCGATGCTCACACTTGAGCACCACACCCACATGGAAATCTTTGCAAGTGTTACTGAGTCCCTCACACATCCACAGTGAACAACTTTCAGATTCTCATAAGCAGGAATTATTTGTGTCCATTATTTGTGACAAGGAACTCCTTGGAGACCCTACTGTGTCCTACAGGGTCGCTGTGAGTCGGAATTGACTCCATGGCATCGGGTTTTGTTTTTGCTTTTTGGGGGGGTGGTTGATGTCAGCTGCAGGATAGTGTTTAAAAAAATGTTGACAGCGTAGCAGGTAAAACCAACCAAATGAAACTGAAATGAAATGTCTTTTTTCACACTTACTGACCTCACAGTTCCTTCAAAGTGTTTACTTTCCACTGGGTTCAGAGGCAAGAGGGAACTCTTCATGAGAGAGACACAGCTTGGGACACCTCCAAAATTATACGTCTCCCTCCTGATGTTAGGTAACATTACATACTGTTTGGCTGGTTTATCATCTGACTGCTCCACAAAAATAGAAGGCCCATGCAGGCAGGACCTTGTCTGCTGTGTTGGTCAGAGTATCCTAGTTCCTGGCACATAAGAAGCTTCCAAAAATGATATGTCTGATTGAATGAGTGGGTGAGTTTTTATAAAAGCCATGGAAGTGCTCTGTTTATGTAGTTACAATAGTGAAAACTGACATAAGGAAATGGAGACTAGTTATGTGTGATTAGAAATGGAGACCAGTTTTGTATAATGAGAACAGAACTTGTTAATGAAGAGATAAAAAAATAAGATGTATTAATAGAATGTACCCCCTTTACTTTGGCTGGAAAGAGATATGGTAAAATTGGGTTGTTTTCGCCTACTGATTTATAGGTTCTGTATATTTAATTGAAATGTTAGCCTTTTGGAGTCACAAATATTTCTATTGAGATATAATTCACCGGCCATAACATTGCCTTTTATAATGTGCACAATTCTGTGGTTTCTAGTATATGGACAGAGTTGTGCAACAATCACCACTGTCTAGCTTCAGGATATTTTCAGTACCCTGTAAATAAACGCCCTACATATTAGTAGTCATCTCATTACTCCTTTCCTCCAAGACGTAGCAACTGCTAATCTACTTTCTGTCTGTGTTGGTTTGTCTGTTCTGGGTATTTCATGTAAATGGAATCATGCACCATGCGGTCATTTCTGTTTGGCTTCTTTCACTTAGCATAACGTTCTCAAGGTTTGTCCATATTGTGCCATGTATTAGTACCTGATGCCTTTTAATGGCTGAGGAATATTCCATTTTACGAGTATACCACAGTTTATCTGTCAATTCATGACTTTGGGATTCTCTCCACATTTTGGCTATTTATAAATAATTCTGCTATGAAAATTCTTTTGTAAGTTATTATGTGAACGTGCTTCAGTTGTCCTGGATGCATACCTAGGAGTGGAATTGCTATGTTGCATGCTAACTCTATGTTTACCTTTCTGAGCAAGTACCTAACTGTTTTCCAAAGCGATTGGATCATGTTACATGTCCACCAGCAATGTATGAGGGTTCCAGTTTCTCCACATCCTCACCACTTGTGTTGTCCATCCTGTTGATTTGAGCCATCTCAGTGGTTTTGAAATAATAGTGCGTTTTGGTTTTGATTCGCATTTCCCTAATGACTAATGAGGTTGAGCTTCTTTTCATGTGATTATTGACCATTTCTATACCTTCTTTGGAGAAATGTCTATTCAAATCCTTAGCCTACGAATTTTTCTTCAGATTTTTGCCTGTATCTTTGCTTTCTTCATATAGTTTTTCATATGCCAAACATCTATATCTGTATCTTACCAGTTTGAGCCTTCACAGCTTTGGGATTTTTAGATAATCTTTCTCTTTTACCAACAAAAAGCAAAACAAAATCTCTCATAGTTTCTTCTGAAATTTGTATGGTGGCATATTTTACTTTTAAATATGCAATCCTTTTGGAATTTTGTTTCCTGCAAGCTATGAGAAAAAGGATGAAAATATTTTTACAGGTGATCTAAATGATTACCAAATTGCTGCAAGCACTCCTTTTTGCCTTTTTGCATAAGCCATATCTTAACTGCATTTTCCATATTCCATGTAGAAAAGCATTTTTACAGAAGGAGGCCCACCATTCCCAGCCATTTCATTTTAAGGTTTTGCTTTGCTGCAATAGAAATCCCTTCTATACCTCCTCTACACACCTGTTTGCCAATAAAAATTTTGTGTGAGTAGGACTCCTGTGAATTTATAAGATGAAGTTGAATTTTATAACTGGTTCCATGTGGTGCAGCCCAGCAGGAGGACAGAGAGAAGGAGAAGCTCCAGAGGGAACAGAAGCTATAAGAACATGAGCCTCTAGAGATTTGCTGCTGCATTTCACAGAAAGCTCTAGACTTTTCTTTATAAGCTTATCATTATATATGGCCATCACCTTAGAACAGACGAGAATAGTGCTTTTTAAGTGAGGCATTCAGGACAGAACTGGAGAAAAATGTAGAACAAAATCCTAATTCAAAAAAAAAACCAGAATTCTAGGTTGACAGAGACTGGAGAAACCCTGAGAATATGACCCCCAGACATCCTTTTAGCTCAATAATGAAGTCACTCCTGAGGTTCACCCTTAACCAAAGATTAGACAGGCCCATAAATCAAAATGAGACTCCTGGGGCATACCAGCCCAGGAACAAGGACTAGAAGGCAGGAGAAGACAGGAAAGCTGGTAATAGGGGACCCAAGGTCAAGAAGAGAGAGTGTTGACATGTCTTAGAGCTGGTAACCAATGTCTTAAAACAATATATGTCCTAACTGTTTAATGAGAAGCTACTTTGCTCTGTAAACCTTCATCTAAAGAACAATTAAAAACAAAAGTTAGGCATTCAGAAGGAGGGTGTTCATTCCTTAGCAGATGGTTAGACTTATGTGTTTCGGTGAACATATGTACCCATTTCTACTGGGTATGTATCTAGAAGTAGAATTGCTGGGTCATAGAATATATGGATGTTCACAGCTTTAGTAGATATGGCCAAAGCATTTTTAAAGTGGTTGTACCAAATTGCACTTTCACTAGCAGTAGATTAGAATTCCAGTTGCTCCGTGTTCTACCAAATAGTTGGTATTTCCATTTTTTTTTTTTTAATTTTAGCCATTCTGGTGTGTAGGGTTAGGATCACATTGTGAGTTTTTATTAGAATTCCTCTGATAACTGATGTAGTCCCTTTCCATATGTATGTTGGCCATACAGAAATCTTTTATAGAGCGTTCAAGTATTGTCTTTCTATTGAATTCTCTTTTTTTTCTTTATGAATCATCCTTTGTATATTCTAGAACCAAGTTTGTAGTAGGATGTATGTATTGCAAATAACTTCTGCTTCCACATGAATTCTCCCTTGTAGCTTGTCATGAACTTTCAAATTAAAAAGCATGCCTTTTACAACAACAGGCAAATGTATAGAGACGAAAGTTTATAGGGGTTCCCAGGGGCAGGAGGGAGGGAATAAAGAGGTGCTATTGCATATTTTTTTTTTTTTTATTGCATATGGAAACTGAGTTTCTGTTTACAGTGATGGAAAAATCACACAGATTAAGGGTAGGGTTGCACAGCCGATTAATGTAATTCCTGTCAATAGTGTGTACACCTGTACAACTCATTCACTTGGCAAAGGTTGTGTGTTATATTTACATCAACAACAAAAATGTGCAGCTGCTGAGGCAAAATGATAGTACTGAATTGATGAGATGTATTCTTTTATTATACTCTTCTCTATTTTCTCATTTGTTTTTATAAGAAGTTACTGTTAAAATCAAAGATAATAAAACGTTTGCATGATGAAAGTGGATAGCAATGTCTATTCCACTCATTGTGTCCCTCTGAAGTTTAAATGAGGAACTACATGCCACTAGCAGACACCCAGCCTTACTTAGCACTCAGGAAATATTCATTTCTCCTACCCCTCTGGCTCACAGTTTTCTCCCCTTCTTTATTTGCTCTTTTCTGTTTCCAACTGGTTGCATGTGACCACCAGGCTTCCTGACTCCATCATTCTGCTTTCCATACCAATGTTATTGTAACCTTGGGATCTTGGGCAGTGGTGAAAGTTACTCACTGTCCCTGCCATTAGGAAGGGGACAAGCCAGTGCAGGTGGGAGGGGCAGTGGGGAAATTCGGCCTAGAGAAAGGACAGACCACCTTCCAGGAACCACACTGGCCTTCAGAGAGCTTTGTTGGCTGTGGTTCACCCGGCCAGCTTGTAGGTGTCAGGTGCCCTACGGCTCGGTGTTTAGTCCTCTCTCTCTATTGACACCCTCTGTCTGGAATGCCTCAGTGTGTCCACAGCCATCGGTCTGTAGCTGAGGTCGTGAGATTTACACTTTCAGCCATTTTAACTCCTCCTGGGTCCAGACTTATACTCAAATATCAGCTTAAATCTCTGTATCGGCCTCTTCATGTATAAAATGTGCATTATAATCTACATTCCTCATAGGGCTATCATACAGAACAAATATCTTAGGAAAGGAGAAGCCCTTACAAGAATCCTGGCACCAGTGCATGTACTCAGTAAGTGTTAGCTGTTAGTATTATTACCTGACATCTCCATGTGGATATCTTAACAGCTATTCCATGTTATCAAGGCCATGAAACAATTCTGGTCCCAACTCCATTCCACACTTATAAATGAATTTCCCAAGGCTTCAGTGATGGGAGTCTGTGTGTTTTTCCACACAATGGACATGGTTACTAAAGGTTGGCCAGGGCCTTCATAATAAGCTGCTCCAAAGTTCATATGAGTGGCCATTGAGACAAGTTACAACCAACTAATGCGAAAAAAAAAATAGAACCACTCTCAACTGCTCATGCTAGTATTCTCAGTCCAGAATATCTGGTGAGGGCACTATTATGGACTGAATTGTATAACCCCAAAAGGCATGTTGAAATCCTAACCACCGTACCCGTAAATGTGACCTGATTTGGATATAGGGGATTTTAAAATTATATTAATGAGGCCATACCAGTGTAGAGTGGGTCCTAAACCTAGTCCCTTCTGAGTTATAAAAACAGCAGAATAGACACAGACACACTCAGTAGGAGAGGAAGACAGACAACGGAGCAGATGCATCTACAAGACCAGGAACACAAAGGGTGGCTGGAAGCTGCTAGAAGCTGGAGTAGACATGAGCCATGCCCTGAATTCAGACAGGTAGCCTCCTGAACTGTGAGAAAATAAATTTCTATTCTCTAAAGCCACCCGACTGTGTTATTTTTTTTTCCTACGGCAGCACTAGGTAACTAACACACATACCTGTGCTTATAAATCCAGCCCAGTGTAAAATAGTGCTCTCCCCTCCGTGGTCTAGCCCACCTGAATCCTGCTGTTTCCCTGTCAGTGTCCTCTGCTTTCACATAGAGCTATGACAGAGTTGCCTTGATGCTGCTGCATAGAAATTCACTTTACTTTTTACTTTGTATTTATGATTAACTAATATTAATTCTAATATTTTCTATGGTTTTTAAATTTTTCTGTGGAGACATTCCTATAATCTATGAATAATAAGAGTTATACGTTTTCTTTTTCTACTCCAGTGTAAAATATTTAATAGAAATAATCAGAGAAAGCATCCTTATTTTATTGCTAATTAATTTTAAAGAGAATGTCCCACATTTCACCAGGAATTATCATGCTAGTTGTAGTTTTCCACATTGGGGAACTCCTTTTCTGTTCCATGTTTGCTCAGAGTTCTTATGTCTCAGTGTGGTTGGATTTTATCACTGCCTTTTCACTGTCTCTTGAGGTGAACCTGTGTCTTTTCTTCCTTAACCTACACATGTGGTGAATTAAATTATTAAATCTTTAACGTTCACTCAAGCTTGTATGCTGACAATAACCCCCCTTGATGCTCGCCTATTACGTGCTTTATACCTTGCTGGATTTCTTTGCCAGCATTTTCTGTAGGTTTTTGCATCTCAATTGCTTAGTGTGCTTGTCCTGTAACTCTTCTTATACCTTCCTTTTCTAATTTGGTATCAATATTAAAATAGCCTTAGGGAACAAGTTGGGAAGCATCTCATAGTTTTCTCTTCTTTATTGACTGTGTACAAGATTGAAATGATCTGTTTTTTGCGTGCTTGCTGGAACCTGCCTGAAAGTGATCTACCAAACCCAAAACCAGTTGGCCATCGAGTTGATTCCATCTTTGTAGGGAGATCTTGAACTACTGACCCATTTTGTGTAGTGATTAAAGGCCTCTTCTGATGCTACTTTCCTTAGACAAATTTCCACTGCATGTTTTAGGCTTTTAGGATTTCATCTTTAAATATCATGTGTTTATCACTGTTTTCCACCTGATCCAGGTCAATTAACCCCAGATTTTCCATTTTCCCGAAGTGAGAGTGTGTATCTACTCCTGGTACCAATTCCCTTGACTAAGACTTATTTGCAAAGCAAGATACAACCCAGCCTCCTTGAGTCCATAATGTGAGGTTACAGTCTCACATTATGTGATTTTTTTTTGTAGCTTTTTATTGTTTTGTTATTTTTTTCTTTTACGTAGGCTGTAATTGTTCTTCTTCTTAAAATTTTTTTATTTACTTTTTTTTCTTTTTTCATTTCACCGCTACCTAGCAGTTTTAAGAAACCTGGTGGAGTAGTGGTTAAAAGCTACAGCTGCTAACTAAAAGGTTGGCAGTTCAAGTCCACTGAGTGCTCCTTGGAAACCCTATCGGGCAGTTCTACTCTGCCCTTTACGGTCCCTATGAGTCGGAATGGATTAGAGGACAACAAGTTATTGGTTCTAGTGGTTTTAAGGTTGTGCATTTCAGGTTCAGGTCTATAATCTAGCTGAGAACCGACTCCGGGTTCAGTGCGGTGAGGTGCCCAGTTGCATCTGTGCGTCAAGAGAAGGCGCCTCAAGAGCTAGGGGAGGGGGCGGCAGGGATGCTCAGAGAGGGGCACCCGGGGGAGGTGCGAGGTCCCGGGCAGCCCTACCACAAGCTGGCGGGGAGCAGGAAAGAGCTGGCTTCAGGAGCCTTTTGTGACAGTCCCAGCCCACCCAGCCCCACCTGGACCTCAGACCTAGCAGGCTGGCAGGTCCCAATAGAGCTAGGGGAAGCCTAAGGCCATAGAGGGCGAGATCCAGGGTATATACCTGAGCCTGATCACAGCGCTTATGATGGGATAGGAGGGCAGAGGAGGCATATGGGGACTTGGGTCCAGACAGTGGACACAGAAGGGTGGGAACTTGTGGTTAGCGTCAGGATCCGAATGTGGAGGCCTTCAAGATGCACTTCGGGGAAGAGAAGGTGAAGCCACAGAGGCCACACTGCCTGGCACCCACCTCTGTCCCCCTCGCAGGGCCCCAGACTGAACGCACCGCCTGCGCTGCCCTAGGAGAGCTCCCCAAGTGTGGTACTCTTAGTTTGAGGAGCAAGAGAGCCCACCCTGGTCTAGGCTAGGGAATTTGTTTCCTCTGGTCTCATAACTGGCTGTGAGCGGACTCTTGTCTGCACAGACTAAAGACGAATTATCAAAATGAGCTCCAGACTCCTGATTTGACTTAGATATCATAAATTAAAACAGAGAAATACAACTTTAGCAATAAGTGCCTACCTGGAGCCCAAGTTGCATTAAAAAAAAAAAAAAACCTGAACAAGATCCCAGAGGGAGTGAATGATAAGAGGCTCCTTCTTTTGCCACCCTGTGGTCCCAAGCTTTTTCTTTTCCCAACTCCCAAGACTGTATCAACTGCTCTGAGATTTTTAGAATAAAGATCCCCAGGAATATCACTGCTCCCACCCCGTGAGGATTTTCCCAGTGCTGGGTTAGACTAAGACAGAATCCTCCTGAGGCTTCCGGGGCCTGTGTACTGGTTCAGAGCCAGTTCATTTTTCCTGCAATTGGGCATGACCCCAGGACATGTCTCTGAGAGTGCTGACACTTCCAGAAGCCAATGCCCCTGTCACTGAGTTTCTCTGTCTTGGTCTCAGGATCAGTCAGGACAGCTTGTCACCTCAGGACTGTTTCTGTTGAAGGACACCTAAGCAGCACTATGGGTTTGTCCCTCACACCCTGCAAACCTGCCACCTCTGAGTGGGGCGAGGAGCTACTGAAACACTGAAATCATTGAAACTAGGAGAAGCCACAGCCCATGGTACTGGGAGAAAAATGGGAGGGAGAGAGAGGTGAAAAGGTATAAAGGCCCAGTTGTGAAGGCGACCAGCGGCCGGGATGTCCTGAAGCCGCAAAGCTGACGGAAGCTGAATGGTCTCAAACCTGCTGCCCCTGAGCGCATCTTTTCTTTCAATGGAAAAAGCCTTTCCCTGCTCTTTTGCGACTGGGCTGGAAGGGCCTTTGACTTATAACGTGAAGCAGCCTCCAGAGCCTCTTGGGGCAAGTGATGGTCAAGGAGGCTCTGCCCAGTCCCACCCTGCCCTTCCCAGCTGTCAGAGGACCAGGAATTTCAGTCTTCCAGCTCCTGGGCTGATCTAGTGACTTGTAACAGGATTTCACTGGACCTCGAAACTTTGAAAGATGGGAAATACTGCCT
Organism: Loxodonta africana; assembly: GCF_030014295.1. Lineage (NCBI taxonomy): Eukaryota > Metazoa > Chordata > Mammalia > Proboscidea > Elephantidae > Loxodonta > Loxodonta africana. The sequence continues at coordinate 572,848 of NW_026974879.1, forward strand.
GGGTCCTGGTCTCATTACAGAACTTACATACAGGATAAGAAGAGGAGTTTGGGCCTTGACACCTGACATCTTAGCAAAGGTTTCTGTTTGTTTAGGAGGAAAGAGGTAAAAAGAAGGCAGTGTCTACTACGTCCTTTGCCATGTGTGTCAGGAAATCCTCATGAAGGGCCTCTCAGGTAAGGAGTGATGGGAAATGCCTTGGTTTACTGTTAAACTTTGCCGTTGAGGCATTTTCTTCATGGAGGGCATGTAAAATGTTGTCTATTCAAGGAAACACTCTAATTCTTATGTAGACTTTGTACAGAATGACTATGTATGAAAACTAAACTTGGTACTTCAGCAAAGAGGTTACTTCTCAGAGAAGGCCCACGGGGAAGTTTATACCAACTTCTGTGGTGCTTCCATTGTTCCAAGGAGCCCTGGTGGTGCAAAGGTTAAGTGCTTGGCTGCTAACCGAAAGGTCAGTGGTTTGAACCCACCCAAAGGCTCATAGGTGTAAAGATGTGGCTGCCTGTTTCCATTAGGATTACAACTCATGAAACCCTGTTGGGACAGTATTGCCTTCACTCTGGGCCGCAGTGACTCAGAAATCCACTCGATGGCACCTAGCAACAAGAACAACAAGCCATTGCTCCCAATGTGCCTGAAACGCCTCTCTGGGGAAGGCCGGCCTTCAGAGCCAGCTCATGGCCACATCGGAATTGAGACTCATTTTTTGTTACCACACCTTATTTTGGGTCCCAAAATTTAGTTTCCATTTTATTCACCAGACTTGCCTACAGACATCTCTCAGATATTGTCAAAATTAATTCTATTCTCTAATAATGATTTTCCATCAAGAGTATATTCCCAAGCGTTTCCAAGAGACTGAAAAATCTTTCCGAAGAGTCATGTCCAGTGCCATGTTGTGCAGTGACTACAGTATTAACACGGTATATTTACCCACATTGTTCCCACGTTTTCTGCTTTCCTGAAATACGGCTGAAATTCCAAGTCTACCTCCTGAAGCACTTCCATTAGCGTCTCATTTGGGAGAAGTCTGGTGGCGATGAATTCTCTCAGTTTTCCTTCCCTAAGAGTGGCACTATTTTTTCTTTACTCCTGAAGGTAATGATCGGATATAGAAGTCTGGGGTAATGTTTCTGATCTTTCAGTGTTGAAGAAATGTTTTTTCACAACCTTTCGGCCTCTGTGGTTTTCTGATAATGAAGAAAGAGTCATTGAAATTATTTTTCCCATGTGAAATCTATTGTTTTCTCTCTAGCTTCTTCCTGGGTATTTTCTTGATCTTTGTTATTCTGCAGTTGATTATGATGTACTGTATTTTTGTGCAAATAATGCACACATTATAGATATTTTTTGCCAACTGAGCCTTCCCCTTCCTGGGTACTCTTATAAGAACAGTGCCTAATTTTATTTATTTTTTTTTATATGTTGGTGTAAAAAACTAGCACAGCATGCTTGCAAATATGCCGGTTTGGGGGAGGGGAGCGTGTGATTTGCAAAAAACACATAACACAATATTTGCATAAAAATACGATATTTTCACAGAGAATTCTTTAGGTTTAACCTGTTGGGGTTTGCTGACCTTCTGAACCTGTAAGTTCACGTCTTTCATCAAACTTGGAAAGTGTTCATCCAGTATTTCTTCCAATATGTTTTCCTACAGCACACATTTTCTCCACTTCTTCTGGAGTTCTAATAAATAAACAGACTTTTTCTCTAATTCTTGAGGCTCTGTTCATTTTTTTCCATATTTTTTCTCTCTTTTCAGAATGAATATTTTAAACTCACCTATTTTTTTCTCTGTCATCACCATTCTGCTATTGAAACTATCAAATGAATTTTATTTCTACCATGTATTTTTACCATGTAAAATTTTCATTTGCAAATAGCACCTATTATCCTTCCATTTGTTTAAAAAGCGTCCCTGTTATTTCTTGGAGAATGATTAGAACAGCATTTTAAAATCTGTGTCTTATGATTTCGAGACTACAAGTCCAGCTTAATTTTATGGAGAATTTTTTTCTTTTCTTTTTAGCAGTCTATTGACCCAGTTATGTTCAGGCTCCAAGTTCTGTCCCATCTTCTGTATTCTGTGGTTCAAATGTTAATTCAGTTTTTGAAGGCTTTGCAGTTGTATTTAGGTCTAATCTATGTGAGTGCCACTCAGTCTGGAACCTTGATGGTGTTCTAACACATAGTGCAGCTCTTAAAGGATTTGATAATGCTTCTTAGGGTCAGGGCAATGCAGATGCATCGGGGGGTGAACCAGGAGTTCATAGCAAGTCTGCAGAATCTCTTTCTTGCACAGTCTCCTCTCTTTATTTCTCTGCTGTTCTCTGAGTTCTGAAGGAGTGCTTTCCTGGCCCACTGGCAGGAATGCTGAGGCTTTAATCTCTTTATTCTGTTGTGCACATTAGTGACTGGTTCTGCCTATGGGGCCAAAGCACTGGACAACCAGCCAAAAGGCTGGCAGTTTGAACCTGTCACAAAGCGCCTCAGAAGACAAGCCTGGCTATCTGCTTTCAAAAAGTCTCAGCCTTTGAGGTATAATTCACAAGGTGTCAATTAACAGCAGAGAGAGATAAAAAATATATTGGAGCTTCCTCTACAATATTTGGCCCTTCCATACTCTGGTCAGAGAGAAGGATTCTCCTCTGCCAGAGTTTCAGGTGTCTGCCCACCTGCCCACCTGCCCATCTCTCCTTTACAGATGCTCTATCCCATTTATATGAGAGAGGGCTTCTCTGGGAGCTGTTTCTGTCCACAAAGGGTCTGCAGCTCTGGGATTTGGGCTCATTTAATTTCAACCTCTGGAATGTTCATACTTTATGTTCTGGTTTCCCGCCCCACCCCACCCCCCACCCCATCCACCTTCAACAGTTTCCTTTGCAGAATCCTCAGATAGAGTCCCATGCATTTCCAGATACTTAGTTGTCAGATACCAGCATAGCCACCCGGGGAAGTGCTGGTTGTGGTTGGTGGGGGAGGGACTGTACACTGAAGGAGCTGCAAGACCTGGCTGCCTTGTGTGAGCAGGACGGGGTTGTGCTGAGGGACGAGTGCTGAAGGTGCTGAGTGAAGGGGAGTTTAATATAAAGTTGGATCAAGGAGAGTTTGTTGACAAGGATTTATTGCCATAGCAAGGGTTCTGGAAATGGGTTTAATATGCTGTGGGATTGCTTTTGGAAGTTTGGAAAACACAAGGGCCCAAATTCTATGAAATTGAAATACCAGACCTACTGTGTCAGGTGTTGGAAGAGGGAATAAAAGCCTCCAATGTGTGGACAACTCTAAGTTAGTCTTCTATAAGACCATTTCTTGGAGGTCCTGAAGGACACCCATTTCATTTAAAGAATAAGGAATGTGGAGATGAGGGGAGCACCAGCAACATGGAGCTTACCAATATCTATCCTTTGTAGGGGGTCCCTGGGTGCCACAAACAGTTAAGTGTTCTATACTAGCTGAAAGTTTGGTGGTTTGAACGCACCCAAAGGCACCTCCAAAGACAGTCCTCACGGTCTGCTTTTAAAGGATCACAGCCTTGAAAACCCTATTGAACACTTCTACTATGCCCACATGGGGTGGTCATGAGTCAGAAAGGACTTGATGACAGCTAACAAGAACAATTCTCTATAGGCTCAGGTTTTAGTGGAGGCTGGGCAGCCTAGTAGCAATGTAAATCATGGTATCCCAGCTGAACAGAGGCCAGGTGGAAGTACTTAACTGTCAGAAACAAGTTGTGTGTTGATTACCATAACGGTCAGTAGCTCAGAGTATTAGTTATCTATTGGTGCATAATAAGTTATCCCCAAACTTATCCGGTGTGAGATAAATATAAAAATATTAAACCCATTCCGATAAATTTGGAACTAGACAAAAATTTTGGTATCACTCAACATAGTTTTTAGGTGAAGGAATAAACTAGAAAATTTAAATAACTAGTACAAGTATTAAAAGAGATATTTAAAATAATGATATAATTACATACCTGCATAAAAGACAAATGCATCAAAATCAATGGTTTCTCTCCAGTATAGAATAAGGGTCTAAATTTGGCAAGGGTGGGAAGAGCAGACCGTTCTCTTTCCCCTACTACTTGACTGTACCACACTGTATCCAAAACTGTAAAATATTTAGCAAAACATTGTTTTAACCAGAGCAGCAAAGGACCCCTATGAGGGAAAACAGTGTATTAAAGTACATAAAATGAAACCTGAATATATGCAAAAATATGCCATACTTTCAAATGGAACGTCTTGTCAATTAAATGGAGGTCCTTAAAGCTAATATATAAGTGGAATGCATTTCCAGCCGGAATATTAAGATAGTTGTTTTTGAACTGTATACAGTAATCACATGCTACAAATACTACAGTAGATAACAAAGAATAGATAACAAAGAATATTCCTGTTGTTATGAGACTTGGAGTCGATTTTTGACTCAAAGCGATCCCATTTGACTGCCCCATAGGGTTTTCTAGGTCGTAATCATTATGGGAGCAGAACACCAGGTCTTTCTCCCTTGGAGCCACCTGGTGGGTCCGACCTGCCAAACTTTCTTTGGATTAGCAGTTGAGCACTTAATCGCTGCAAAACCAGGGCGGTTTTACCAAAGTAAAACATGAAAAAGCAGGATAGTAACAGGTGTCTACCTCTTCGGGTAATAGAACAAATTGATATTACATAGCATAGAAATTGACAAGTAGACCAATGAAACAGAAAATCTGTTAAGAAGTCACAATAACTTACAAAGGTCGTATTTCAAGAAAATTATATTTATTTAATAAATGGTGCTGACTCAAGTGATCGTTCTGGGGGACAAAGCTTGCAAAAATGTGATACACAAATGATAGATTTGGAAAATCATGTGAAATGGAGAGGACAAGGCTTAATAACAATTTCCGTTTTACACAGAAGGATAAAAGTTAAGCACTTGAACAATGAGCAGTGAATTCAAACAGTTCATTCAGAGTAAATCCACATGCCCAATAAACACAGTCCAAGTTAAGAAAATATCAAACTGCCAGTGAAACTGGCATAATTTAAAAATCAGCACCACCTATGGCTGGCCGGGCTGTGGGGAGAAGGATGCCCTGAGACGTGGCTGGAGAGGTGCATTATGGCAGCCTCTAGGGGAAAGACATGGCCATGACTCTGTACTTTTAACATTTTTTGAATTGGAAATCTCACTCTGGGGAGTCTATTCCACAGAAACAAATCCTATAGTATAGATAGAATAGTTATTATTAATATGACCAAACTTTGTCCATTGATGGTGGAATGATAGAGAACTTATGGTAAAGCTACATCTTCAATAAAACAGGGAGTCCTTAGAATGAAAAAGAGTTGTAGTAGTTGAGTGGGAGAAATCTCTATGAAGTATTATGGAAGTATTACTGAAACAATCAAGGTGCAGTGAAGTGTATATAAAATGAGCACATCTGGGTTAAACAATATCAATTGTTTGAATATGCTTGAATACCTGTTTATGTTTACGTGTGTGTAGAAATGAGAAGACGAGGATACATGTATGTCCGTGTGTGCTTGTTTAAGCAAGGATAGGAGAGACGACTTACCACATTGTTAACCTGAATTACCTTGGATTCACTTGTGGGAAAGAACAGGGGGAGGAGAGTTAGAAGATGCAGGAAGAGTGGACTTAAAAAGCATGGATGATAATGCTTCGTATTAGTAGTGTTATGTATGGACAAATAAATCTGTCTTGAGCAGAGAGAGCCAGAATATTCCTTAGAAGTAAGGATGGCTTTGGACATCTTATCAAGAGGGACCAGTCCCTGGAAAAGGACATTATGCTTAGTAAAGCAGAGGTCCAGGGAAAAAGAGGAAGACCCTCAATGAGATTGATACAGTGGCCGCAACAGTGTGCTCAAATATAGCAACGATTATTAGGATTGCAATGACCGGGCCGAGTTTTGTTCTGTTGTGCCTAGGGTCACTGTGAGTCAGAACTGACTTGATAGCTTCTAACAACAACATGTATAAGTCCAGATAAAGTGTACTGAGTTGATATCATCTATTTAAATTATTCATGTAAGTTAAAGACCCAAAAATATAGTGTTAGTGCCATATCTAATGACTTACAGAGAATCAAGGTAGAATGTCAAGTGAAAGAAGGGGCGAGAGCAATGTGGGTCGAGTGAGACCAAGTCACCATAAAAGCAAACACCCCAGCAGATGTACTTGTGTACCTGTGACTGTGTATATGTGTCCCTGCAGAGAAATGTACGGAAGGACACACATGTGTCTATTAACATTGGATACCTTGTGGGAGAGGGAGCAAATTACATATGAGGGTGGGACCCTGATGTAACTTTTTTGTCATACAAATCTGTAGTCTTGAAAATGTAATAAAAAACAATTTCAGAACTTTGGAAATTGATAAACATCGTAGATACATGTATATTTTAATCTGTTTCGTTAGATATTTTAAATAGGTGAAAATTTTCTATAATGACAGACAAAAGATTTTACTCACTGGAAGGAGAGCACACCACAGACAGTAATAATCAGATCCAGTGCATTTGTTCTTTGAACCAGTGAGCTCTTCTGGTCTCTATAACTGGAAATGACCAAAAATAATTTGGGGAAGTCAGTAGAGTTACCCCTCAAACACGTCTGCAAGCACATGTCTACAGCTAAATGTAGAAGGCTGGACACCATGTGCGATTCACTAGGTAACTCATGACGCTCCAGAAAATTCTCTTTCCTGGATGTGCTGGTACCACCTCCTCCCTGCCTGGACCCACTGTATAACCCGCCTTTGTGCATTCGAGGCCCTTTTCAGGTCTGAGCCTTGGTGAAATGTGTGCACCTGACCCATTGCTTCTCTGAAGTAGCCCCTTAGCTGGAGGAGTGAGAGGTCTGCTCGGTGGAAGATGAAGGAAAAGAGCTCTCGGATTGTTTTGGAATCTTCCTGGGCCTGGAGCTTTGACTTTTTGTTTGGGATGTTGTTGACTCTTGCGCATTTTTCTCTTGGATAGAGACCTCTGAGAATAGAGAGTAGATTTAGTTGAGCTTTCAGGGTCCTTATCCTCACTTGTGAGCCCAAAGCTTTGGTCATAGAGACCCCTGGAGGCCTCTCCATCACCATATCCTCCACCTCTGCAGACCCCATGGTTTCTTTCTTCTTCCCCAGAGACCCACCACCCTATGGGGGCACTGCTGTGGAAGACAAAGTCTCCATTGTAAAGTGGCACTGTTTATGGTAGTTCATTTTTTAAGAAGTTGTTTTTCTTTAATTCCACATTTATTGAATTCCAATGAATTTGTTCCTTTGGAACTTAGAAATGACCTCATTCCCCTGAAACTTCATAATAAATGTGTGATGTCATTGAAAGAAGTTTTCTATAAGGGTGATTTTCTTAGTAAATTTGGGGTGTAAGCACTGAAACGAGAGCAATGCTCACCTCTTTTCAACCTCTTTTACTGAAATGCTGTTTTACGGAGAAGTTATACTTAAAGAGAAGAATGCGTATATTTAGTTAAGACTCTTACATGTATACCTCTTTCTTGTACCCTTCTTAACCAAGCTACAGTAGGGGATTAAAATTGCTTTTCTCGGAAGAGAAGCCCTTGTCCTTATTAGAGGAACGCCTTCAGCGTGAAGCAGAAAGAGATGTCTGTATCTGAGAACCTGATGCCAGAAACCTCAGATAGACAGCACACAACCACCTTAACTGGTTGTGTCTGGGTGGGTTGCCTATGTCAACCTAAAGGTCTGTGTATGTTTGTGAATATGTGGGAAGGACTGTAGACTTCAGGAACCAGAAAGAGATAGAGCTAGGTCGTGTGTGTTGGATGGAGGGAAAGCTCCAGAGACAAGATTCAGAGATGGAAGCTGCCAGCAGTGTGTTAGAGGGATACAGAGACCAAGGAGGGAGCAGAAAGCAGGGCTGAGCCACTGAAAGGCAGAATGGGGCAGCAACAGAAAAGACAAAGGGGGTACACTAGTTGGAGAAAGGATGGAGAATTGGGAATGATAGGAGAAACTGAGGTTAGCTATAGTTGGAATTTGAAAATTCTTTCTCTCTAGGCTTTGAAAACATGATGCTGATTGAAGAAAGTTAGTCACAAAAGGACAACTACTGTATGATCTTACTTACATGAAATAAGCAAATATACAGAAACCGAAGATTATTGGGGGTTGCCAGCTGTGACAGGGAGGTGGGAAGGGCCTAAAGTCTTTCACTGACTCATCTCATGCTCTCATTCTTAATCTCTTTATACTCTCTATACTTTTTCTTTTTAAATTTATAACATTTCTATTACTTAATCATCATATAACTTGAGTTTTAAATACAAAAAAAAAATTCAAAAAAAGAGAAATGAGTAAGAGAAGGTGCCACCGTGCAATACTTTGTGTCAGCTGGGCATCAGCGAACCAGACTGACAGAATGCACTTCTTCTTTGCGGAAAGCTTGAGCAGAGTCATGGCAGCTACAATGACCATGTCATATAGACACTCCAGTAAAAGGTCTGGTTAACTAGAACTTTGGAAATTGGGTGAGTGGGTAGAAAGGAATGCATAGCAGAGAAACTAAAGATATATATATATATGTATATATATGTTAATTAAAATAACTTTGTGTAGCTAGTAATTGCGAATGATAATTCATCGTGGATTTCTGAGCAGAAGATCCAGGTAATGATACCTGACTTCGAGAAAGTTTGCTTTGGCATTATTGTGCACAGAACACCCAAGGAAGAAATACAGCTCCTCAACGGGAGCAGATGCACTGCTTCAGCAAATCTTAGGATATAAAGTTAGAAGAAAAGCATCATCTCCTGAAGGTCATAAAAGTTGTTTATGAGTCTATACTAGATTTTCTTTTATTTTTTTTATTGTGCTTTAAGTGAAAAGTTACAATCCAAGTCAGTTTCTCATACAAAAACTTATGTACACATTGTTATGTGACCCTAGTTGCTCTCACTACAATGTGACAGCACACTCCTTCTCTCCATCTGTGTTCCCTGTGTCCATTCAACCAGCTCCTGTTCCCCTCTGCCTTCTCATCTTTACTCCAGATAGGAGCTGCCCATATAGTCTCATGTGTCTACTTAAGCTAAGAATCACACTCCTCACCAGTAACATTTTAGGTCCTATAGTCTAATCTTTGTCTGAAGAGTTGGTTTCAAGAATGGGTTTTAGTTTTGGCTGACAGACAGTCTGGGGGTCATGACCTCTGGGGTACCTCCATCTCAGTCAGACCGTTATATCTGGTCTTTTTACTGGAATTTGAGGTCTGCATCCCACTTTTCTCCTGCTTCATCAGGGATTCTCTACCATGTTCCCTTTCAGCGCAGTTATTGGTGGTAGCCAGGCACCATCTGGTTCTTCTGGTCTCAGGCTGATGGAGTCTCTGCTTTATGTAGCCCTTTCTTTCTCTTGGGCTAATATTTTCCTTGTGTCTTTGGTGTTTTTCATTCTCCTTTGCTCCAGATGGGTTGAGAGCAATTGATGCATCTCACATGGCAGTTTGCTAGCTTTTAAGACCCCAGACGCCACTCAACAAAGTGAGATGCACAACGTTTTCTTAATATGCTTTCTTATGCCAGTTGACCTAGATGTCCCCTGAAACCATGGTCCCCAGACCTCCGCCCCTGCTACTCTGTCCCTCAAAATGTTTGGTTGTATCCTGGAAACTTCTTAGCTTTTGGATAAGTCCTGTTGTGCTGACTTCCCCTGCATTGCGTGTTGTCCTTTCCTTCACCTAAAATAATTCTATCTCCTATCAAATTAGTGAAAACCCTCTCCATCCCTTCCCACACTGGCATCCATCGAAGAGTGTTTTCTACTGTGTTTAAATCTTTTCTTGAGTTCTTATAAAAATGGTCTCATACAATATTTGTCCTTCTGTGACTAATTTCCCTCAGTATAAAGCCTTCCAGATTCCTCCATGTTATGAGATGTTTCATGGATTCATCATTGTTCTTTATCACTGTGTAATATTCCATTATGTGAATATACCATAATCTGTCCACTCATCTGTTGACGGGCATCTTGGTTGTTTCCATCTTTTTGCTTTTGTAAACAGTGCTGCAATGAATATAGCTGTGCACTAATCACTAAAAAGAGCATTTCAAGATCTATCCAGAAGTACAACACTGCCAGTGATAGCGTAATATTCATACACATACAAGGAGTACCAGTTAATACAATCTATTTAAATTTACACACCAACTACTAAGGACAAAGATGAAGAAATTGAAGATTTTTACCAACTTCTACAGTCTGAAATTTATGCAATGTACAATCAGGATGCATGCATAACTACTGGTTATTGGAATGAGAAATTGGAAACAAAGAAGGATCAGTAGTTGAAAATATGGCGTTGGTGATAGAAATGATACCAGAGATCACATGATAGAATTTTGCAAGACAAACGACTTCTTCATTGCAAATAACTTTTTTCCACAACATAAACAGCAAGTTTTTTTTTTTTTTTTATAAGTGTGGGCCTCACCGGATGGAATACACAGGAATCAAACTGACTACATGTGTGGAAAGAGATGATGGAAAAGCTCAATACCATCAGTCAGAACATGGTCGGGACCAACAACAGAACAGTCAACTACTCATATGCAAGTTCCAGTTGAAGCCGAAGAAAATTAGAACAAGTGTATGAGAGCCAAAGTATGACCATGAGTATATCCCACCTGAATTTAGAGACCATCTCAAGAATAGATTTTACATGTTGAACACTAATGACCAAAGACCAGATGAGTAGTGGAGTGACATCAAGGACATCAGACATACAAAGAAAACAAGAGGTCATTAAAAGAGGAAGAAAGAAAAGATGAAAATGGATGTCATAAGAGACTCTGAAATGTGCTCTTGAACATCTAGTAGCTAAAAAGAACAGAAGAAATGATGAAGTAAAAGAGTTAAACAGAAGATTTCAAAGAGCAGCTATGGAAGACAAAGCAAAGTATTATAATGACATATACAAAGATCTGGAGTTAGAAATCGAAAGGGAAGAACACCCTCAGCATTTCTCAAGCTGAAAGAGCCGAAGAAAAAATTCAAGCCTCAAGTTGCAATAGTGAAGGATTCTACAGAGAAAATATTGAACAACTCAGAATGTACCAAAAGAAGATGGAAGGAATACACTGAGTCACTACACTAAAAAGAATTGGTAGATGTTCAACCATTTCGGGAGGCAGCATATGATCAGGAAGCAATGGTACTGAAGGAAGAGGTCCAAGCAGTACTGAAGGCATTAGAGAAAAACAAGGCTCCAGGAATTGATGGAATACTAATAGAGATGTTTCAACAAACAAATGCAATACTGGAAGTGCTCATATTTCTATGCCAAGAAATTTGGAATACAGCTACCTGGCCAACTGACTGGAAGAGATCCATACGTATGCCTATTCCAAAGGAACAAATGTAGAAATTATCATCAATATCACATGCAAGCGAATTTTTGCTGAAGATCATTCAACAGTGGCTGCAGCAGTACATTGACAGAAACTGTCAGAAATTCAAGCCGGATTCGAGAGGATGTGGGAACAGGTATGTCATTGTTGATGTCAGATGGATCTGGCTGAAAGCAGAGAATATCTGAAAGATGTTTACCTGTGTTCTATTGACTATGCAAAGGAATTTGACTCTGTGAATCATAACAAATTATGGATAACATCACAAAAAAACGGGAATTCCAGAACACTTAATTGTGCTCATGGGGAACCTCTGCATAGATGAAGAGGCAGTCATTCAAACAGAACAATGGGCTACTACTGCATGGTTTAAAGTCAGGAAAGGTGTGCATCATCCTTTCACTATAATTATTCAATCTGTATGCAGTCCACATAGTCCAACAAACTGAACTATATGAAGAACAGAGCATCATGATTGGAAGAAGACTCATTAACATCCTGTGATATGCAGATGGCACAACCTTGCTTGCTGAACGTAAACAGGACTTGAAGCACTTACTGATAAAGACCAAAGACTGTAAAGACTTAGGTATGAATTACACCTCAACATAAAGAAAACAAAAATCCTCATCCGTGGAGCAATAAGCAACATCATGATAAATGGAGAAAAGATTGAAATTGTCAAGGATTTCATTTTACTTGGATCCACAATCAACACCCATGGAAACATCAGTCAAGAAATCAAATGATGCATTACATTTGGAAAATCTGCTGCAAAGAAATTTTTAAAGCATTAAAAAGCAAAGATGTCACCTTGAAGACTAAAGTGTCCCTGATCCAAGCCACGGTGTTTTCAATTGCCTCATATGCACATGAAAGCTGGACAATGAATAAGGAAGACCTAAGAAGACACAGGACCTGGCAGTGTTTCATTCTGTTGTACATAGTGCCACTGTGACTTGGAACTGACTTGAGGGAACTAACAACAACAACAACGCAAGGCAATACATGTCATGATGATATGTTATTTATTTCAAACTTGGAAGCCATTGGAGGATATTCCTTTACATAATATGTACACCCTGACTTACTAAGGAGACAACATGGGTGTTTCTTTGTAAGCAAAATCTCCTAAGAACAGATACTTTTGAATTGGGAGCAGTACTTTAATTGGAGTTTGTTAGGAGGCTCTGAGAAACAATTTTTCTGTGATAGTGTATATGTCTTCTTCTATCATTCACTTGTTTTAGAATAACTCACCTTTGAATGAGAATATGTTAGAGCCAGGACATATGACGAAATATAAACACAAGAATTTGCTAAAATGAATAAATTTTTAACACTAAAACAGTTTCATCTGGGAAAAAAAATTCTTTTATATGTATATTGTTGATCCTCTATTATATACAGAGAATTTCTATTTTAATAACTTTCGTTTCTTTCTTCCTACCTTCCTTCCGTCCTTCCTCCCTCTCTCTTTCTCTTCCTCCCTCCCTCCCTTCCTTTACTTCTTTCCTTTCTCTCTCTCTTTCTGTTCTATGTCATTAAAAAGTGTACCATCCTTTAGATTCACCAGTTCCAAATAGTTGAGAGATAATATAGGGTAGCTGTGAGTTGGAATGAACTCTATGACAATGGGTTTGGTTTACAGGATATGTATTTTAAAAGATTATATATATATATATATATAATTTAGCTGTACATTTAGGGAAAACTACTTTACTTGTATACTTTCTTTTCCAATGCATATGGAACATTCTCTGGGAGAGACCACATATTAGGCCATAAAGCACACCTTAACAGAATCCAAAACATCAAAATATTGCAAAGCATCTTCTCTGACCGTGAAGCTATAAAAGTAGAAATAAAAAACACAAAAAAAGCAGAGAAAAGTAATCAAACACTCAGAAACTGAGCAATACCTTGCTCAGAAACGACTGGGTTACAGAAGAAATTAAGGATGGAATAAAGAAATTCAAAGTATCCAATGAGAATGAAAACACTTTGTACCAGAACCTTTGAGACACAGGTAAAGCAGTGCCCAGAGGTCAATTTATAGCAATACATGCACACATCCAAAAAGAAGAAAGGGCCAAAATCAAAGAATTATCCCTACAACTTAAACAAATAGAAGGAGAGCAACAAAAGAAACCCTCAGGCATCAGAAGAAATTAAATAATAAAAAGTAGAGCAGAATTAAATATAATAGAGAACAGAAAAAAAAATTGAAAGAGTTAACAAGACCAAAAGCTGGTTCTTTGAAAAAATTAACAAAATTGCTACAACATTGGCCAAACTGACAAAAGAAAAACAGGAGAAGAAGCAAATTACCCAACATCACAACAGACCCAACTGAATTTAAAAGAATCATATCAGATTAGTATGAAAAATCATACTCTAATAGCTTTGAAAACCTAGAAGAAATGGATAAATTTCTACAAACACATTGCCTACCTCAGCTAACAGAAACAGAGTTAGAACAATTAAATAAACCCATAACAGAAGGAGAGGTTGAAAAAGGTAATTAAAAAAATTAAAAATCTCCCAACAACAACAACAACAACAACAAAAAAGCCCTGGCCCTGACAGCTTCCCTGGTGAGTTCTACCAAACTTTCAGGGAAGAGTTAACATTACTACTAGTAAAGTTAACATTACTACTACAATTAGAGCATTGAAAAAGATGGAATACTCCCAAACTCATTCTGTGAAGCCAGCATATCCCTGATACCAAAACCAGGTAAAGACACCACAAACACAAAAAATTACAGACCTATATTCCTCATGACCTTAGATGCAAAAATCCTCAACAAAATTCTACCCAATAGAATTCAATAACATATCAAAAAAATAATTCACCATGACCACGTGGGATTCATACTAGGTATGCAGGGATGGTTCAACATTAGAAGAACAATCAAAGTAATCCACCATATAGGTAAAACAAAGGACAAGAACCACATGATCTTATCAATTGATGCAGAAAAGGCATTTGACAAAGTCCAACACCCATTCATGATAAAAATTCTCAGAAAATAGGAATAGAAGGAAAATTCCTCAACACAATAAAGGGCATTTATATAAAGCCAACAGCCAACATCACCCTCAGTGGAGAGAGTCTGAAATCATTCCCTTGAGATCGGGAACCAGACAAGGATGCCCTTCATCAGGACTCTTATTCAACAGTGTGCTGGAGGTCCTAGCCAGAGCAATTAGGCCAGATAAAGAAATAAAGGGCATCCAGATTGGTAAAGAAGAAATAAAAGTATCTCTATTTGCAGATGACATGATCTTATACAGACAAAACGCTAAAGAATCCTCAAGAAAACTACTGAAACTAATAGAAGAGTTCAGCAGAGTATCAGGATACAAGATAAACATACAAAAATCAGTTGGATTCCTCTACACCGACAAAAAGAACATCAAAGAGGAAATCACCAAATCAATGCCATTTACTGTAGCCCCCAAGAAGATAAAATACTAGGAATAATTGTAACCAGAGACATAAAAGATGTATAGAAACAAAACTACAAGATACTACTACAAGAAACCAAAAGAGACTTACGTAAGTGGACAAGCATACCTGGATCATAGATAGGAACACTGAACATTGTAAAAATGTCTCTTCTACTGAGAGCAATCTATAGATATGCTGCGATTCCAATCCAAATTCCAAGGACATTTTTTAAGGTGATGGAGAAACAAATCACCAACTTCATATGGAAGGGAAAGAGGCCCCAGATAAATAAAGTATTACTGAAAAAGAAGAACAAAGTGGGAGGCATCACGTTACCTGATTTTAGAGCTTATTATACCGCCAGAGTAGTGAAAACAGCCTGGTACCTGTACAGCAGCAGACACATAGACCAATGGATCAGAATTGAGAATCCAGACATAAATCCATTCACTTATTAGCTGATATTTGATAAAGGCTCAAAGTCAGTTAAATGGGGGAAAGACAGCCTCTTTAACAAATGGTGCTGGTATAACTGTAAATCCCTCCACAAAAAAATGAAACAAGATCCATACCTCACACCATGCACAAAAACTAACTGAAAATGGATGAAAGACCTAAATATGAAATCTAAAATGATAAAAATCATGGAAGAAAAAACAGGGACAACACTAGGAGCCCTAATACATAGCAGAAACAGTACAAAAAACATTGCTAACACTGTACAAGCACCCAAAGAGAAATTAGAAAACTCCTAAAAATCAAACACGCTCATCCAAAGTCTTCACCAGAAGAGTAAACTGATTACCTACAGACTGGGAAACAGTTTTTAGCTATAACACTTTCGATCAGCCTCTGATCTCTAAAATCTACATGATATTGCAAAAACTCAATAACAAAAAGACAAATAACCCATTTCAAAAAATGGGCAAAGGATAGGAACAGGCACTTCAACGAACAAGACCTTCAGGCAGGTAACAGATACATGAAGAAATGCTCACAATCATTAGCCACTGGAGAAATGTAAATCAAAACTACAATGAGATACCATTTCACTCCAGCAAGGCTGCCATTAATCCCAAATCACAAAATAATAAATGTTGGAGAGGTTGTAGAGAGACTGGAACACTTACTCACCGCTGGTGGGAATTTAAAATGGTGCAGCCATTTCAGAAATCAATCTGGCACTTCCTTAAAAAGGTACAAACAGAACTACCATAGGATATGGCAATCCCACTCCTTGGAATATATCTTAGAGAAATAAGAGCCTTTATATGAACAGATACATGCACAACCATGTTCATTGCAGCACTGTTTACAATAGCAGAAAGATGGAAGTAACCAAGGTGCCCATCAACAGATGAATGGATAAATAAATTGTGGTGCATTCACACGATGGAATACTTCACACAGATCAAGAACAATGATGAATCCGTGAAATATTTCATAGCTTGGAGGAATCTGGAGGGCATTATGCTGAGTGAAATTAGTCAGTTGCAAAAGGACGAATATTGTATGAGACCACTAATATAAGAACTCAAGAAATAGTTTAAACAGAGAAGAAAATATTCTTTGATGGTTATGAGGATGGGGAGGAAGGGAGGGAGAAGGATATTCGCAAATTAGATAGTAGACAAGAACTATTTTAGGTGAAGGGAAAGACAACATACAATAAAGGAGAGGTCAGCATAACTGGACTAAATGAAAAGCAGTTTTCTGAATAAACCAAATGTTCCAAAGGCCAGAGTAGCAGGGGCAGCAGTTGGGGGACCATGTTTTCAGGGGACATCTAGGTCAATTGGCATAATAAAATCTACTAAGAAAACATTCTGCATCCCACTTTGGTGAGTGGTGTCTGCAGTCTTAAAAACACTATCAAGCGGCCATCTAAGATGCATCCATTGGTCTCAACCCACCCGGAGCAAAGGAGAATGAAGAACACCAAAGATACAAGGTAATTATGAGTCCAGAAGACAGAAATGGCCAAGTAAATCCAAGACTACATCACCCTGAGACCAGAAGAACTAGATGGCCCAAGACTGGAATCATTCCCAAAGCCAACTCTTCAGACAGGGATTGGACTGGATTATAGGATAGAAAATGACAGTGGTGAGGAGTGACCTTCTGGTCTCAAGTGGACACATGAGACTGTGGGCAGCTCCCGTTTGGAGGAGAGATGAGAAGGCAGAGGGGGACAGAAAGTGGCTGAATGGACACGGGGAATACAGGGTTGAGAGAAGGAGTGTGCTGTCTCATTGGCGGGAGAGGAACTAGGAGTACATAGCAAGCTGTATACTAATTTTTGTATGAGAGACTGACTTGATTTGTAAAGTTTCACTTAAAGCACACACACAAAAGATGGAAAGATACACAGAGTCACAGTACCAAAAGAAATGGTCGACTTTCAGTCGTTTCATGAGGTGGCATATGATCGAGAACTGGTAGTAGTGAAGCAAGAAGTCCAAGCTACACTGAAGGCACTGGCGAAAAACAAGCCTCCAGGAACTGACAGAATACCCACTGAGTTGGTTCAACAAACAGATGCAGCACTGCAGATGCTCACTCCACCATGCAAAGAAATTTGGAAGCTAGCTACCTGGCCAACAGGCTGCAGGAGATGCACGTTTGCGTCCATTCCAAAGAAAAGCGATCCAACAGAATGTGGAAGTTATCAAACATAAATCACAACATTAGTAAATATGGTAAACAAACAAACAAACTCTATCTATTCCCCAGTGAATATGACATTCTATCCCCAGGAGATCTAGTGAGTTTATGATGTTGTTGTTAGGTGCTGTTGGGTCAGTTCCAACTCATAGAGACCCTGTGTACAACAGAACGGAACAGTGCCCAGCCCTGGGCCTTTCTCATTGCTATGTCTGAGCCCACTGCTGCAGCCACTGTCTCAATCTGTCTCATTGAGGATCTTTGTCTTTTTCACTGACCCTCTACTTTACCAAGCACGATGTCTTTTTCCAGGGACTGATCCCTTCTGATAATATGTCCAGAGTACGTGAGACCAAGTCTTGCCACCCACCTTTCTAAGGAGCATTCTGGCTGTACTTCTTCCAAGACAGGTGTGTTCATTCTTCTAGCAGTCCATGGTATATTCATTATTCTTCACCAACAACATAATTCAAGTTTCAGTTCTTTTGTCTTCCTTATTCATTGTCCAGCTTTAGCTGCATATGAGGCGACTGAAAATATCATGGCTTGGTTCAGGCACACCTTAGTCCTCAAAGTGACATCTTCAATTTTTAACACTTTAAAGAGGTCTTTTGTAGCAGATTTGCCCAATAAAATATGTCATTTGATTTCTCGAAGTCTGCTTCCATGGGTGTTGATTGTGGATCCAAGTAAAATGAAATCCTTGGCGACTTCAGTATTTTCTCTCTTTATTGTGATTTTTTTATTGTTCCAGTTGTGAGGATTTTTGTTTTCTTTATGTTGAAGTGTAATCCATACTGAAGGCTGAAGTCTTTGATCCTCATCAGTAAGTGCTTCAAGTCCTCTTCACTTTCGGTAAGCAAGGTTGTGTCATCTGCATGTCTAGGCTGTTAATGAGTCTTCCTCCAATCCTGGTGCCCCTTCTTCTTCATATAGTCCAGCTTCTTGGACTGTATGGATTATATGTTTTTTTAAAGACACTGAGTTTTTGGTAATTTACTGTGGCAGCCCTAGAAAATGAATACAGAGCCCTTCACCAAGGACAAGTCAAGTTAGCATCAAAAATGCTCCTGTAAGGGTAGCCGTGTAGCACGAGACATGGCAGTTTTTAAAAAGTATGAAGTAAAACTTTCAGCTTTGACAAAGAAAGGGCTCCTCTAAGTCCAAGTTCTAAGTCCATTGCTGTTGGGTCAATTCTATCTCATAGCGACCCTAAAGGACAGAGTAGAATTGACCCATAGGGTTTCCAAGGAGTGGCTGGTATTTTTGAACTGCTTGAATAAGTATTGCGAAAAAATACAACCCTGACACACAACTTTTCTGAGCTTAGTATTAAAACAAAACAAAACAAAAAAAAGTCACTATCAAGTGGATTCTCACTCATAGGGACCCTACAGGACAGAGTAGAGCTTCCCCACAGGGTTTCCAAGGAGCGACTGGTAGATTCAAACTGCAGACCTTTTCGTAACAGCCAAATGCATAACCACTGCACCACCAGTGGCTTTCAAATCAGCTATAGGCTCATGATCTCCAAATTCTTGGAACCTGGAAAACTACTCTACCTCAGAGTGGTATCCACAGCTGGGAACTGTTCTCCACACTTGGACGAACTCAGACATCCAAATCTAACATGTCCAGAAAAAAATCTTTTGGTCATTTTCTCAAGTTTGTTCCTCCATGGTTTTCCACGTGGTAGAGGATGGCTCTGGTGACCATGCGCTCATGGTAGCCTGAATTCTAGAAGTCACCTTTGATTCTCCATTCCCGTCATCACATACATCTGATCCACCAGCAATTCTTGGCAGCTCAAGCTCCAAAGTACACCTCAAGCCTGCCCACTGTTCCCACCTGCACTACCACCATCACTGCTCACCCTGACCACTGCAGAAGCATCCTGACCGGTCCTCTGTATTTGCTGTCTTCAAGTTCTCCTGGGCTACAGTTAATTCCTGGGACACATTCTTTCTCAAGACCATTGAACAATAGAAGTAGAAGGGCATTTAGTTGTATTCTACCTCCTCCGCTTGAGCTGCATGCCCCTCAGAAATCACTTTTCACTGTCCACTCTATAATGTCTCTATTCCAATTTCCTGTCTTTGGCCGCACTGCTTTGATAGCATGCATGCATGTGTGCTTCAGGGGTCATGTAGGCAGATGCTTGGAGGAATTTTTCTTAGTACAATCATGGTTGTGTGCCATCAAGAGATTCTGACTCATATCAACCCTGTATGACAACTTAGAACTGCCTCACAAGGTTTCCTAGGTTGCAGTCTTTATGGCGCAACCCTGGTGGCACCATGGTTAAGAGCTCGGCTGCTAACCAAAGCGTGGACAGTTCGAATCCGCCAGTTGGTTATTTGCAGAAAGACATGGCAGTCTGCTTCTGTAAAGACTTTTAGTCTTAGAAACCCTATGGGGCAGTTCTACTCTGCCCTATAGGGTCACTATGAGTCGGAATTGATTCAATAGCAACTGGTTCGGATTTTGTTTGGTTAGAATCTTTATGGGAGCCCATCTCCAGATCTTTTCAACCCCTGAGCTGGTGGGTTCCAACGGCCCACCTTTCAGTTAGCCAAGCACTTAACCGTTGCACCTCCAATACTTAACTCTGCACGCGAGAGGGCCCTCTCCTGACGTCTCCTGTCTCCTCACCCCGCACACCTTGGCGTTGTCCTTGCTTCTAGACCCCACCCTCCCCTCTGGAGGCCCAACCCCCCCACGCCTGCCCCCTACCCGGGCCGCTGGGCGGGGCCGGCAGCCATGTTCCTCGCCCTCCAGCCAGTTAGTCCCGGAAGCGCTGGGACGGGCGGTGAGGGGCCCGGGCAGGTGGCGCGCCTTAGAGCGGACGGTGTTCGTGCTGCTTTCCGTGCCGTGGTTTCTGAAAGGTAGGAAACTCCGGCAAGTGGGTGGAGGGACCCGCTCCCAGACTGAACAAGCCCGGCCCCTCGAAGGTGTGGAGGGAAGGCGCCAGGAGGGCGGTTCCCAGTCCCAGCAGTCCGTGGGCTCCAGAGGTTGGAGAGTCCGGACGTTGGGTTAGCAGCTGGCATCGCCCCCTCCGGCGTACCCCCTCCCGAGTGATCCCCAGGGGCGGACGCGGTGCGGGGCCGGGCGGACGCAGCCTCTGTAAGGGCTGCGAGAGGGAGCCTCTGGCCCGGGAGACGCAGCTGGTCTGCGAAATTTCATCCCCATGGACTTGTGGCGGGGGCGGGGTCCAGCCGCGGGATCCAGCTGCGGAGTGCCCTCGGGCCTGGGGGCTTGAAGGGCTTGGGGAGAAAGGCCGTGTCCAGGGCTGCGCCCAGGTCCCTCCTCTGCCCGGGGCGGGTTTGCGGGCCAAGCTGGGTGATGGGCTCCTGCCCCCCCCGCCCCCCACCTGCTCCCTCTGCCGGGGGGGAAACCAAGGCCCAGAGTTCGCCCGGGGGGGTGAGACTCCAGACTGAGGACGGGGCACTCGCCCCCGTTCGTCGTCCCACCCCCACCAGACTCCGTAGGGTGCCAGGGGCGGGGAGAGAGCGATCCCCCGCCCAAGGCCCCGCTGCCCCTAACTGTTTTGGGCGCTGTGCCTGGGAGGCTGAGGCACCCCGCGCCCTCGCCCGCGCCCGGCTGGTCTACTCTCGGGGCTGGGGCGTCGGCGCGGCCCCGGCCCCACCTGGAAAGGAAGGGGTCCTGGGAATCTGTGGAGCAGCGCGGGGATCCTACTCCTTGTGGAAGCAGCAGCGATTCAGTGTGTGTTAACAGTGTGGATGCCGGTCCCGCTCCCCCTCTGGGTGGCGGGGGTGGGGGTAGCAGGAAGGGGTCCTGAGCGCCCATGTTGTTTGTTAACTTAAACGTTTGTGCGGCGCTGTGTAGCGGTAGCTGTGGAGGCGGTCTCTGGTGCTGAGGGGATTTGAGGGTTCCTCAAACTGGTGGGATTTGGAGCCCCTACCCTGGTGGCAGTGGGTTCAGTGGGTTACCCTGGTGGCGTAGTGGTTAAGTGCTAAGGCTGCTAGCCAAAAGGTTGGCAGTTTGAATCCACCAGGCGCTCCTTGGAAACTCTGTGGGGCAGTTCTACTCTGTCCTATAGGGTCGCTATGAGTCAGAATTGACTCGATGGCAACAGGTGTGTTTTTTTTTTTTTAGGTTGGAGATTAGGTGTCTCTCGGGCTGACATTTGAAGGTCTGGAGCTGACGGTTTATGAGGGCTTGTAAGGGTTTTAAGCGCTCCGGCCATGGGCACCAACCCGATCTTCCAGCCCCTGCGGACGGACCGCCCCCCCCCGGGGGGGATTGGCTGCTCTGGGACCCTGAGCCCAGAGGGCGGTGAGAAGCTGACAAACGTGAGTGATGCCCTGCAGGCTCCAGTCGGCGGGGCAGCCCTGCTCACATGGTCTCAATACGGGCAGTCGGCTTCGTGCCTGGGGGGTGGTTTCCGAATGTTTCCTCGTGTCCCCCCATCCCGTGGGGGGCGACAACTCTCCCCTGGGCGGGGACCTAGTAGAGGCCTGCAGGGCATCAGGGTGTGGAGGGGCAGAGCTTGGGCGGGGAGGGCGCGGCCCTGCAGGTTCCTGTACATGACCACGGCAGGGGGGTGCAGGTCGTGAAGGCTGGGCCTGGTCGAGGACCCACTAGGTCTCAGAAGGAGTGGGTTAGGATAATCATAGCATTAATGGGAGTATTGAGAGAGCGCCCTGGGGCGTTGGGTCCCTCGGGAAGAAAAGCTTCTGCTGTCGCCACTGGAGCGGTACCCAGTTAGTCCCGTCTTAGGTCCAGGAGGTTCCCATGCTCGGAGGGTCTGGTGGGCAGAACAGAACCGGCGGTGCGCACGCCCTCTCGCGGCCTTGCGCCCAATCGCTGAGGTTCAGTGTCAGGTGATTCTAAGCCATGGTTTTGGAACTCAGTAGTGAAGCAGAGCAAATAAATGATGCAGTGCCTTGATGGGACCGGTGGAGACAACAAGAAGCAAAGCACAGCTCAAACTTCAAAATTCCACTGAGTGTTAGTAGGATTTGGAGGGAGAAAATAGACGGAGAGTCGAGAGGCCCAGAGATGCAGAAGGGTTAGAGGGTTAGGGGTTAGGGTTTGGTGTTAGGGGTTCAGGTTGGGGGGTTAGAGGTTTGGGAGTTAGGTTTAGGGGTATAGGTTTTAGGTGGCTGGGAGTTGGGGTTAGGGCTGGGGTTACTAGGCTAGGGCACAAGTGGTTTAGGGTTATGGTTAGGGTTAGAGTGAGGAGGCTGAGGTTGATTCCCAGTCTTGTGTACCGTCTCTTCCTTCACCAGAGTTACCACATATCTGTCGTTTGGTTGGAAACCCTGATGGCATAGTGGTTAAGACCCACCAGTGCTAACCAAAGGTCTGCAGTTCGAATCCACCAGGCGCTCCTTGGAAACTCTATGGGGCAGTTCTAATCTGTCCTATAGGGTCTCTATGAGCTGGAATCGACTCGACGGCGGTGGGTTTGTTTTTTTTGGTTATTGTTTAGTTAGCTTTTCTCTACCCACTCTCCGTCTGCCTGGTGAACATCAAGGATTGTTTCTGTGTGTAAATGTTTTCATGAGTTTTTATGATCGTGGTCTCTTAGTGTATATGTCGTTTTGTGATTGACTTAGTCAGCATGATGGGCTCCAGATTCATCCATGGTGTGAGATGTTTCGGAGATTCATCATTGGTCTTCATTGTCGTGTAGTGTTCCACTGTGTGTATGTACCGTAGTTTGTTTATCCATTCCTCTGTGGACGAGCACTTAGGTTGTTTCCATCTTTTTGCTACTGTGAATAATGTCGCAGTGAACACGGGTGTGCATATGTCTATTCCTGTGACTGCTCATGGAAACCCTGGTGGCTAGTGGTTAAGTGCTACTGCTGCTAACAAAAAGGGTTAGGGTTTGAGGTTCGGGATGTTAGGGTTGGGGTTGTTAGAGTTCTGGTTGTTAGGGTTTGGGGTTAGGGGTTGGGGTTAGGGTTTTGGGGTTAGGGATGTTAGGGTTAGGGTTGTTAGGGTTTGGGTTAGGGTTTTTCGGTTGGGGTTAGGTGTTAGGGTTAGGTTTAGGGTTTGAGGTTAGAGTTTGGATTTACAGGTTAGGTGTTAGGAGTTGCAGTTTGGGGTTTACAGTTTTGGGGGTTTAGGGTTTTGGGGTTTAGTCATTAGGGTTTGGGTTAGGTTTTAGGGGTCAGGGTTTAGGTTTAGGGTTGGGGTTGGTGTTGGGTTTGTTTGGGATATGTGGTTTGGGGTTAGAAGGTTGGGGTTTAGAGGTTTGGGGGTTAGAGATTGAGGGAGTTGGGGTGGGGTTAGAGGGTGAGGGGTTAGAGGTTGAGAAGATTATAGAATGAGGGAGTGAGAAGGTGAGGGTGTGAAGGTTAGGGTTTAGGGTTAGAGTGTTTAGGCTTAGGGTTCAGAGGCTTGGGGTTAGGGGGTTAGGGTTTCAGGGTTCAGAGGTTGGGGTTGGTGTTGTGGTTCGGGTTAGAGGGTTAGGGTTAGAAGTTTAGGGTTAGAGGATTAGGGGTATGGTTTAGAGGTTTAGGGTTAGGGGTTAGGGCTAGGGCTTAGGGGTTCAGGTTTAGGGGTTTGGGATGCGTTTGGGGTAAGGTTTTAGGGTTTAGGGTTAGAGGGTTAGGCTTAGGGCTTAGAGTTTAGGGTTTTAGGACTTAGGGTTTAGGGCTTAGGGCTTAGAGCCTAGGGTTTAGGGCTTATGGTTTAGGGTTTAAGGCTTAGAGTGAGCGTTAGGGCTGGGGGCTGGTGTTAGGGTTTAGTGTTAGGGTATTAGGGTTAGAGGGTTAGATGGTTTAGCGTTTAAGTTTAGGGTTTAGGGGTTGGGGTTCAGGGTGTTAGTGTTTAGTGTTTTGGCGTTTAGGGTGTTAGTGTTAAATGTGTTAGGGCTAAGGGTGTTAGGGTTTTGCATGTTAGGGTTTTAAGTGTTATGGTTTAGGGTTTAGAGTTAAGTGATAGGGTTAGGCTTAGGCTCATTCTTAGGTTTAGGGCTAGGGATTTGAGGTTTAGGGTTTGGGGTTGGATTTGGAGGTTGGGGTTAGGTTTAGGGCTAGGGTTAGAGGGTTAGAGTTATAGGGTTAGGGTTTCGGATTAGGGTTTCATGTTAGCGTTAGAGGGTTATGGTTCGAGGGTTAGGGTTAGGGTCGTTAGGGGTTAGGGTTAGGTGTTAGGGTTTAAGATTTACGGTTAGGTTTAGGGTTTGGGCTTTGGGAATGGAGGTTTGGGTTTAGGGTTTGGAGCTTAGAGTATAGGGTTTAGTGTGTAGCATTTTGGGGTGTAGTGTTTTGGGGTGTAGGTGTTTAGGTTGTAGGGTTTAGGGTATTGGGGTTAGGGTTAGAGTTTAGGGCCTTGGGGGTCAGGACCTAAGGGCTTAGGGTCTTAGGGGCTTTGGGGCTCATGGCTTAGGGGCTAGAGTTAGAGGGCTAAGGCCAGAGGGCCAGAAGGCCAGAGGGCCAGGGTTATGGTTTGATTCCTGGCTGGCAATTTTTTTCCTTCAATATTTTGTAAAAGTCATCCCATTTCCTTCTTGCCTCCATGATTTCTGCTGAGTAGTCCAAGTTTTTTATTATTTACTCTCCTTTGTTGGTGACTTCCTTTATCCCTAGCCTCTCTTAAAATTCTCTTTATATTTGATTTTGGCAAGTTTGATTATTATGTGTCTCGGTCACTTACTTTTGAAATCTACCTTATGTGGAATTCGATGAGCATCTTTCATGATATCATGGAAGGTTTCTGCCAACAAATCTTCAACAGTTCCCTCTGTATTTTCTGTTAGCCCTCTCTGTTCTGGTACTGAAATCACTCATAGTTATTTCTCTTGATAAAGTCCCACATGATTCTTTGGATTTCTTCATTTAAAATTCCTTTATCTGCTTTCTCTTCAAATATATTAGTCCCAAGAGTTTGATCTTCAATCTCAGTAATTCTGCCTTCCAGTTCTTCAATTGTGCTCTTCTTACTTTCTATTGAGTTTTCTAACTCTGTAATTTTATTGTTAATCTTCTGAATTTCTGATTGCAGTCTCTGTATGGTTTCTTGCAGCTTATTAAATTTTTAATTATGTTCTTGAGTAACCTTTTTAATTTTTTCAGCTGCTTTATCTTTGTGTTCCTTGGCTTGTTCTGCATTTAGCCTTATTTCCTTCCTGATGTCTTTAAGAGTTCTGTATATTAAT
This sequence comes from Loxodonta africana, assembly GCF_030014295.1. Taxonomy (NCBI): domain Eukaryota; kingdom Metazoa; phylum Chordata; class Mammalia; order Proboscidea; family Elephantidae; genus Loxodonta; species Loxodonta africana. Next base: position 598,507 of record NW_026974879.1, read on the forward strand.
CTTTTGCATTCTGCATCTAGAAATTCCAAGATCACACCTTCATCCAGAAGATTTCTTGAGTCTTTGTTCTGAGAGCTTGTTGAAGCAATCATGGGTCAGCTTCTTTTTTTTTTATTTTAATAATTTTTATTGTGTTTTAAGTGAAAGCTTACAAATCAAGCCAGTCTCTCACATAAAAACTTATGCACAACTTGTTACATATTCCCAATTACTTTCCCCCAATGGGACAGCCCACTCCCTCCTTCCAGTCTTTCTTTTCGTGACCATTTTGTCAGGTTCTAAGCCCCTCTACCCACCCATCTCCCTTCCGGGCAGGAGATGCCAACATTGTCTCAAGTGTCCACCCAAACCAAGTAGCTCACGCCTCACCAGCATTCCTCTCCAACCCATTGCCTAGTCCAATCCATGTCTGATGAACTGGCTTTGGGGATGGTTCCCGTAGTCGGTAAACGGAAGGTGTGGGGGCCATGATCACTGGGGTCCTTCCAGTCTCAGTCAGACCATTAAGTCTGGTCTTTTTATGAGAATTTGGGGTCTGCATCCCACTGTTCTCCTTCTCCCTCAAGGGATCTCTCTTATGTTCCCTGTCAGGGCAGTCATTGGTTGTGGCCCGGCACTATCTAGTTCTTCTGTTCTCAGGATGATGTAGTCTCTAGTTCATGTAGTCCTTTCTGTCTCTTGGGCTCGTTATTATCTTATGTTCTTGATGTTCTGCATTCTCCCTTGATCCAGGTGGGTTGAGAATCATTGATGCATCTGAGATGGCTGCTTGCTAGCATTTAAGACCCCAGATGCCACTCTTCAAAGTGGGATGCAGAATGTTTTCTTAATAGATTTTATTATGGCAGTTGACTTAGATGTCCCCTAAAACCATGGTCCCCAAACCCCTGCCCCTGCTTTGCTGACCTTTGAAGCATTCAGTTTATTCAGGAAACTTCTTTGCTTTGGCTTAGTCCAGTTGTGCTGACCTCCACTGTGTTGAGTGTTGTTCTTCCATTCACCCAAAGTAGTTCTTGTCTCTTTAGTAAATACCCCTCTCCTACCCTCCCTCCCTCCCCTCTCTCGTAACAACAAAGGAATATGTTCTTCTCAGTTTAAATTATTTCTCAAAATCTTATAATAGTGGTCTTATACAATATTTGACCTTTTGCAACTAATTTCACTCAGCATAATGCCTTCCAGGTTTCTCCATATTATGAAGTGTTTCACAGATTCATCACTGTTCTTTATTGATGTGTAGTATTCCGTTGTGTAAATATACCATAATTTATTTATCCATTCATCCATTGATGGGCACCATGGTTGCTTCCATCTTTTTGCTATTGTAAACAGTGCTGCAATAAACATAGATGTGCATATACCTCTTTGTGTAAAGGCTCTTATTTCTCTAGGATATATTCCGAGGAGTGGGATTGCTGGGTTGTATGGTAGTTCTATTTCTAGCTTTTTAAGGAAGTGCCAAATTGATTTCCAAAGTGGTTGTATACCATTTTACATTCCCACCAGCAGATTATAAGTGTTCCAGTCTCTCCACAGCCTCTCCAACTTTTATTAATTTGTGTTTATTGGATTAATGCCAGCCTTGTTGGAGTGAGATGGAATCTCATCGTAGTTTTGATTTGCATTTCTGTAATGGCTAATGATCGAGAGCATTTCCTCATGTATCTGTTAGCTGCCTGAATGTCTTCTTTAGTGATGTGCCTGTTCATATCCTTTGCCCATTTTTTAACTGGGTTGTTTGTCTTTCTGTGGTTGAGTTTTAGCAGAGTCATGTAGATTTTAGAGATCAGGCGCTGGGTGGAGATGTCTTAGCTGAAAACTTTTTCCCAGTCTGTGGGTAGTCTTTTTACTCTTTTGGTGAAGTCTTTAGATGAGTATGTTTGATTTTTAGGCGCTCCCAGTTATCTGGTTTCACTTCGTCATTTCTAGTAATGTTTTGTATTCTGTTTATGCCATGTATTAGGTCTCCTAATGTTGTCCCTATTTTTTCTTCCACGATCTTTATCGTTTTAGATTTTATGTTTAGGTCTTTGATCCATTTGGAGTTAGTTTTTGTGCATGGTGTGTGGTATGGGTCCTGTTTCATTTTTTGCAGATGGATATACAGTTACGCCAGCACCTTTTGTTAAAAAGACTATATTCTCCCCAATTAACTGACACTGGGCCTTTGTCAAATACCAGCTGCTCATATGTGGATGGATTTATATCTGGATTCTCAGTTCTGTTCCATTGGTTTATGTATCTGTTGTTGTACCAGTACCAGGCTGTTTTGACTACTGTGGCAGTATAATTGGTTCTACTATCAGGCATAGTGAGTCCTCCCACTTTGTTCTTTTTTAGTAATGCTTTGCTTATCCGCGACTTCTTTCCCTTCCATATGAAGTTGGTGATTTGTTTCTCCATCTTTTTAAAAAAAGTCATTGGAATTTGGATCGGAAGAGCATTATATCTATAGATGGCTTTTAGTAGAACGGACAATTTTACAATGTTGTCTTCCTATCCATGAGCAAGGTATGTTTTTCCAATTACGTAGGTCCCTTTTGTTTTTTTGCAGTAGTACCTTGTAGTTTTCTTGGTATAGCTCTTTTACATTTTTGGTAAGGTTTATTCCTAAGTATTTTATCTTCTTGGGGGCTGCTGTGAATGATATTCATTTGGTGATTTCCTCTTCAATGTTCTTTTTGTTGATATAGAGGAATCCAACTGATTTTGTATGTTTATATTGTAATCCGAAACTTTGCTGAACCCTTCTATTAGTTTTAATAGTGTTCTTGAGGATTCCTCAGGGTTTTCTGTGTATAAGATAATGTCGTTGGAAAGTAGACATAATTTTATTTCTTCCTTACCAATCTGTATGCCCTTTATTTCTTTGTCTAGCCCAGTTACTCTGGCTAGGACCTCTAGCACAATGTCGAATAAGAACGGTGATAAAGGCGATCCTTGTCTGTTTCCCATTCTCAAGGGAAATGCTTTCAGGCTCTCTCCATTTAGGATGATGATGGGTATTGGCTTTGTATCAATACCCTTTATTATGTTGAGGAATTTTCCTTCTGTTCCTCTTTTGCTGAGAGTTTTTATCATGAGTGGGTGTTGGACTTTGTCAAATGCCTTTTCTGTATCAATTGATAAAATTATGTGGTTCTTGTCTTTTTTTTCTGTGGTGGTTTACATTAATTGTTTTTCTAATATTGAACCAACCTTGCATACCTGGTATAAAATCCTACTTGGTGATGGTGGATTATTTTTTTGATATGTTGTTGAATTCTATTGGCTAGAATTTTGTTGAGGATTTTTGCATCTATGTTCATAGGGATATAGGTCTGTAATTTTCTTTTTTTGTGTTGTCTTTAGCTGGTTTTGGTATCAGGGTTATGCTGGCTTCATAGAAGGAGTTAGGTAGTATTCCGTCCTTTTCTATGCTTTGAAATACCTTCAGTAGTAGTGGTAAGTCTTCCCTGAAAGTTTGGTAGAACTTTGCAGTGAAGCCATCAGGGCCAGGGCTGTTTTTTGTTGGGAGTGTTTTGATTACCTTTGCAATCTCTTTTTTTGTTATGGGTCTATTTAGTTGTTCTACTTCAGTTTGTGTTAGTTTAGCTAGGTAGTGTGTTTCTAGGAAATCGTCCATTTTTTCTAGGTTTTCAAATTTGTTAGAGTACAATTTTTTGTAGTAATCTGTTATGATTGTTTTAATTTCAGTTGGATCTGTTGTGATATGGCCCATCCCATTTCTTATTTGGATTATTGGTTTCTTTTCCAGTATTTCTTTAGTCAGTCTGGCCAGTGGTTTATCAATTTTGTTAATTTTTTCAAAGAAGCAGTTTTTGTCCTTGTTAACTCTTTCAATTGTTTTTCTATTCTCTAATTCATTTAATTTTGCTGTAGTTTTTATTTTTTGCTTTCTTCTGGTGCCTGACAGTTTCTTTTGTTGCTCTCTTTCTGTTTGTTCAAGTTGTAGGGATAGTTCTTTCATTTTGACTCTTCTTTAATATGTGTGCCTTTGTTGATATAAATTGAGCTCTGAGCACTGCTTTCACCATGTCCCAAAGGTTTTCATAGGAAGTGTTTTCAGTCTTGTTGAATTCTGTGAATTTCTTTATTCCCTCCTTAAGGTCTTCCATAACCCAGTCTTTTTTGAGCAGGGTATTGTGCAGTTTCCAAGCATTTGATTTCTTTTCCCTGGTTTTTCTGTTACTGATTTTTACTTTTATGGTCTTTTATTCAGAGAATATGTTTTGTAATATTTCAATGTTTTGGGTTCTGCAAAGGCTTGTTTTATGACCTAATATGTGATCTATTCTAGAGAATGTTTCATGTGCACTAGAAAAGAAATTATAGTTTGCAGCTGTTGGGTGGAGTGTTCTGTATAAGTCTATGAAGTGAAGTTGTTTAATTGTAGCAATTAGATCTTCCGTGTCTCTATTGAGCTTCTTACTGCATTTCCTATCCTTCACTGAGAGTGTTGTGTCGAAGTCGCCTATATAATTGTGGAGGTGTCTGTCTCCCTTTTTAATTCTGTTAACATTTGTTTTATGAATGTTGCAGCCCTATCATTGGGTGCATAAATATTTAATACGGTTATATGTTCCTGGTAAATTGTCCCTTTAATCATATGTAGTGTTCTTCTTTATCCTTTGTGGTGGATTTAACTTTAAATCCTATTTTGTTGGAAATTAATATTGCCTCTCCTGCTCTTTTTTGATTGTTGTTTGCTTGATATATTTTTATCCATCCTTTCAGTTTATTTGTGTCTCTAAGTCTAAAGCGTGTCTCTTTTAGGCAGCCTATAGACTGATCGTGTTTTTTTATCCAGTCTGCAACTTTCTGTCTATTGGTGAATTTAGCCCATTTACATTAAGTGTAATTATAGATAAGTAGTTTTTTATGAGTTTAGTGCTGTCATTTTGATGCCTGTTTTTGACAATTTCATTTTTCCATTTACTTTTTTGTGCTGAGTTTTTCTTTGTAGAATGTGTGTTCCTCCTTTTTATAGTAGTTGAATTTATTTTGGTGAGGCATTATGTTTATCTTGGTTTTTATTTTGAAGTATGGAATTGTTAGACCTCGTTGTGTTTACCTTAATATTTACCCCAGTTTAACTAAGTAAAAACCTAAGTTGTTTAACCCTGTATCGCCTTGGTTTCCTCTCCATATGTAAGATGTATGTCTCCTGTATTTAGTTCCTCTTTTTTGACTATTGTAATCTTTTACATAACCACATCAATGATTCCCTGTTTTGAGCAATTTTTTAAAATTAATCTTATTTTGTTTTTGTGATTTCCCTATCTGAGTTGATGTCAGGATGTTTTGTTTTGTGACCTTGTGTTGTGTTGGTATCTCATACTGATTTTCTGATGAAAGAATTTCCTTTAGTAATTCTTGCAGTTTTGGTTTGGTTTTTGCAAATTCTCTAAAGTAAATATCTTAATTTCACCTTCATGTTTTAGAGTTTTGCTACATATATGATTCCTGGCTGACAGTTTTTCCTCTTTGAGTGCTCTATATATAATAGTTATCCCATTGCCTTCTTGCCTGCATGGTTTCTGCTGATTAATGCAAACTTATTGATTCTCCTTTATAGGTAACTTTTCGTTTATCCTTGGGTGCTTTTAAAATTTTCTCTTTATCTTTGGTTTTGGCAGGTTTGATGATATGTCTTGGTGATTTTCTTTTGGGATCTATCTTGTATGAGGTTCAATGAGCATCTTGGGTAGATACCTTTTCATCTTTCACGATGCCAGGGAATTTTTCTGCCATTAGATCTTCCACTATTCTCTCTGTATTTTCTGTTATCCCTCCCTCTTCCGGAAGTCCAATCACTCGCAAATTATTCTTGATAGAGTCCCCCTTGATTCTTAGGGTTTCTTCATAGTTTTAAATTCTATTTGATTTTTCTTCAACTATATTTGTGTCAATTGCCTTATCCTCCAGCTCCCCCACTCTGCATTCCAGTTCCTCGAGTCTGCTTCTCTGACTTCCTATTGAGTTGTCTGTGTGACTTTATTGTTAATCTTTTGGATTTCTGAATGCTATCTCTCTATGGATTCTTACAGTTTATTAATTTTTTCACTATGTTCTTGAATAGTCTTTTGGATTTCTTCAACTGCTTTATCTGTGTATTCCTTGGCTTTTTCTGTAGATTGCCTTATTTCATTTGTGAGGTCATTCCTGATGTCTTGAAGCATTCTGTATACAATTTTTTTATATTCTACATTTGGCAATTCTAGGAATGTATCTACATCCGGGAATGATTTTGATTCTTTGATTTGGGGGTTTGTAGAAGCAATCATGGTCTGCTTCTTCATGTGATTTGATGTTGACTGCTGTCTCTGACCAATCTATAAGCTATTGTAATATTTTCTTTTATATTTGCTCACTGAGTCTTATCTTCTTGTTTTGTTTTGTTACAATACACCCAGATGGGCTACTAGATTGTGGTATCGTGATTGCTGTAGCTTTTGAATCACTTACGTCCTGTTACCAGCTTGCCTGAGCTGTTACCAGGTATTTAAGTGTATGAGTCCATTCACTATTCTTGAATAGAATCAGCTCAGGTGTCCTGATAGCTGGTCACCTAGTGTATGGTGTAGGCTCTCACCTATTATCTTAGAGGAGTGGTGGTGATGGTTGTATGCACCAGTTTCTATTAGTGGCAGGGGGTCACATTTCGAGGAGGGCAGGATGCTGACAGCCTTCCTCCAAGTGTCAGTGAGGTAAGTGTGGCTCTATTCTCTAGAGCGCTCTGGTGGGTGGGCTCTGCAGCTGTATCTTAGGCACCCAATGCTTGAGTAGACGTCACTATTCTCAGACCCCTCTAGCAGGTGGCTGGGTGGTGTGGGTGGAGTTTCAACCCTCAGTTCGCTGGTGTGGATCAGCGAGGGCTCTGTTTAATAGGTAGAGAGGTATCTGACCTCAAAACTTGCCTTTCCACTGCTGAGCTAAAACAGTTATAGTGAGATCTCTATCAGAATTGCCTTTGCATTATAATAGCCACCTAGTTACCTGTAGGGTGAAAGCCAAAGACTATGGGTCTCTTAATGCCTGGATGGAGCTGATTCTGTATTGTTATTCCAGTTTAGGGAAGTCAGGGAAGGATTTTTTTCTTTGATTGTTAAATGCTGCTTTTCTCAGGTCAGGAGAATGGGTTAGAAAAGAAAGAAGAAAAAAAATCCAGGAGTGCACTTCACTCTCTGGCACAGAGAATTCCAATGTTAATGAAGCTGCCTGGGGCAGTGAGGGGTGCAATCAGATGTATAGAAGAGAGTAGCCTGTCAAAATATAGAAAGTTACTTATGTTGTTTGGTGAGGACTGTTTTTTCTGAGATTCCAGAGCATTGTGTAGCTTGTGTGTGCTGGCTGGATCTCTGCTGAGACTGTCCCAGAGGGTTAGGGCTGCGTCCATGCTCATACCGTCTCAGGAAGCCGCAGTCAGCTCCCCCACACTTAGTCCAAAACCCAGCACCAAGGTTTCCTTTCTGGGACGCTGCACTCCAGGCTCCAAAACCAGTCGCTGCTTCCCCATGGTTTTTTGTTTCCCTGTCAGCTGCGTCTGTGCGGAGTCTGCGTGTGCTGCCTGGGTCCCCTCTGAGGTTGGTCCTGAGGTAAGGCCTACATGTGTGCTTCCCTGTCTCAGTAAGGCACAATCTGCCCCACCACTCTGGCACCAGGAAACTGCGAGGGCTCAAGGCTGCGGCGTGGGACACTGGCTCCGGAATCGGTCCCTGCTGCAGTGTGGCTTTTTGCTCCCCTGTCACTCAGGTCAACTCCTTAGTTCTGTGTTTGATGGTCAGGGCTTGTAGATTGTCCTTTATGTAATTGATTCACTTGTTTTTTCGAGTCTTTGTTTCAAGTGGGATAAGCGGAAGCTTCTACCTAGTCAGCCATCTTGGTCCTGCCCCCGTGTCTGCCTCTTTATGTGATTTGGTATTGACTGTTGTCTCTGAGCATTCTGTAAGTTACTATATTAGTTTATTTTATGCTTGCTTTTTGTATCCTAGCTTCTTGCTTTATTTAGTTTTGGTATACCCAAATAAGCTGCTTGAGTGCGCTAGGTTGATTATTTTCACGTTGGAAGCTCTAATGTATTATCACCATATGGCTAGCACTGTTACCAGGTATATGAGCCTAGGAGTTCATTTACTTTTCTTGTATGGATTCAACTCAGGTGCCCAGGTAGTTGATCATAAAGTGTAAGGTACAGGCTCTGTCCTACCGTCTTAGAGGGGCAGGGGTTATTGGTGTAGGCAGAAGTATCTGGCTGCAGTAGGGGGTCAGACTCTGATCAAGGCAGGGGTCTGACAGCTGTCCTCCGAGTGTCTGTGAGGAAAGCGCATCTCTGTTCTGTAGAGCACGTGGGTGGGTTCTGCAGAAGGGCGACGGGTACCCAATGGTTTTGGTTGTAAGTTCTGGGCAGTACTACTTATCCTTGGAGCCCTGTCACAGGTGGCCAGGTATTATGGGTGGAGCCACCAGTCCTTAGGCCCCTGATGTGGGTAGGTGAAAAACCTGTTTAATAGGCAAAGCAGTGTCAAACATCAAACACCCATCTTTCCACCGTCCAGCTGAAACAGTTGCAGTCTGGCAACAAGGGCCTATTCTCCTGAAATGGGCCCACACAGGTCCATGCTGGGGTGAAAGGTATTCAAAGCCCATGGACCATTTGTGCCTGAACAAGAGCTACTTCTGTCCTGAGCTCCCCAGCTTAATTGAGCTGGCAGATTATCTTTCCCCCAGTTGTGAACTTATACCTTCTTCAAGGATGGAAAAATGGCTCAGAGTGGTACCAGGGCCTATCTCAGGCCCAGGGAAGTTGACAGCCACTGAAGCCGGCTTGGAGGCTGGGGGCGTGGTAAAATAAACACAAGTAATTAGCTTTTGCTGAGAGTGCTGTTCCTCTCTTGTTCTGGAGGTGTGAGTAGTCTGTGCAACTTGCAGTCTTTCCCTGAGCTAAACGCCTCTGGAACGCTACTGCAAGCCCCACTGCAGTCGCTCCAGGGAACGGTGCCTGAGGGTTCCTGGCTGTTCAGGTCCAGTAACTCCTCTCCACTTCTGAATAGTCTCTCCCTCCCCCTGCCGCTGAGTCCGTTTTCTAACTTTGCCTTTGATGTTCAGGGCTCCTAGCTTGTCATAAATATAATCGCTTCACTTGTTTTTTTGGGTCTTTTTTGTAAGAGGGATCACTGGCAGCGTCTCACTACTCTGCCATCTTGGCCTCGCCTCTCTAATATAATCAACAATTTTTTAAAAAAAGAAAGAAAAGAGTGAAACCTGGAGAAACAACAAATAACAGAATGAGATCCACAGAAAAACTAGATATTGGAGCTATCAGACAAAGACACTGAAATAACTCTATTATGTTCAAAGAAATAAAGGCAAGACTTAGAAATTTGGCAACAAACTAGAAACTAAGAAAAAGATCAACTTAGAAAGTCAACTGAAAAGTGTAGCTAAAGTTAAAATTTTAATGTATGTATATAACAGCAGATTAAAAATGCTGAAGAGAGATTCAGTGAACTGGAAGATATGTTGGAAGAAAATAGAGGCATAGACAAAAGGAAAAATATATATAATATAAAAAGGAATAAGATACAGAGAATACAATGAGAATATCTAGCATAAGATACTTTAAGAAGGAAGAAAAAGAATGAGGCAGAAAACTGAGATTATGGCTGAGAATTTTCTTCAAATGATTAAAGATATCAAGTCACAGATCCTAGAAGACTTACAAAACCCAAATCAAAAAAAAAAAAAAAAAAACAAAGCCACTGCTGTCGAGTCGATTCCGACTCAAAGCGACCCTATAGGACAGAGTAGAACTGCTCCGTAGAGTTTCCAAGGAGCGTCTGGTGGATTCGAACTGCTGACCTTTTGCTTAGCAGCTGTAACACTTAACCGCTACGCCACCAGAGTTTCCTTATAAAACCCATGTAAGGTAAATACAAAGAAATTCGTATCTAGGTACATCATAGTAGGACTGCTGAAGCTGAAGACAAAAAACCCCACAAAAAACAAATAATTTAACACTACTTAAAGAATGGAAGAGATTATCTTTAAAGGAAAAACAAAAAAACTGACTGATGACTTCTCTACAGAAATAGTGAAAACCCTAAGACAATAAGATGATATATTTAAATTATAGAGAGAAAATACATGGCAACCCAGAACTCTATGCTGAGGTAAACCTTCATGAATGAGCAAAGACCTTTTGTTTTCAGACAAACAAAACCTGGATAAGTTAACATCAGCATGCCCACATTAAAGAAAATTCCAAAGGTATTCTTCAAGCAGAAAGAAAATAAGGTGAAAGGCTTAAGATGCAAGAAGGAATGAAAGTTAATGAAATGGGTAAAAATAGAGGATTACTGACTGCATAACATAATAAGAATAGACTTTACTGGGTTTAAAATATGTAAGAAATTAAAATGTATGATAACTACAGCATTTTGACTTTCATGGCTTTATGGTCAGGAAACATGCTGTGTAATATTTTGAAGTTCTGGATTCTGTTAATTCTTGCTTTGTGGCCTAATAATAAAAAATCATTATTATTATTATTATTTTTTTGTGGTCTATTCTCAAGAATGCTCCATGAGCGTTAGAAAAGAAAGTTTACTTGACTACTGTTGGGTGAAGTGTTGTGTTTAAGTCTATGAGCTCAAGTTGGCTGATTGTGGTATTTAGATCTTCCGTGTCTTTATTGAGCTTCTTTATGGATATCCTGTCTGTCATCAGAAGTGGTATGTTGAAGTCTTCTACTATTATTGTGGAGCTACTTCTCTTTTCAATGCTGTTTGAGTTTGTTTTTTAATATTTCCTTTATGTATTTTGGAGCCTTGTCATTGGGTATATAAGTATTTGTTATGATTTTGTCCTCCTGGTATATTGAACCTTTAATCATTATGTAGTGTATTTCCTTTTCCTTTGTGGCGGATTTTACTTTAAAGCCTGTTTTATCAGAGATTAATATTGCTACTCTTATTTTTTATTGTTGTCTGCTTGATATATATATATATATATATATATATATATATATATATATATATATATAATTTCCATTCTTTGAGGTTTAGTTTATGTCTGAGTCTATGGTGTGTCTCTTGCAGTCTGCATACAGACGGATCATGTTTTTTAATCCATTCTGCTACTCTCTGTCTCCTTATTGGTGCAATTTAACCATTAACATTTACTGTAATTATTCATAGTTATGAGTTTAGTGCTCTCATTTTCGTCTTTTTTGTGTGTGTCTTGTTGACATTTTCCTTGTTCCACTTATTTTTGTCTGTTGAGTCATTGTTCTTTGTGCATTTTCTTTCCATCCTCTTCATTTTTGTTGCCTTTGTATTTACTGCTAATTAATTTTTTTCTGTGCTGAATCGTTTTTCTTTTTAGTCTTTCATCTTTTTCCTTGTTGTTGCTTTTGTATTTGCCAAAAATTTGTTTTCCTTGTTTTTTTTTTTTATTTTAATGTATAGGATTGTTAGTTTCCTTTGGGTTACCTTAACATTTACCTCTGTTTTTCTAAATTTAAACCAATCTTTTATTTCTTTATATCGTCTTGACTTCCTCTCCATATGAAAGTTCTCTGACTACATTATTTAGTCCCTCTTTTTTGTCTTAATGTTGTCATCTTTTACAGATCGATGTCTCTGTTTCTATATTTTCAGTGTTTTAGCTTTGATTTATTTGTGACGTCCCTATGTTGGTTGATATCTGGTAGTTCTGTCCCGTGTTCTAGTCTTGGGTTGTTAGCTGATGTTATTGATTTTCTAACTGGAGAACTCCCTTTATTATTTCTTGTCATATTGGTTAGGTTTTCAAAAATTCCCTAAACTTCTGCTTATCTGGAAATGTCCTAATTTCACTGTCATATTCGAGAGACAGTTTTGCTGGATATATAATTCTTGGCAGGCAATTTTTTTTTTCCTTCAGGGCTTTGTATATGTCCTTCTTGCTTGCATGGTTTCTGCTGAGTAGTCCGAGCTTAGTCTTACTGACCCTTCTTTATAGGTGACTTTTTGTTTATCCCTAGCTACTCTTAAAATTCTCTCTTTATATTTGGTTTTGACAAGCAAGATTATAATATGTCCTGGTGACTTTATCTTGGTATCTACCTTGCGTGGGGGTTCAGTAAGCATCTTGGATAGATATCTTCTTATCTTTCACAAGATCAGTGAAGTTTTTAGCCAAGAAGTCTTCAACAATTCTCACTGTGTTTTCTGTTATCCCTTCACCCCCCGCCTCGATTCTGGTGTTCCAATCGCTCTTGATAGAGTCCCGCATAATTCTTAGAGTTTCTTCAATTTAAAAAAATTACTTTATCTGATTTTTCCTCAAATAAGTTGGCGTCAAGTGCTTTATCTTCAGTCTCACTAATTCTGACTTCCAGTGCCTCAATTCTGCTCCTCTCATTTTCTATTGAGTTGTCTAATTCTGAAATTTTATTGTTACTCTTTTGGATTTGCTTGCTATCTTTCTATGGATTCTTGCAGCCTGTTACATTTGTCATTATACTCTTGTATAACCTTCTTAAGTTCCTCTGTTGTTTTATCTGTGTGTTCCTTGGCTTGTTCTTCGTTTTGCCTGATCTCCTCCTGGATCTCTTGAAGAGCTCGGTCTCTTAATCTTTTAAATTCTACCTCCAGTAATTCCTGGAATTTCTCTTCATTTGGAAGATTTCTTGATTTGTTGTTTTGGGAGCTTCCTGAATCCATCATGGTCTGCCTCTTTATGTTATTTGATATTTACACTTGTCTCTGAGCCATCAATAAATTATTATATTCATTTTTTTTATGTTTGCTTACTGAGTCGGAGTCTACTTGATGGCACTGGGTTTGTTTTTGTTTTTTGGTGTACTGTGTCCTAGATTCTTGTTTTATTTTGATATGCCCAAATAGGCTGCTTGGGTGAGCTAGTTTGATTAATGGCACCTTTGAAGCTCTTATATCCTGTCACCAGGTGATCAGAGCTGTTACTAGGTATGTGAGCCTAGGAGCCATTTTACTTTTCTTGTATGGATTCAGCTCAGGTGTCCAGGTAGTCGGTCACCAAGTATGTGGTGTAGGCTCTCACCTACAGTCCTACATAAACAGGTTTGATTGGTGTAGGTACAGGTGTCTGGCTACTGTGGGGGGAATGACTGCCCCTGAGTGTCTGGGAGGAAAGCATGTCCCTGTTCCCTAGAGCACATAGGTGGGTGGGTTTTGCAGCCAGACCATGGGCACCCAATGCTGTTGGCTGTAAGGACTGAGATTCACCACTTATTCTTGGACTCCTAAATTGGGTGGCTAGGTGGCATGGGTGGAGCCACCAACCCTCAGGTCACTGATGTGGGTAGGTGAGGACCCTGCTTAATTGGCAGAACATTGTCAAATATCACGAATCTGCCACTCCACTGTATAGCTGATAGAGTTGAAAATAGGCTTCAGGTATATACCCTGTTGTAGTGTGCTAATGAGGACCTACGCTGTTGAAATGGGCCCACACAGGTCTATGCAAGGGTGAAAGGCATTCAGAGTCCTTGGACTCCTTATGTCTGTGCCTTCCCTGAGTTCCTGGCTTAGGGAAGCTGGCAGATTATTTTTTGTTGTTTGTTCCTGCTCCAGGGCATGTGATAGGTCCTACTTCTTGCCCAGGGGACCCAGAAATAGCTGAAGCTGGTCCAAGACTAAAAACAGAGAGGGAGGAAGCAGGTAAATGGGAGAGATGTTCTTCCCAAAGGGGATGATTTTTGATTTGTGTGGCATTTTAAATGCATGTACTTATCTTTTGCCAACTTAGCACTGCTTTTCACTGGTTCTGGAGGCTTGTGTAGACTTTCTACCACTCGGTCTCTTCTGATGTGAAAAACATGTCCTGAGCGTCACTGCTTGCCTCACCGCACGTGCCATCCAATCCAGCCTGCAGGGTGCAGCTTTCTGCCGGGTCAGGTCTGTCAACCTCTCACTGCTTCTGAACCATATTCCCCCTCCCCCTGCCACTAAGTCCAATTCTGTAACTTCACCTTTGATGTTCAGGGCTCCTAGATTGTCATAAACAATCGATTTACTTCTCTGGGTCTTTGTTATAAGAGGGGCTAACCAAGGCATCTGACTATTCTGCCATCTTGGCCCCACCCCCTACAAGAGACATTTTTCATCACATTCCTGAATCTGACACTATCAGAGAAACTTATCTCTGAGAAAATGAAATAGGGATGAGGCAGTAGGCAGAACAAACCCGTTGGGTTGGAGTCGATTCTGATGCATAATGACCCTATAGGTCAGAGTAGATCTGCCTCATAGGATTTTTAAGGAGCGGCTGTTGCATTTGAACTACTGGGCCAGAGTATATTTGGAGCACTGGTGGTGCAGTGGTTAAGAACTCAGCTGCTAACCAAAAGCTTGGCAGTTCGAATACATTAGCTGCTCCATGGAAACATGGGAGCAATTCTACTCTGTCCTATAGCGTTGCTATGTGTTGAAATCTATTCACCAGCAATGGGTTTGGTTTTTTGGTTTACATGCCTACATGAGTAAAATTTGTCTTGAGTCTCTAAACTTAATTCTAACGTAAGAATGAAATTGTAGCACTTCTCCATAAAGGTTTGTCTTAAGTCATCAGGATGAAAACCAAACCCACTGCCGTCGAGTCGATTCTGACTCATCCTGACCCTACAGGACAGAGTAGAACTGCCCGATAGAGTTTCCAAGGAGTGCCTGGTGGATTTGAACTGCCGTCCTCTTGGTTAGCAGTCGTAGCACTTACCCACTATGCCACCAGGGTTTCCTCATCAGGATAAGCCTGTGCTAATTTATTGGATACCTTCAGGAATTCTTCATCAGTTATATTCACATTAACAAGGAAAAAATATCAGAAGGAACTTCATAGATCTTCACCCTTCATTTCATGCAAGATTCAAGTGCGTCAGTGGTGATGGTGGTTATGTGAAACTGATCTCTGGCACGCAATACTTCTGGAGCATTTCTGTCATTTACTTGTTTCTTCTAATGCTTCTGCAACAATAAACTGCTTGATAATCAGTATTTGGCAGTATTTGTTTTATTGTGTTTTCAAAATATTCTCTTATGTAAATATCTTGTTAATAGCTGGTAGAGATCCATGCATGTCTATGAATTTACTTCTGAATCTTGGAGAATTGACTCATCAAATGAAAGTGATGTAATATATTATTATACATAACAAACATAAATATATGGGCTGTGTTTCCATTTTGTTGGCAATGTCTTAAGCTTCTGTTCTGGTATCTCCTTTTTGTGACTGGTCTTCAGCAATATTCTCTATGGCACCTAGAATCTGAGTGTGTGATTCCAGGATTGCACTCGTTGCTATAGCATGTGCTTCCCAGTGGGTATTAGAAAGACATTTTAATGCTGATCATTGCCTATGAACAGCTCATCGGTGAATAGAGATGGCAAAAAATTTGTAAAATATCTGAATAGAAGAAAAAAATCTTTTTTTTGACAAAAATCCGTTGTGATACATCCTGCAAAATTAAGTGAATATGCAGCACCTTGGTATGAAAATGGCATATTCATTACATTCCAGAATTTTCTGCTGCATGCCTTTATAATGCAGTGACATTTCCCAGCATTGTCATAGGATTGGTCTCTGCACTTAGAAAAATCAATTTTGCAAACTTCGCCTAATTAGTGAAACACTTGGTTTGCAATGTCTTTGAGGGCTAATGCGATATGTTCTCCTGACTCGCTTGGTGCATGTTATGCCTTCTTTCCCTCAAGTTCTTCCATTTGTAATGGAAATGCCTAGCTTGTGCCTTTTATGCCATTGTACCTTTGGAAGCAGATAACTTGTGTCATAGATTTCACAGATGAAGAGGGATTTTTGAATTTTGGACTTGGACTTGATTTAAGACTTTTTCTATGCTATGATGGGATGAGGAAACCCTGGTGGTGTAGTGGTTAAGTGCTACGGCTGCTAACTGAAAAGTCGGCAGTTCGAATCTGCCAGGCGCTCCTTGGAAACTCTATGGGGAAGTTCTACTCTGTCCTATAGGGTCGCTATGAGTCAGAATCGACTGGACGGCAGTGGGTTTGGTTTTGGTTTGTGATGGGATGAATACGTTTTCCATTTGCAAGAATGTGATTTTGGCGGGGCCAAAGGGTAGAATGTCATGGATTGAATTATGTCCCCCCAAAATGTGTGTATCAACTTGGATAGGCCATGTGAGGTTGTCCTCCATTTTGTGATGGTAATTTTATGTTGAGAGGATTAGGGTGGGATTTTAACACCTTCCTGATCCGAGATACAGAGAGTTTCCTTAGGGTGTGGCCTGCACCACCTTTTATCTCTCAGGAGATGAAAGGATAGAGAGTTGGGGACCTCATACTCCCAAGAGCAGAGCATGTCCTTTGGACCCGGGGTCACTGCGCCTGCGAAGCTCCTTGACCATGGGAAGATGGAGGACAAGGACCTTCTTCCAGAATCAACAGAGAGAGGAAGCCTTCCCCTGGAGCTGACGCCCTGAATTTGGAGATGTAACCTAGTAGACTGTGAGAAAATTAATTTCTCTTTGTTAAAGCCATCTACTTATGGTATCTGTTATGGCAGCACTAGATGACTAAGGCAGCGATGATTTTAGCTTCTGTTTTGGAGTTTCCTTTTTGTATCTGGTCTTCAGCAATATTCTGTATGGTGCCTAGAATCTGAGTGTGTGATTCCAGAATTGTACTTGTTGCTATAGCATGTGCTTCCCAACGTATATTACACAGTTTAATGCTCAATCATTGCCTGAATATGTTTTAAGAATAGCTCGTCAGTGAGTAGAGGTGGCAAAAAATTGGTGAAGTAACTGAATATTAGAAAAAATATCAATTGCTTTTGGACAAAAAAATCTATTGTGATACATCCTACAAAATTAAATGAATGTGCAGCACCTGGGTATGAAAATGGCATATTAATTTCATTCCAGAATTTTCTGTTGTATGCCTTTATAATGCAGTGACGTAATGGCAGCATTGTCATAGGATTGGTCTCTGCACTTAGAAAAATCAATTTTGCAAACTTCACATAATCAGTGAAACACTTGTTTTGCAATGTCTTTACCAGTATGATTTTTTAAGCTAGGAAATGTGATAAATCACCACACAGGTTTTCTATCTGTTGGAGATATGGATCTTTAAACAATACTTAGCTGGCCTGTATGAGAAGGCTCAGAAGGAGAATCCACAGACAAAATGAAATATCGAGCTATACTTATTTCGCTGACAATAGTTGATTGAACTTCATCACTTATCAAGATTATAAATTTTTTACACATTATTTTAGAATTATAGGATGGATTGCCCTTTCCTGTGTTACCGTGCTCTGAGATGTGACTTGCTAAAAATAGATCAAATGAGCAACAAGTTGAAGTCAACTTTAAAATTTTCCGTTTCGTGGGAACCCAAAGACTTCATTTCTTTTTCACGAAGATAGTCCACATTCAGTGATTGTTATGACAACGACACATTACAAAATGGCTTTTCGATACTGATGTTCATTAATTTGTGATTCCAGTTCATAAATTAAGCCAGAACAATTTGTTTGGTTTAAGTATGATAACATAATCCCTGTGAATTGAACTATTTTCATGTTTACTGATCCTATTCAATTTGCACCAATTGCTAAATTCATCTGTAACAATTCGAGAATTAAATGAGGATGACGGGTTTGTTTGTTTGGTTAGTAGGTTTGCAAACAAAACAATACACAGAGCTGACTGATGGAGATTGCAGTAGCCACTCCCTCTTATAATTTTCATCATTAACTTTGCACTCTAGAAAAAATTCTGGCTACAGAACTTTGTTTACCGTCCAGGAATTTTCCACAGAAATTTACAAGTGGACAACTGTGATGTTGACAATCACTTGGGCCTCTTTTGATCCAGTAATTTACTTCGTTGGAAGAAAATTATTCCACAAGGCAAGATCTGCATTTCTGTTATTTATGCGGTCTGCAGATGTGACAATTAAGTATTCTGAGTTTCACTTTCTAGATCATTACTAATTTTTTTTTTTACTACAGCAAGAAATGGATGCAGAATTTGGAACAAATTCTGTTATATTTGTATTGCCATCATGAATTTCAGCACTAGTGGTACTAGTAGGATGATACCCACCCATTAAGCACGTACCTTTAATGCAAGAAGTCTCTTCTGATTTATTACATTCTAAAAAGGAATTTTGGAATTGTCTTTAGGGATTCACAAGTCATTTTCTTTTTATCTTCTGCAGGCTTCCATTTTTGCACTCCACTTAATTATTGGCATTTCATTTTGCCTGGATTGAAAATTATGTCACTTTTTAAGTTTGATTCTACTATAACAATAAATTTGAATAATAGAAAATAAATTTATAAAACAGGTAGTTTATAAAATAAAATTTACTTTAGAATTTAGACATTAACACAAAAAATTTATATTTGAAAATTAAATAACTCATTGCTGTGGATTAAATTTTAACTAACAGTGACCCTATTGGACAGAATAGAACTGCACAGCAGGGCTTCTAAGGAGAGGTTGGTTGAAACCTTTTAGTTTCAGCCAAGCTCTTAACCACTGTTCCACCAGGGCTACATTTGAAAATTAGTAAGTAAAAACGTTAATTTGGACCATGAGATTTTGTTCTTCAGGTCTTAGGTAGTCCAAAGAAATAGTACATGATATCCTTCTCCATGGACTAATTCCTCCTGAAAACAGGTCCAAAGTATGTAGGATGTAGTCTAGCCATCTTTGCTTCTAGGCTAGGGTACATTCTGGTTATACTTCTTTCAAGATAGATTTTTTCGTTCTTTTGGCAGTTCATGGTATATTCAGAATTCTTCACCAACACGACAATAAAAAGCCATCAATTCCTCTTCGGTCTTCCTTATTCATCAGGCAGCTTTCCCACACATATGAGGCCACTGAAAACACTGTGGCTTGGATCAGTTGCATCTTAGTTTTCAAGGTGATGTCTTTGCTTTTCAACACTTTAGAGGTCTTTTGCAGCCGATTTGCCTAATGCAATGCATCTTTTGATTTCTTAACTGCTGTTTCCATGGGTGTTGATTGTGGATCCAAATAAAATGAAATCCTTAACAACTTCAATCTTTTCTCCGTTGATCACGATGTTGCTCATTGGCCCAGTTGTGAGGATTTTTGTTTCCTTTATGTTGAGGTACAATCTCTACTGAAGGCCACGGTCTTTGATCTTCATCAGTAAGTGCTTCAAGTCCTCTTATCTTTTAGCAAGCAGGGTTGTGTCATCTGCAAAATGCAGGTTGTTAATGAGTCTTCCTCCAATCCTGATGTCGTGTTCTAGGTATAGTCTAGCTTCTCAGATTATTTGCAGATTAAGTAAGTATTGTGAAAGGATACAACCCTGACACACACCTTTCCTGACTTTAAACCACGCAGTATCACTTTTTTCTGTTTGAACGTCTACCTCTTGATCAGGTTCCTCATCAGCACAATGAAGTGTTCTGGAATTCCCACTCTTTGCAGTGTTATCCATAATTTGTTATGAACCAAGCAGTCAAATGCCTTTGCATAGTCAGTAATACAGAGGTAAACATCTTTCTGGTATTCTCTGCTTTCAGCCAGAATCGATATGACATCAGCTGTGATATCCCTCCTTCCATGTCCTCTTCTGAATCCTGCTTAAATTTCTGGCAGTTCCCTGTCAATGTACTGCTGCAGCTGCTTTTGAATGATTTTTAGCAGAATATTACTTGCATGTGATATTAATGATTTTGTTTGATAATTTCCACACTTGGTTGGATCACCTTTCTTAGGAATAGGTGTAAATATGGATCCTTTCCAGTTCATAGGCCAGGTAGCTGTATTCCAGATTTTTGGGGATTAGACAAGTGAGCGATTCCAGTGCTGCATCCATTTGGTGAAACATCTCAGTTGGTATTCCATTAATTCTTGGAGGCTTTTTTTTTCTCACCAATTCCTTCAGTGCAGCACGGACTTCTTCCTTCAGTACCATCGGTTTCTGATCATATGCTACTTCCTGAAATGGTTGAAGGTCGACCAATCCTTTTTGGCATAGTAACTGTGGGTATTACTTTCATCTTCTTTTGATGCTTCCTGCGTCATTTAATATTATACCCGTAGAATCCTTCAGTATGGCAACTCAAGGGTTGAATTTTTTCGTCAGTTCTTTCATCTTGAGAAATGCTGAGTGTGTTCTTCCGTTTTGGTTATCTATCTCCAGATCTTTACACATGTCATTATAATACTTTTTCTTCTCAAGCCACCCTTTGAAATCTTCTGTTCAGCTCTATTACTTCGTCATTTCTTCCTTTCACTTTAGCTACCCGACATTCAAGAGCAAGGTTCAGAGTCTCTTCTGACATCCATTTTGGTCTTTTCTTTCTTTCCTGTCTTTTAAAGGACCTCTTGCTTTCTTCATGTGTGATGTCCTTGATGTCATTCCACAACTCGTCTGGTCTTCAGAGGTTAGTGCTCAACACGTAAAATGTATTCTCGAGGTGGTCTCTAAATACAGGTGAGATATACTCAAGGTCGTACTTTGGCCCTTTTTGACTTATTCTAATTTTCTCACGTTTCAACTTGAACTCCCATATGAGCAATTGACAGTCTGTTTCACAATTGATCCCTGGCCTTGTTCTGACTGATGATACGAGTTTTCCCATCTTCTCTTTCCACAGATGTAGTCAGTTTGATTCCTGTGTGTTCCATCTGGTAAAAGTCCACGAGTATAGCTGCCGTTTATGTTGGTGAAAAAAAAATATTTGCAGTGGATGAGTCACTGGTCTTGCAAAATTCTGTCATGAGATTTCTGGCATCATTTCTATCAGCGATGCTGTATTTTCCAACTACTTTTCCTTCTTTGTTTCCAACTTGAACATTCTAATGACCAGTAATTATCAATGCATCTTGATTGCATGTTTGATCAATTTCAGGCTGCAGAAGTTGTTTAAAATCTTCAATTTCTTTGTCTTTGGCATTAGTGGTTGGTGCATAAATTTGAATAGTCATATAAACTGGTCTTCCTTGTAAGTGTGTGGATATTAGCCTATCAGTGACAACATTGTACTTCAGGCTAGATCTTGAAATGTTCTCTTTGATGATTAATGTAACGTCATTCTTTTGACTCTGGTGGAATATCCACGTTTGTAAGACTGCTCACAGACTGTTTCACCAGAGAGTTTTCTGGTACTGCAATATCTACCACTAATCTCTGTGATCCCTGTGAATTGGCAAAATAAGAATAGTGCTATAGATTTCTTCCAAATACAGAAAACATAATTATGAAAATGTTCTTGCTATTGATTATATTCTTTACCAATCTGTTCGTATGGGATTTTTGATACTTCTCTTGAAAAATGAGTCCAAGGTACTATGATATGTTTACTTTGTGTGGCCTTTCTAGCCATGGTCTTATAACATCCACCCTGGTGCTTGGGCAGGACTGTGTGATAGGGTAGTTGTGGCTCACCAAGAGGATTGCTTAGTTTTCCCTTCAAAGAGAACCAGTTCCAGAGCAAAGAGGAGGATTCAACTCCCATCAAGGAAGAACAGCCAGGAGCTGAGCATATATTATAGACCTGAGATCCCTGCACTGAGAAGCTCCTAGAAGCAGGAGACTGAGATAGAGAGAGGAAGCTGTAACCCTGAAGACGGTAAGATGCCATGGCAGGAGAGACCAAGCAACAGGGACCCGGCTATAGGAGATGATGGCCCAGGGAGAAGGAAAGCTGAGTGCCTTCGCAGAGAGGCCCAAGGCCAGGCAGAGTCACACCTATGAGCACAGGAGGGAAGAGGCTGTCCTGATAGAAGAACTGTATTGTGAGTGTCTTTGAGCCTGAGTTATAACTGTTACTTCCCTAATAAACCCCATAATCGTGAATATGGACTATGAGTTCTTTGTGGCCATTGCAATGAATTATTGAACCCAGCAGAGAAGTAGGGAGTGCTGTGTGAGGGACAGTTGGTGTCAGAGTTAGTGAAGATGGTGGAGAGAGGATAGTTTTTTCACCAATGCCTTCAATGCAGCTTCGATTTCTTCCTTTTATACCACCAGTTCTTGATCTTATGCTACCTATTGAAATGGTTTCAAATTGTCCAGTTCTACTGCAGTAGGTATATTAATATCAGACAAATTATACTTCAGAAAAAGGAGTATTATTGGGAATAAGTAGGGACATAACATAATAAAGGTTCAATTCTCCAAAAAGATTCAACAATGCTAAATGTGCACGTGTTTAACAACAGGGCTCCAAAATACAAAAACTAATAAATCTGAAAGGGGAAATGGACAAATATGCATTTATAACTGATATCAGTACTTTTCTATCAATAATTAATAGAGCCCTGGTAGTTGAAGTCCAAAGCATGTGTATGAGCCACTCATGGATGTCTATGTGTCTGTGTATGTATGTGTGTGTATGTGTGTATGTATGTATATCGTATAAAGACAAGTAATACAGAAATAAACATAGACCCCTTGGGAGGTACAAACGGTTAATGCATTCAGCTGCTAACCAAAATGTTGGAGGTTTGAGTCCACCCAGAGGCACTTTGGAAGAAAGGCTTGGTGATCTACTTTTGAAAAATTAGCCATTGAACTGACACACTTATGTGTCACTACTACTATGACACACATGAGGGGAGGGGTCACCATGAGTCAGATCAGCTTGATAGCAATTGAATGATTTTTTTATTCATTCTTTCAATGTTTGTCTTTTAATTGGTATCTTAGGCTGGGTTCTTTAGAGAAGCAAAACCAGTGAGATACATATATATATGTATTTATATATAAATAGATTTATATCAAGGAAATGGCTCACGAGGCTGTAGACGCTGGTACGTCTCAAGTCCATGGGTCAGGCTGGTGGCTTCTCCTGACTCATAGATGCAGGGACTGCAGAACTCAAGATCTGCAGGTCATACAACAGGTCTGTGGCTCACAGGCTGCAAAGGCTGACAAATCTCAAGATCGGCAGGTAAGCTGGCAGGTTGTGGCTCACAGACTGTGGAGGCTGATGAATCCCAAAATTGGAAGGTAAGCTGAGAGTTCAAGTCCCAAAAACTTGAGATCAGATGAAGAGGAGCCAGCTGCAGGATTCAGAGTGAGCAAAAGCTCAAGAGCCTTGCCAGAAAGTCCACCTATATTGGATGCAGTCCACACCCCTGAGGAAACTCCCTTACATCTGATTGGCTACTCACAGCAGATCCCATCATGGAGGTAATCGCATTATATCACATCTCATCATGGAAGTGATTGCATCGTTATACGACTGCTAAACTACATCATAACTGCCAAAGCACTGAGAATCATGGTCCAACAAAGTTCCCAATTGTGAATTTAATGATCCCAATTGTGAATTTAATCTATTTATATTTAAAGCGATTAATGATAAGGAAGGACTTATATATTCTACTTTGTAGTAGGTCATATATGTATTTTGTTTCTCATTTTCTTCACTACTGTCCACTTTTGTGTTTGACTGATTTTTTTCACGTGTACAATTTTGATCCTCTCCTTATTTCCTTTCCTTATATTTTTTAACTTCTTAGTGGTGACCATGAGGATTACAATTAATATCTTATGTTTATAACAATCTTCTTTTAATTAATACAAATTTAGCTTCAACAGTATAGAAAATTCTGCTTTTATTCAGCTCAGTTACCTCCCCTACTTACGTTGCTGGTACAAAAATTGCATCTTTATACATTGTGTGTCCATTAAGAGAGACGTGTAAGTATTTTTATGCATTCGTGCTTTAAATCATATATGAATAAAAGAGAGGCGTGATATAAAAATATTACTGACTTTGTTTTATCTAAGTAGTTACCTTTACGGAGTCTTTGTTTCTTTTTATGGCTTCCAGTTACTGTCTAGTGTCCTTCCATGCCAGCCAGAATGATTCCCTATAGCATTTCTCATAAGGCAGTTCTGCTGCTAACACACTCCCTCAGGTTTTGTGTATCTGGGCATGTCTTAATTTCGGCTTCATTTTTGAAAGATAGTTTTGCTAGATATTGCCATCTTGGTTCATAGGTTTGTTTCTGTATTTTTTTTTCCAGTATCTTAAATACATCATCCCACTATTTTCTTGTCTCAATGGTTTCTGATGAAAAATCAACAGTTAAACTTGTTGAGACTCTCTTGTACATTAGGAGTCGCTTATATCTTGCTGCTTTCAAGTTTCTGTCTTTGTCTTTTGACATTTTGATTATGTCTGTCTGTGGATATCTATGTATTTATCGTCCTTTGAGTTCGTTGAGCTTCTTGGATATCTAGATGACATTTGGGAAGCTTCCAGTCATTACGTTTTCAAATATTCTTCCTGTCCTTTCATCTTTCTTTCCTTTCTGGGACTCCCTTAATGAGTATATTGGTATGCTTGATGTTGTCCCGCAGGTCCCTTAGGCTCTGTTCATTTTCTTCATTCTTTTTCCTTTATGCTCCTCAGTTAGAACAATTTCAGTTGTGCTTTTTCAAGTTTACATTTTCCTGCTTTCTTGCTCAAATCTGCTGTTGAGCTCCTCTAATGAAAATTTTATTTCAGGTATTCAACTTTTCAGCTCTATAATTTCTATTTGGTTCTTTTGTATAATATTTCTTTATTAATATTTTCTACTTGTTCATACATTCTTCTCTTGGTTTCCTTTTTTTTTTGTCTATGGTTTCTTTAGGTCTTTGAGGAAATTTAAGACAATTGGTTTAAAATCTTTGTCTAGTAATTCCAATATCTGTGTTTCCTTAGGGATGCTTTCTGTTCATTTCTCTTCTTTCTTTCTTCTTAACAAATGAACCATCATTTTCTTTTTATGACTTAAAATAGTGTGTTGCAAACCGGATATCTTAAATATTATAATGTAACTCTGGAAATCAGATTCCCTCCAGTCATTAGGGTTTGCTTTTTTTTTTTTTTAATTGTTGAGGGCCAGTCATCCATTTGCTTAGTGATGTTTCCAAACTATTTCTGCAAAGATTGTATGTCTTCTCATGTGTGGACACTGAGGTTCTGTTCTGTTATCTCAGCAGTCAGTTCATGACTTGACAGTGCTTTCTTTAAATGCTTGTAGCCAAAAAGAAAAAGTAACATTATCCCAGTCTTTGCAGATTGGCTCTTAACGGGCGTGTTCTTTCAATGCTAAGCCAGAGGGCCTAAAACTCTGCCTTAGCCTTCACTTCCTGCCCCCATGGAGCCCAAAGATCAGCCAGAGGTGCAAGCCTAAAGCTTTGTCAGGATCTTTATGAGCATGTCTTCATCTTTAGGCAAGAACATTGCACTCCAGATTCCTCAGTATATGTGGTAGCCCTTCAAAGCCCTTAAACCACTAACCATCGTCCTCTCAGCCTCCTTTTTTCCAAGCTTTTGGATGTCTCTGCTGTTTTCTCTGTCCTTCATCCTTTGACCCTGGAGGTAGGACCAATTCTTTGAGCTTTGTACTCCTCAGTTTCCATCACATCGTACATTTTTTCTTGTGTGCTGTTGAGTCAATTCTGACTCATAGTGACTATAGGATGGAGTAGAACTTCTCCAAAGGGTTTCTAAGGCTGTAATCTTTATGGAAGGAAATGGTCATATCTTTCTCCTGTGGAGTAGTTGGTGGATCAAATCAAAAGGTTTAACAGCTGAGTGCTTAACCACTGCACTACTGGGGCTCCTTTTGACATCATGCATCATAATAGATTTTTAACACACCCCTCAGAAACATAGAAGTCCATAAATTATCAAGGATACAGAAGATTTAACATGTATAAAAATACCAAATTTATATATGTGTATGTGTGTGCATTATCTAACCACTAAAGGATATACATTCATCTCATGCACATACATAGTGTTTATAAAAATTGACTGTATACTGTGTTATAAAGCAAGTCTCAACAAATTTCAAGAGTCTGCAATAATATAGAGGATACTATGTAAGTACACCATAATTTAAAAAAAAAAACCATCTTAGAAAAAGAAAATACAAAATCTCCATGTGCTTGGATATTTTAAAATACTATGCGTTAAAAAAGACATCATAATGAAAATTAGAATATGTTTTGAAGTGAACAATTATGAACATAGTGCATATAAAAATTGGTGCAGTACAGACAATATAATATAGGAAACTTATAGCCTTAAAAATATAATTGGAAAGAACAAATCTTGAAAAATAAGTGAGTTAAACATCCATTCAAAATGTTGGGAAAAAACCAGAAACAAACATTCATAGGAATTTTTGTTTCTATTAATGATTGAATACATGCAACAGACGATCCACGAAGACTAAAGTTGATTCTTAGAAAATGCTGGTAAAATTGACAAACTTTAGGCAAGATTGATCAAGTGAAAAAGAATGAAGGTATAAATACCGAATATCAGGAATTAGAAAGAAAATGACTACAGATCTTGCAGAACTTAAAGATAATGTGAGAATGTTATGAACCATATTAGCCAATAAATTTGGAAATTTAGGTAAAGTAGGCAAACGTATCATACCATGTAAGTTAATAACAACAATTCAAGAAGAAACAGTAAGCAAAAGTAATTCCACAACTATTAATAGAATTGAATTAGAGCTCAAACTATTCTCAAAAAGAAAACGTCATGTCAGATGGCTTTTCCTGCAAATTCTGCCAAATATTCAAGAAATACTTCACAAATTCTTCAATATAAAATGAAATATATACCCAAACTCATTTTATAAAGCTTGTAGAATGAATATTGATACCAAAACCTGACAAGAGTAGCAGAAGATGGGAAAATTACAGGGCAATGTCACTGATGAACATAGATGCAAAATATAAAAAGAAATAGGCAAAACAAATCCAGCAATACTCTAAAGAAGAATATATTATGACCAAGTTGGGTCTATCCCAAGAATTCAAGGTTAATTTAATATTCAAAAATGAATCAGTATAATTTGCCATATGTACAGGAAAAATAAATGTGGTTATATTAATAGGTGTAATAAAATAAGTATTTGATAACCTCCAGCATCCACTCATGTTTTTTAAAAGAACATCTAGCATGCCATGAGACCAGAAGAACCAGAAGGTTCCCGGCTACTGTCGCTGAACATTTTGATCAAAGAGTCCATAGAAAAGCCCTGATTAAAAGGGGGAAAATGCAGAACAGAATTTAAAATTCTCATGAACCCTAGACTTTTTGGAGCCATTGAAGGTGAATGAACTCCTGAAACTATTGCCGTGAGATAATCTTTAAACCTTACACCAAAAGCATTCCCTTGAATCATCTTAAAACTGAAGTACAAAAAAGGAAACACCATACTGTTGCTGTTCAGTTGATTCCGACTCAGAGACCCTGTAGGACAGAATAGCACTGCCCCATAGGGTTTCCAAGGTGCAGGTGGTGGATTCAAACTGCTCTTCTTTTGCTTGGCTACCGTATCACTTAACCACTGTGCCACGAGGGCTCCAAAACATTAGCTACTTAACTAATAAAAATGGTCTACCTTGAGCATATGCTCTTTTAAGGACTGTCTATATGGCATCAGATTGCCAACAGCTACTGAAAAGATTAGATAGGAACCTTAAGGAGCAGTGGGTTTATGCTAATGACAGAGGAACTACTCAGAAAAGGAGGGTAAGAATGGTTGCACAACTTGAATGTAACCGATGTCATTAAATTGTACAGGTAGAAACTGTTGAGTTGGTGTACGTTTTGCTGCATATATTCTCCACCACAAAAAAATACATTTACAGGTAATAATTAACAAAAAACGTCAAGGAGAGCTAAATATTTTGAAAATAAGACAGAGTTGCATGTGAGGGAATGAGTGGGGTGAGCTGTTTTAGATTAATAGTAAAGGCTTATGGGAGCAGGATATTTGAGGAGATAACTGACCTATATCAAAGGAGAGAATAGCTGTATGAAGTTCTGGAGGGAGGATATTGCCGATAAAGGAAAGAGTTTTTTCTGAGGTCCTTAAATAACCAAGTGTTTTGGCATGTTTGAGGAAGCTCAGGAAATAAGTCATGGCTAGTGTGGAGTGAACCGAGGGAAGACTGTTAGGAAATGAGGTTTGTGTGGTGGGCAAGCCCCGCATCATGAAGGACCATGGGAAGAGTTTGGGAATTTTTCCTAATTGCCATGAGAAGCCACTGAGATGATGCTGTTATGTAGACTGTAAGAGGGAAGATTGGTGGCACGGAGTCCAGTTTTAACCAAGAGATGATGGTGGCTGTAAGGTGGAGGTAGTGAGAAGTGGATAGAGTCAGGATTTATGTTAAGGTAGAGCCAAGAGTCCAGAATATGTGTCAATGGACTGGATGCAAGATTTGAATAAAGGAGAGAAATCAAGGATGATTTCTAGGTTTTTGTCCTGAACAACCAGAGGATAGTGAGAACATTTGCTGAGATAAGGAAGACTGGGAGGTAGATAAGACACTTGGACCAAGAATTTTATTTGAACCACATTAAGTTTGAGATGCCTAGTAGACATTCAAGGGGAGATGTGAGGTCAGCCATTGGTGAAGGAACAGGGCAGAGTATGTAAATGAGGGTATCCTAGGGCTCAGGTGGAATTGACTGCCATGAATTGGCTCAGATAACCTAGACAGTGAGAAGTGATGAATGATGTTACTTAAACGGGGCATGGAAATCAATGAAAAAGGTGTGGGAGTGGCAGGGAGTCTAAGGTAGAGAAGTTTCTCTGTTCCTAAACCTGATTGGCTGGATTTGAAGACATCATAAGTTCCTGTATGAGAAATATCCAGCAAATTACCAGTTGATTTAATAAATTGATAACAAAGTCCACCTTTCAGCCAAAGATTGAAAAACGAACAAAACAATTGCCATCCAGTGAATTCTGACTCTTAGCAACCCTATAGGACGGAGTAGAACTACCCCATAGGGTTTCTAGGGAGCAGCTGGTGGATTCAAACAGCAGACCTTTTGGTTAGCAGCTGAGCTCTTAACCACTGCACCACCAAGCTCAAACCAAGAATAACACACGTGAGGAACTTACTCCTTAGTTTAATCAAGTATGTAGACATTCAAATTCGTAATTTTGGAGATTCCCCCTCTTTTTTTTCAAAATGGGGGGCATTGAGATGGAGGATTTTCCTATGCCCACCATCCTAAGGGATTTAATTAACCCATAGTTGAGACATTGTAAACATCTCAAGAAATTATTACCTTTGAGAAACTTGAGGGTGAGTAGGCATATCACCTGGCTCCTCTTAAACTCGTTTTAAAAACCTCACTTGAAGACTCACCTGCCTTTTTGAATAAGTGCCAGCTTGAATAGGCAGGGTTCAGGGAATTGCCAACCAAAGGTATGGTTTCTCCAGAGGCCTCCAAGGGGTGTAAAAGAAGAGCGGAGCCAGACCCCGTGCTTGGGACACACCCTTGGTAGGAAATATTTGAGTGTGTGTGTGGTGAGGGGAGCACTGGGTGTGGGAGAGTGGGGTGGGTGGGTAATAGGGAAATGCCTGTTTTTTTTTTTTTTTTTGGTTTTAAGAAACAGTTTTTTACTTTTTTTTTTTTTTTTTTAAATTACAATGAACAGTTCAGTGGAGACATGTTCCTTATCTGCAGGGGCTAGTGGAAGTGCTGATAGCTGAGAATGTAGCCTGCTCCCCAAGTGCCAGTTGGCATTTTGGAGAGAAAACTTGATGTTTGGAGCACTGACTGGCCCTCCCTTTTCTAAATAATTAAGGGTGGTGGGGTGGTGGTAAGAGAAAGAGGATGGTCTGTGAACACTGACCCTGGAAAATTAACCCGAGTGTGTGGGTTGTGGATAGCAGGAAAAGAACATCACCCGCAAATGACAGCAGTGCCTTTATTTATTTATTTATGCTTCTTTTTAGTTCTGAGTTGTTTTTAAGCCACAAATTAATGGGGCCACCATGAGTTTTCAGAGAATGAGTTTTACAAAAATCTAAGTGTTTTAAATATTGCAAGGATTTACTTATATATGCTGTATATGAGAAAAGTCCTTACAGTTAAAGGGAGGAGAAAGAAAGTATATTCAGGAATTAAATTTTCACAGTTCTCTGAATTCTTATATTTCTCTTGTCCATTTTTGTTTTTTTGTCCTTCATCCACCCCTTCCACCTTGACCCACTGTCTTCATCATCTAGTGCTGCCATAACAGAAATACCATGAGTGGATGGCTTTAACCAAGAGAAATTTAATACCTCACATTGAAGTAGGCTAATAGTCCAAATTCAAGGCATCAGCTCTAAGGGAAAGCTTTCTCTCTCTTTCAGCTCTGGAAGAAGGTCCTTGTCCTTAGCCTTCCCATGGTCAAGGAGCTTCTCAGGTGCAAGGACCCTGGGTCCAGAGGACGTGCTCTGCTCCTGGTGCTGCTTTCTTGATAGTCTGAGGCCCCCAACTCTCCGCTTGCTTCCCTTTGGTTTTATCTCTGGAGAGATAAAAGGTGGTGCAGGCCACACCCCAGGGAAAGGTGACCTGAGTGAGGGTGGTGTTACAATCCCACCCTAATCCTCTTAAAGTAAAATTACAATCACAAAATGAAGGACAACTACACAATAGTGGGAATCATGGCCTAACCAAGTTGAAACACACGTTTTGTAGGGTCATAATTCAATCCAAACCAAACCAAACTTGTCACCATCAATTTGATTCCAACCCGTAGAGACCCTAGTTGATTTGAACTCATAGAGACCCTATAGCATAGAGTAGAACTACCCCATAGAGTTTTCAAGGACTAGTTGGTGGATTCGAACTGCTGACCTTTTGGTTAGCAGCTGAGCTCTTAACCACTATGCCACCAGGCCTCCTCTTGATCCACAGTCCACCCTAATTCAGCACTGTGTTAGAAAAAGTCTTTGCTATTCTGAAATAAGAACGTTTTACTATACTTTTGTGTTCGTGGTTGCTTTTGGTATGTCTTTAAGCACTGAAGAGTTACCTCATACCCATTAAAAACCCGTTGCCACTGAGTCTGTTCCAACTCATAGCGGCCCAATAGGGCAGAGCAGAACTGTGCCATAGACTTTCCAAGGGCGCCTGGTGGATTTGAACTGATGACCTTTTGGTTAGCAGTCGTAGCTCTTAAACAGTACACCACCAGTGTGGAAGGGGTTTAATTGATAACATGATGTCTGGGCTCCAAGGGAGATGGAATGGATGTGCAGGAGAAGGGCATGCAGAGTCTGCCTGTATAGTCCCCAGAACTCTGTTCAAGATCATAACACACCTCAGTAATCACTTGAATCTAAACATACAACTTTAACAGTTGATGTAAATGACTTTACACATGAATTTTGGAACGCAACTATTTCTCAATGGAAGTTTCTTCAACTAAGCTGTTTGTATTCCCTTAATAATTGTGAAAGCTAACATTCATTGTGTTCATTCTGTGTGTAAGGCCTTTTTGTAAGTGCCTTGTGTGTTTTATTTAACCTGCGTGACAACCTTTTGAATAAGACCCGTTTTAGAAAGGGAAACTGAGGCAGTGAGAGGTAAAGTAACGTGCCCAGATCACCCAGCTGATAAGTTGAGTTAGGATTTAAACCCAGGCAGTTTGTTTCAGAATTTGCTTATGTAATCACTGTACATGACAGCAGTGAGCCCTAGTGGCTGTGTGGCTAAAGAACTTGGCTGCTAACTGAAAGGTCAGTGGTTCGAACCCACCAGCCTCTCTGCAGGAGACAGATGTGGCAGTCTGCTTCAGTGAAGACTTACAGCCTTGGAAACCCTATGGGGCAGTTTTACTCTGTCCTTTGGGGTCACTATGAGTTAGAATCGACTTGATGACAGTGGGTTTTGGCACATAATACTAATGTGCAGTGTATTCTGTATGCCGTGTATATGTTCAGAAACTAATTTTCCCAACATTTATGCCATATATAGATTACCAATCCAGTTGCCCTTGAGTAGATTTTCACTCCTGACGACCCCGTGAGTTTTCAGAGTAGGACTGCTCTCCATGTGGTTTTCAATAGCTGTGACCATTTGGAGGTAGATTGCCAGGCCTTTCTTCCAAGGCAACTGAGTGGATTTAAACTGCCAACCTTTCAGTTAGTAGCTGACCACTTAACTCTTTGTGCCACCTAATACATATATATACTAGGAAGTTTTCCTCCTTATTTGTACTTTAATGTTTTGTAGACTCTTACGAATACTTGTTCCTGGCAGTGAACTAGATGCTAAAGAACAGAATAGGCACATGTAACCCTCTCTCACCTTCTCCCTCCCCTTTCACAGAGATGAAATGAAAAGGAATTACTGAGGACAGATTATTGGATTAGGGCCCATACTCAGGGCTCTAACAGCATGGGGGGTTTCTCCTGTCACTTCAGTTCTTGTTCAGGAATTGGCACCTGCTTTTTGTGAATCACAAAGACCAGTGCTTTATATCAAGCCATTTAGATTTGGGCTATGGAGCAGTGACTTAAAAAAATTATATTTTCAGAGATTTTTTCTATTAATTGTTTACATTTATTTTAATTGTATATTCTAAAACCGCTACAAAAAGGCATGAAATAATTGTTTAAATTTTAATTCGTATGGGTCAAAATGTATGTTAAACTACCTATTGTCGCCTTCACAGTCGTCGTTATGTTTGAGCTGATTGTTGTGGCCACTTGTTACCAAGTATGACTTTCTTCTCCAGGGACTGATCTCTCCTGACAACGTGTCCAAAATATGTGAGATGAAGCCTCGCCATTCTTGCTTCTAAGGAATATTCTGGCTGTACTTCTTTCAAGACAGATTTGTTCATTCTTTTGGCAGTCCGTGGTATATTCAGTATTCTTTGCAAACACCGTAATCCAGTGCCTTCAATTTTTCTTTGGTCTTCCTTATTCATTGCCCACCTTTCGTGTGCGTATGAGGTGACTGAAAACACCATGGCTTGAGTCAGGCGCACATTAGTTTTCAAGGTGACATCTGTGCGTTTGAACACTTTAAGAGGTCTCTGGCAGCAGATTTGCCCGATGCAATGTGTCGTTTGATTTCTTGACTGCTGCTTCCGTGGGTGTTTATTGTGGATCCAAGTAAAATGAAGCCCTTAATGATGTCAACATTTTCTCCATTATCATGATGTTGCTTATTGGTCCAGTTGTTAGGCTGTTAGTCTGTAGTCTTTGATCTTCAGCAGTAAATGCTTTAAGGGCTCTTCACTTTCAGCAAGCAAGATTGTATCATCTGCATATCTCAGGTTATTAATGAGTCTTCCTCCAATCCTGACGCCTTATTCTTCTTCAGACAGTCCAGCTTCTCAGATTATTAGCTCAGCATACAGGTTGAATAGGTATCGTGAAAGGATACAACAGTGATGCACACCTTTCTTGACTTTAAACCATGCTGTATTCCTTGTTCTGTTTAGATGACTGCCTCTTTTTCTATGTACAGGTTTCTCATGAGAACAATTAAGTGTCCTGGAAATCTCATTCTTCCCCATGTTATCCATAATTTGTTATGAGCTGGAGTAGGTCTCAGAAATAATGTGCCATTTCTTCCAGTTGGTCCTGCACGGCTGCCTACTTCCCTAGGTGGTAGCAGCTAAGGCCTGTCTCAGAAACACTCTCCTCCCCACATAGCATGATTCTTCACACTGCTCCATCTTCGTTCCCTTGTGTGTCTCCTGCCCTCCTCAGTAGCTGGGGAAAATGATAGTAGTCCACTGATGAGATTTATTCTTTCCTTATACTTTATTGTATCATTTGTTTTTATAACATAGTTCCGTTAAAATCAAAGGTAATAAAAATGTTTGTATGATGGAAGTGGATAATCCCACCCATTGTGTCCATCTAAAGTTTCATGAGAAAACTGGGCCCACAACAGAGGGCTCCCACTCCTCTGGCTCACTGTATTTTCTCCTTGTTTATTTGCTCTTTCCTCTTTCCTGATGGATGCATGGGACCACTGAGCTTCAGGACTCCACAATTCTGCTTTTCATACCAGTGTTACTGTAATCTTGGGTTCCTGGGCTGCCTTGCCACAGATTTACTCATTCTGTTTCTGTTGATTATTTCATTACTTAAAAATCTCTCATGAATTTTTCCAGAAGTACATTCTATTCCTCAAAAACTTGGAAGCAATGGGAAAGTATGCAATAAATAACAAGAAAACGTACGTAATGCATAGAATAAATTATTAACGTTCCGATATGTCTATCATCTTACTTACCTTGGCATGTATGTGTATTAGAGTCTCTGGTTGATGCAAATGGTTAATATCTTGAGCTGCTGACAGAAAGTTGGAGTTCAGGTCCACCCAGAATTGCTATGAAAGAGAGGTCTGGCAGCCTACTTCTGAAAACTCAGCCACTGAAACCCCTATGGAGTACAGTTCTACTCTGGCACACTGGTGTCATCATGAATCAGAACTGACTCAGTGGCAACTGGTTTTATGTGTGTATTAGCACACACATTTATGTATATTAACACAGATATTATATCCTGATATTTTCATTGATCATTAGTCTTTTCTCATGATAAGTTTTTTTTGTTTTTTTTAATGAGGGCATTAAATTACTTTATCATATTCTGTGTGCATGTAGTATATGTTTTTTAACGATTTAACTATAGTTGCAATAATAAATGTGCATGTTTCTAGTAATCTTCAACCTATACTTACATCTTTTTAACATACATCTCTGCCATTAAATCTCTTTGTTTAATTATTGTTTAACACTCTTTACACCTAAGAGATGGTCTCAGAAGCAGCCCTGATCAGTTTTTCTCCCTCTTACTCATGAAGCCCCTTAATGTATTCCAAGGTATCAACTACGAAGGATTTTACGTCCTTATCGTTTGTTTATTTTTCTTTCAGTCAGTATATTCCATGGGCCAGAAATAGTCTATGTTATGCAGATACAGTGGTGAAAGGTACACACTGTCCCTGTCCTCATGAAGGGGACAACCCAGTGCAGGTGGGAGGAGCACTGGGGAAATGCAGCTGAGAGCAAGGACAGACAACCCTCCAGGAACCACACTGGACTTCAGAGAGGCTTGTTGGCTGCTGTTCACCTGGCAGGCTTCTAGATACCCGAGTACCCTTGGGCTTGGTGCCTGCTCCTCTCTCTATTGACACCCTCCCTCTAGGATGCCTCAGTGAGTTCACTGCTGTCTATTTGTAGCTAAGGACGTGAGGTTTATACCTCCATCCATTCAAACTCCTCCTGGGTCCAGACTCATATATTGAAATGTCAGCATAACTCTCTGTATTGACCTCTTTATGCATTATAATGATACATTCCTCATATGGCCATCATGAAAAGCAAACATGAAAGAAAAAGCACAGGAGTGCCTGGCACCAGTGTAGGTATTCAATGAACATTAGCTGTTGGTATTATTCTTGACATCCCCATGTGGGGTGCAGTTTTATTACCGGACATCTCCATGTGAATATCTAACACCCACACCATGTTATCTAGGCTATGAAACAATTCTTGGTTCCAACCACCATTCCATTCTTATCGATGAATTTCTCAAGGCTTCAGTGATGGGAGTGTGTGTTTTTCCACACAATGGACGTGATTAGGAATGGTTGGCTAGGTCCTACACAATAAATTGCTCCAGCATTCCTATGGATGACCATTGAGACAAGTTTCAGCCAACGAATGTAGCAAAGAATTGGAACCACTCTCAGCTGTTCATGCGAGTACTCTCAATCCAGAATATCTGGTAAGTCGACTGTTAGGGATTGAATTGTGTCCCTCCAAAATGTATGTGGAAATCCTAACCCCTGTACCTGTAAATCTGACCTTGTTAGGAAAGAGGGGGCCTGCTTTTATTATGTGAATGAGGTCATACCAATGTAGGGTGGGTCCTAAGCCTAACTCTTCTTAGTTATAAAAGGAGCAGAACACACCCAGACACAAACAGGTGAAAAGGAAGACAGACAAAGAAGACAGATGCTTCTAGAAGGCCAGGAACACAAATGATTGCTGGCATCTACTAGAAGCTGAGGTAGACAAGGAAGGACCTCCCACTACAGACATGCCCTGAATTCGAACGACTACCTGCTAAACTGTGAGAAAATAAATTTCTGTTCTTTAAAGCCATCCAGTTGTGATATTTTTTGTTATGGAGGGACTAGGTAACTAACACACATAACCGTGCTTATAAGTTCAGCCCAGTGCAGAATAATTTTCTTCCCTCCTTGGTCTAGCCCACCTGAACCTGCTCTTTTCCTATCAGTGTCCTTTGCTTTCACCTAAGAGTTATGACAGAGTCAGCTCGATGGTGATGCATTGAAATTTCAATTTATTTTATATTTATGATTATTATTAATTCCAGTATTTTCTACAGTTTTCAATGGAGACAGTCTTATAATCTATGAATAGCATTTATACTTTTTCTCTTTTTGTACTAGCTTACACTTCCAGTGTTAAATGTTTAATAAAAGTAATGATAGAAGCACCCTTATTTTATTGTTTATTAATTTTAAAGAGAATGTCCCACACGTCACCATGAACTATCATGCTAGTTGTAGTTTTCCACGTTCGGGAACTCCTTTTCTGTTCCATGTTTGCTCCTAGTCCTTATCTCTCCGTGTGATTGCATTTTATCAACCTGCTTTGCCCCCATCTCTTGAGGTGAGCATATGTCTTCTCTTCTTTCACCTATGCATGTGGTGAATGAAATTACTAAATCTTTAATGTTCACTCAAATTTGTATGCCTACAATAAACCGCCTTGATCATGGCATGTTACGTGGTTTATACTTTGCTGGATTTCCTTTGCTGGCATCTTACGTAGGGTTTTGCATCTCAGTTACTGAGTGTGCTTGTCCTCTAACTCTTCTTCTACCATCCTTCTCTAATTTGTTATCAATTTTAAACTAGCCTTAAGGATCAAGTTAGGGGAGTATCTCATGGTTTTCTAATCTCTGTTGACTATGTACAAGATTAAAATGACTGTTTCTTGCATGTTTGCTGGAACCTGACTGGAAACGATCTAGGTCTGCCGTTTTCTTTGTAGGGAGATCTTGAACTACTGACCCACTTTATTTAGTGGTTAAAGGCATCTTCTGGTGCTAATTTACTTAGAAAAAATTCTGATGCATGTTCTAGATTGCTCGAATCTCATCTTTAAATATTGATTATCAGGGCTTGTAGCCTCATGCAAGCCAATTCATCAATCCCAGATTTCCCCAAAGTCAGGCTCTGCAACTCTTCCCGGTACCAAATTCCCTCATTTAAGACTTATTTGCAAAGAAAGAGACAACAGTATGCTATCTACGCAGTTGTGTATCCGCAGCCTTCTTGAGTCCATAATGTGAGGATACAGTCTTCTAATACTTTTTTTGTAATTGTTCTTTTTCTTATTTTTTTTTTCCTTTTTTCACTGCCAATACACCCCCTCCCCCAATCTAGTAGTTTTAAAGTTGTGCGTTTCAGGTTCAAGTCTGTAATCCAGCTGGGCTTCTGTTTGTGCTGCATGTGTGCATCAAAAGAACGTGCTTCTAGAAGCAGAAAGCAGGCAGTGCGACTGTTGGGTGGTTGGCGGGGTAGGGGGAGGGGAGCTGCTGCTCAGAGAGGGCGCCCGAGGGAGGCAGGAGATGCCGGGCTGCCCACCGCAAGCCCGCAGACTCCAAGGAGGCGGAACCCGCGTGCGCCATGAGCCTTTTGAGACAGGCCCAAGCCCGCCCAGCCGGGTGCTTGCAGGTTCCACCAGGACTACGGGAAGCCTAAGGCCAAGGAGGGCAAGGTCTAGGGTCTGGACCTGAGAACTGGTTCTGCCACTTGTGATCGCAGCGCTTATGCTGGAAAGGAGGGCAGGAAGCATATCACAATGTGTGTCCAGACGATGACCCAGAATGGCGGGAGTTGTGGTCACTCAGGGACTCTGGGTCTGCATATGGAGGCCCCTAGGGTGCAATTCTTCCAGGAGCAGAAGGCAAAGCCACAGAGGCCAAAGTGCACCTCGCCGATGCTTCCCAGGGGCATTGCCCCAAATATGGGGAGCAGTCCCTCCTCTGGGCTAGGGACTTTGTTTCCTCCATTGTCATCACTGACTGTGAGCAGACTCTAGTCTATGCAGACTAATGAGGAGTTATCAAAATGAGCTCCAAACTCCGGATTTAAGGATCATAAATTAACACAGAGAAATACGACTTTAGCAATAAGTGACTGTTTGAAGCCCAAGTTGCCTTAAAACACGGAATTTCAGTCTTTCAGCTCCTCTGCTAATGTAGTAACTAAGAACAGGATCTCACTGGAGCTCAAAGATGTGGGGCACTGGGAATACTCCTGGGTCTGTCTGCTCACGGCTGATTGCCTGATTCCCAGTTTTATTATACAGCTTAAATACAGACCAGAAGAGGAGTTTGGGGTTTGACACCTGACATCTTAACACCAGTTCCTGTTTCTTGAGGAAGGAAGAGGTAAAATAAATCAGCGTTTACTGTGTCCTTCTCCATCCCCGGAAGTCCTCATGAAGACCCTCTCAGGTAAGGACTGACAGGGAGTGGCTTGGTTTACTATTTGACTTTGTCCTTCAGTCACTTTGTTTCTGTCCTGCATGTAAACTATTATGCATTGACAGAAGCATTCTAATTCTTATGCAGAATGACTAGACCTCCTGCAGAATGACTATATTGTGCCTCCCTTGGGCACCCCTGTCTGCGCAGCACCCTCCACCCCCAACTGCCCAACAGCCTCTCTCCTGGCATTCTGCTTCTAGAAGTATGTTCTTTTGATGCAGAGATGCAGCACACACAGAATCCCAGCTGCATTACAGACTTGAACCTGAAGACCTTATGCAGAATGACTATTTATGAACCACTAAGCTTAGTACTAAAGCAGGTACTTACCCCTCAGAGAAGGCCCTGGGGGAGGTTGATACATGCATACCCCAGTGCTCCTGCTGTTCTAGAAGTGCCTGAAATGCCTCTCTGGGAAAGGCCTTCAGATTAGGCTCATGGCCCAGGTGGGAATTCAGGCCTATTTTTCTGTTAGAACATCTCATTTCGCTCTGAAAATGTTATTATCCAGTTTATTCACCAGACATGAGTACAGACATCTCATATTTTCCAAATTAATCCCATTCTCTAATACTAATTTGCCACCAAGAGTATATTCCAAAGTGTTTCCAATAGGCTAGAAAGTCTATCCAAAGAGGGGAGTCCTGTGCCATGTTGTGCAGTGACAGCAGGGTTGGCATAATATGTTTACCCAGATACCTACCACTTTTTAAAAATTTTCTATTGTTTTATTTGAAACTTTACAGAGCAAATTACTTTCTTGCTCAGCCATTTATACACAATTGTTTTGTGACATTGGTGGCAATATTCATGATGTGTCAGTATTCTCTTCTATGCTCCAGTTCCCCGTTTCCATCTGCCATGATTCCTGTTCCATCCTGCCCTCTTTTCTGTGCTTTTGGGCAGGTTTTGCACTTTTGGTCTCATACACACGATTGAACTAAGAAACACTTTCTTCACGTGTGTTATTGTTTGTTTTATAGACCTGTCTAATCTTTGGCTGAAGGGTGAACTTCAGAAGGTACTTTCAACTTTGTTGCTTTCCATAATTCCTGAAATTCCAGTCTACCACCTGAAGAACTTCCTTTAGTGTTTCATTTAGAACAAGTCTGGTGGCGATGAATTCTCTTAAGCGTCCTTCACCTGAGAATGTCAATATTTTTCCTTTACTCATGAAGGAAATAACAGCCTATAGAACACTGGGTTAATGTTTCTTTTCTTTTAGTGTTGAAAAAATGTTGTTTTCACAGCCTTTTGGCCTCCATGGCTTCTGATGATGAATACAGAGTCATTCCAATTGTTTTTCCTGTGTGAAATGAGTTGTTTTCTCTCTAGCTTCTTTGAAGATACTTTCTTGGTCCTTGTTATTCCACAATTGACAGTGAGGCATTTGGGGGTAAAATTATGTGAGTTTAACTTGTTGGAGTTTGCATAGCTTCTTGAATCTGTAAGTTTATGTCTTTCAACAAATTGGGAAAGTGTTGAGCCAGTATTTCTTCAGATACTTTTTTCTACACCACATATTTCCTCTATACCTTATGGAATTCCAGTAAATAAATGTTAGATATTTTTGGATTATTTTGAGGCTCTGTTCATTTTTTTTTCAGATTGGATATTTTCAGTTGAACTGTTTTCATCTCATTGATCCTTTTGTCTGTCAACAGCATTCCGCTGTAGAGCTGATCAAGTGAATTATTTATCTCTATTTTTCTATTTTTCCTGTCTAAAATTTTCATTTGTGAATGGTTTCTATGTATTTTTCTATTTTTCTAAGGTGTGCCTGTTACTTCTTTGAGCGTGGTTAAAGTAGCTTTTTAAAGTTTTTGTCTATGATTCCAAGACTTACAGAAAATGTTGATGTTGTTTGTTTTAGGAATCACTTGACCCAGTTATGTTCAGGTTGCAGGTTCTTTCCCACCTTCTGTATGCTGTGGCTCAGATGTCGGTTCAGATTTTGAAGACTTTGCAGTGATATTTGGATGTAATCTATGGGAGTGTCACCCAGTCTGGGACCTTGTTGGTGTTCTAACCCATAATGCAGTTCTCAAAGGATTGATCTACTTCTTAGGGTCAGAGCAAAGCATATGCAACTATGGGAGGTGGGGGGGGGGTATGAAAAACAACTTTATGGTATCCCTCTCTTGAGCCGCCTCTTCTCTGTCTCTCTGAGGCTCTCTGATGTCTGAGCACCTACCTTCCTGGTCCACTGGCAAGAATGTAGGGGCTTTAATCTCTTCATTCTGCTGTGCAATTAAGTGACTGGGTCTGCCTATGAGGCCAAATAACGGTAAGATGGAGAAAATGTAACAGAGATTCCTCTATATTATTTGGTCCTTATATACTTAGGTCAGAGAGAAGGCACACTGTTTCTGGTGATACTTCGAAACAGGTATGGAGAAAAAGGCATTAACAGGTCGATAGCTGCATACTAGGTGTTACGGATTAAATTCTGTCTTCCCAAAATGTATATATCAGCTTGACTAGGCTATGCTTCCCAGTATGGTGCGATTATCCACCATTTTGTCAGCTGGTGTGATTTTCCAATGTATTGTAAATCCTACCTCTATGATGTTAATGATCGAGGATTTGAAGCAGTTATGTTAAGGAGGCAGGGCTCAATCTACAAGATTAAGTTGTGTTTTAAGTCCATCTCTTTTGAGATATAAAAGAGAAAAGAGCAGAGAGACAGGGGGACCTCAGTACCACCAAGAAAGAAGTGTCAGGAGCAGTGCATCCTTTGGACCTAGGATCCCTGTGCTGAGAACCTTCTTGTCCAGGGGAAGATTGGTGACAAAGACCTTCCCCTAGGAGTGACGGAGAAAAAAAGCCTTCCCCTGGAATTGGCACCCTGAATTTGGACTTACAGAGCCTCCTGGACTGTGAGGGAATAATTTTCTTTGTTAAAGTCATCCGTTTGTGGTATTTCTGTTACAGGAGCACTAGATGTCTAAGACACTAGGTACCAGGAGATGTACATTTCCCAGTTCTTTCACTCCCAGGGACACTATGACTAAGTAGCCAATGCCATAAATCCATGCGAGCAGACTATTCTGATTACTGCTTTGACTCTACTGTCTGTTATGGTAACCACACCCACCTTGTCTTTGTTGATTGAGTGCCACCACTTGGCTGCTACCACCATGGGCTCCAGTCAACTGCATTGTAGTTAGGTGTCTTAATTCAGTTAGGTCAGTTCTCACTGTGGACTCTTACTTACATAAAATAGCAACCACAGAAGTCTTCAGTAATGCTGGGGCTTGCTTCCCAAATTTGTACCTCACCGCTATGGTAAAAAGAGAGCCCCCTGGGCACTCCGTGTGTGGGTCTGTGGGTCCAGCCTAATAAATCCATTCTAACATTCCAATTTCCCTCAGCCTTTGGTTACCTTCTCCTACATTATACAATGGCAGATCTGCCATTTCCACTTGATTTATTGTAGGCCACCACTTAATCCATGCTTCAGTAAACCAACCAAATAAACTATGAGATCCTTTTCTAACCTCTCAAGCTGAAACACTGAATGAAGAATCTATGCTTCCTGGGTCTATATCAATAAACTCAGACTAATCCACCTTTATGTTGCTTGCACCATTATCCCACACCTGGAATAGCCATTCCCACACATATTCACCAGGTTTCTGTATGTATATATTAGAAAAATCAAGCAGTTCTTTAGGAGTTTAGCATACCTTCTCCTGGGTCACACTTTATAGTTCACCTTTGGGGGCTTGTTGGGACTGAAGCCTAGGTATAGGTCTAGAAGCAAAAATGGGTGGTGGCAGTGGGATGTTCAGCCGTGTCTTATAAGGCATCTGCCTAGGGTGATGCCCCAGGCAATGCCCCAGACACCACCCCAGGAGACAACTCAAACAAGACACTTCAGGCACAGCTGGGGTAATCTCATCAGATGGAGGTGGAAGGGATAATTGTTTTACTGGGAAGGGTGCCTTAGCAGGCAAAGTTAGAGAATCTCTTCAGATGGTAGTAAAAGATCTGGTTCTGTTAGGAAGAGCGATTCAACAGAAATTGGAGGTTCATTGTCCCCCGCTTTCTGACTGTCTGCCCATATGTCCTCATCCCGAGTTTCAGGATCCCATTTCTTCCCAATCAATGCCCTCACTCTAACTTCAGACACCATTTGAGGTTGGATATTCAACCGGCGCTTTAATTCAGTCACTCTTATGATACGAATCTGAGTTTATTTTTGGCAGCATTAGCCTTGTTACTATAAGAAATATGGTTTTCTTTCTGGGCACAGGTGGCAGCTTTCAGATCTTGTATGTGGTGCTTGAGCTTTGAGTCCATTTCTTTCATTCACCAGTGTGGCTAGCAAAAGCAGGACCAACCAAGCAGCTTCCTTATTATTCTTATGCTGACAAAATTATAGGAAAGTATCAAATATATAATCAGGCAGAGCCTTGTCTCTCACAAATATTTGATCCAGTGGTAGTAGTATTTTGCGTATTTCTATTGTCACCTCCACCATGGATTAGCAATAGCCTGTTTACTCCTGGAGACAGTCATCAGTGCCTTTAAGATTAGCCAGACTTGAGAATCAATTCAGAAAACTCATCCTTAAGATTTGGTTCCTCTAGAACCAGTGTAGGTACCAAATGTCTTAGCCTGGGATCTCTAGAGGTGCAAAACTAGTGAAGAGAACATATATATATATATACACACACACACACATATATATGAGTGTGTGTGTATATATATGTGTGTGTGTGTGTATGGAAACCCTAGTCGCATAATGGTTAATAGCTATAGCTGCTAACCAAAAGGTTAACAGTTCGAATCCACCAGGCGCTCCTTGGGAACTCTGTGGGGCAGTTCTACTCTGTCCTGTAGGGTCACTATGAGTTGGAACTGACTCGACGGCAATGGGTATATATATATATACATACACACACACACACACACGCACACATACATATATATACGCATACATATGTTAGTTGTGGCTGTTAGATGCCATCGATCCTGTGTAAAACAGAATGAAACACTGCCTGATCCTGAACCATCCTCACAATCATTGCTATGTTTGAGCCCATTCTTGCAGCCATTGTGTCAGTTCATGTTGTTGAGCACCTTCCTCTTTTTTTCTGACCCTCAGCTTCTCCAAGCATGATGAGCCTCTCCTGGGACAGGTCCCTCCTGAAAATATGTCCAAGGCACGTGAGACGAAGTCTCGCCATCCTTGCTTCTAAGGTGCATTCTTGGTGTACTTCTTCCAAGATGGATTTGTTTATTCTTCTGGCAGTCCATGGTATATTCAGTATTCTTTGCCAACACCATATTTTAAATGAAT
Source organism: Loxodonta africana (assembly GCF_030014295.1). Classification (NCBI taxonomy): domain Eukaryota; kingdom Metazoa; phylum Chordata; class Mammalia; order Proboscidea; family Elephantidae; genus Loxodonta; species Loxodonta africana. Next base: position 642,193 of record NW_026974879.1, read on the forward strand.
CAGTTCTTTGGTTTTCCGTATTCATTGTCTAACTTGCTCAAGCATGTGAGGTGATAGAAAATATCATGGCTTTGCTCAGGCACACCTTAGTCCTCAAAGTGACATCTTTCTTTCTCAACACTTTAAGGAGGTCTTTTGCAATAGATTTGCCCAATGAAATACATTGTTTGAATTCTTGACTGCTGCTTCTGTGGGCATTGATTATGGATTCAAGTTAAATGAAATGCTTGATGACTTCAGTATTTTCACTGTTTGTCATGGTGTTGCTTACTGGTCCAGTTGTGAGAATTTTTGTTTTCTTTATGTTGAGGTGTAATCCATACGGAAGGGAGTAGTGGTTGCTCTTCATCAGTAACTGCTTCAAGTCCTCTTTACTTTCAGCAAGCAAGGTCGTATCAGCTGCATATCATAGGTTGTTAGTGAATCTTTCTCCAAAACTAATGCCATGTTCTTCTTACAGACCAGCTTCTCAGATTATTTGCTCAGCATACAGATTGAGTAAGTATGGTGAAAGGATACCACCATGACACATAACTTTCTGATTTTAAACCACACAGTATCCCCTTGCCCTACTCAAATGACTGCCTCTTGGTCTATGTACATATTCCGCATGAATACAGTTAAGTGTTCTGGAATTCCCATTCTTTGCTAAGCTATCCATAATTTGTCATGAGCCACACAGTTGAGTGTGCTTGTATAGTAAACAAAAATAGGTAAACATCTTACTGATATTCTCTACTTTCAGCCAAGATCCATCAGACATCAGAAATGATATCCCATGTTCCATGTCTTCCTCTGAATCCAGCTTGAATTTTTGGTAGTTCCCTGTCTGTGCACTGCTGCAACTGTTTTTAAATTATATTCAGCAAAATTTTTTTTGCGTCTGATGTTAATGACATTGCTTGATAATTTCCGCATTGCGTTGGACCACCTCTCTTTGAATGGGCACACATATAGATCTCTTTCAGTCATTTGGTCAGGTAGCTGTCTTCCAAATATATTGGAATAGACAAGTGAGCGCCTTCAGCACTGCGTCTGTGTGTTGAAACATCTCATTTGGTACGCCATCAATTCCTGGAGCCGTGTTTTTTGCCAGTGCCTTTTTTCTTCAGTGCAGCTTGGAGTTCTTCCTTCAGTACCATCAGCTCTTGATCCTATGCTACCTTCTGATATGGTTGAACGTTGACCAATTCTTTTTGGTGTATTGAGTCTGTGTATTCCTTCCATCTTCTTTTGATGTTTCCTGTGTTGTTCGATATTTTGCCCATAGAATCCTTCAGTATTGCACCTAGAGGCTTGAATATTTCCTTCAGTTCTTTCAGCTTGAGAAATGCCAGGTGCTTTCTTCCCTTTTGGTTTTCTAACTCCAGATCTGTTCACATTATATTATCATACTTTGTCTTCTCCAGCTTCCCTTTCAGGTATTCTATTGAGCTCTTTTACTTTATTTTTCCTTCCATTCTCTTTAGCTACTGTACATTCAAGAGCAAGATTCAGAGTCTCTTGTGACATCCTCTTTGGTGTTTGCTTTCTTTCCTGTCTTTCTAATGACTTTTTGTTTTTTTCATATATGATGTCCTTGCTATCATCCCACAACTACTCTGGTCTTCGATCATTAGTGTGCAGTGCATCAAATCTATTCTTGAGATGCTCTCTAAATTCAGGTTTGATATACTCAAGGGCATACTTTGACTCATGGACCTGTTTTAATTTTCTTCAGCTTCAACTTGAACGTGAATATGAGCAACTGATCATCTGTTCTGCAGTCAGCCCCTGGCCTGATTCTGACTCATGATATTGACCTTCTCCATCATCACCTTCCACAAATTTGATTCCTGTCTATTCTGCCCGGAATGGTTCATGAGTATAGTCACCGTTTATGTTCCTGATGAAAGGTATGTGCAATGAATAAGTCATTGGTCTTGCCAAATTCTATCATGTAAGCTTCATTTTCATTTCTATCATCAATACCTTATTTTCCAACTGCTGATTTGTCTGCTTTGTTTTCAACTTCGCATTCTAAATGATTGATCAATGCATCACGTTTGATCAGTTTCAAACTGCATAACTTGGTAAAAACCTTCAACTTGTTCATCTTTCACATTCATGATTTGTGTGTAAATTTGAATAATAGTCTTATTAACTGGTCTTCCTGGTAGGCCTGTGGATATTATCCTATTGCTCGTAATGTTGTACTTCAGAAAAGATCTTGAAATGTTCTTTTTATCGATGAATATGATGCCATTCTCTTCAGTATCTCAATCCTGGCATAGTAGAACATATCATTGTCTAGTTTAAAATGTCCAAAACCAAGCTATTTCAGCTCACTAATGCCTTGGATTACTGACCTTTATGCATTCCATTTCATTTTTGATGACTTCCAATTTCCCTAGATTCATACTTCCTTCATTCCACATTCTGATTATTAAAGGATATTTGCATCAGTTTCTTCTCATTATGAGTTATGCCCCATCAGGAAATGTCATTAAAGTGGGATCTACTTTGAGGAGGTAGCTCTTCCCCACTCGTATTTTGAGTGCCTTCCAACCTAAGGGGTTATCCTCTGTCATTCAATCAGACAGTGTTCCAGTACTATTTGGAAGATTTCACTGGCCAGTTTTTTTTTTTTAGAAATAGATCACTAGGTCCTTTTTCCTAGTCTGTCTAAATCCAGAGCTCCACTCAAAGCTGTCTACCATGTGTGAACCTGGTGGTATTTGAAATACCGGTGGCATAGCTTCTAACATCACAGCAACATGCAAGCCACCACACTACAACAAACTGACAGAAGAGTGGTGGGAGTTAAAAATGAGAAGAACCAAAAAGAGTGCTTCTTCCATGTCTGCTGATTTAGAGGAACCATGAAAAATTGTCAAGTGAAGAGTGATTCAGAGAAAAACATGGGTAGAGTGTGACCTAATTTCCATAAAAACAAACGAATGTACTTACGTGTGTCCCGGCAAAAAGCAGTGTGTAAAAGGGTACATATGTATCTTTGGACACTGGACACTTTGGGGAGCAGGTACAATATACTTATGTGGGGATGGCTCTTATTATAACTTCTATATACAAATCTCTATTGTTAAATATGTTATAAGAATGTAAAACCTTTTAAAGTTAATAAGTATGTGTGTGTATTTGAAACTTTTTTTCTGTTTTGACTATTTTATATATGTGTTTTTTAGTTATCTAGTGTGGCTATAGCAGAGATACCACAAGTGGATGGCTTTAACAAACAGAAGCTTATTCTCTCACAGTTTAAGAAGCAAGAAGTTTGAAGTCAGGGCACCAGCTCTAGGAGAAAGCTTTCTCTCTTTGTGGCTCTGGGGGAAAGTCCTTGTCATCTATCTTCCCCTGGCCTAGGAAGTTCTCAGCCTGTGGACACTGGGTCAAAAAGACCTGCTCCACTCCAGGCACTTCTTCCTTGGTGGTATGAGGTCCCTCTCATTTCTGCTCACTTTTCTCTTTGTATGTCAAAAGAGACTGACTCAAGACTCACCCTAATCCTGTAGATTGTGTCCTCCCTCATTAACCTAACTGCCTCTAATCCTGCCTCATTAACATCACAGAGGTTAGAATTTACAACACATAAGTAATCACATCAGATCACAAAATGCAGGACAACCACACAATACTGGGAATCAGGGTCTGGCCAGGTTGACACACATTTTGGGGGACACTATTCAATTCATAACAATAGAGAAAACACTGTCTTCAATGCCAGATTCAGAGACTTTTATCCATCTGTGAAGGGCAAACACAGAAACTGAACAAAATTCAGACCAGCGAATTATTGCTTGCTCTTGTAACTAATGACTTCTTCTGGTCTCTATGCCTGGAAATGGCCAAAAAGAATTCTGTGAGGATTAATTCAGTTATTGCTCAAACATCTACTGCATTTACATGTCTACAGGTAAGGAAGAATGCTGGACACCATGTGTGATTCATTAAGTAACACGGGGACCATTAGACTATTGTTCTCCTTCTCTGATATGCCACTATCACCTTCTCCCCTTGTTGCTCTCCTGAAAAACCCACACTTGTATATTCTAGGCTTTTTTTCAGGATTGAATTTGCAGGAAGTTAAAGATATATCTTTGAAAGATAAAGAAGACTTTGGCCACATTGTCTTTAGACAGTCGAACTTCCCAGCCAACCTCTGTGTAGGATGGGAATTCACAATCCCTCCTACTCAGTACCTCTGAGCAGGACGGGATTTCTGTTTCATTATCAGGAGACTGCGGAATTCACCCCTCTTCAGAAAACTTACTTTCCTTTGCCTCAAACTGTCCCTCTCAGGATCTGTCACAGTCACTCTGAGAAATTCACATGGGCAGCCTGTATGGAAGTGCCCATCCTAGAGGCCCTGCCCTCCCTTCCTTGCTCCTTAGGGCTTCCTCTGACACTTGGGGTCGCATCTCCCAGGGAGTACACACCTCTGGCACTTCCAGGGATTCCCAGGCCCTGGGATACTGTGGATGGGATTTGGAACTCAATCTGTTTCTTCCCATCCTCACCTTTGGTTATCTGTGTTCTGTCTTCACCAGATTTAGGAGGCCTTGTCTTCTCTTTGCTCGTTTCATCTCAGTCAGGCTTTTCTATTCCAATTCTCTGATCTCAGGACAGATCAGGTTAGACCACAGAAAAGCCAAAGACCAAGCAAACATCACTGATCTGTGCAGAAGCTGCTGGGAAGGGATTCGATTCTCATTGGTTTAGGGTTTTATGCCCACTGCTCACCAGCAGGCAGGTTCCCCCCAGAGTCTGGCTTCTGTCTGGTACCTTGTACTACAAAGAACTCAGTGACCAGCCCACCTTCACAATCACACCTCCCTTAGAGCTATCTGTCCAGAGGCTCTTTCTCAGACTTCCCCGTCCCACTGAAATCCCTTTTCTCTTTCCTTACCAACATTATGGTCATTCTCAGGGCCCTGAGACCTCATCTGCAGATGAGTCTTGTACTCTTCTCTCCTTGGCAGGGGGAGCTTTTGAGTGGACCTCATGTCTTCGGACAGCTATCCTGGGCCTTCTTCCACCCTGGTGCTCTAGGGCTGGATCTCTCCACGTAATACAGGGGGCGTGGAAGGGGCACAAGGCTAAAAGGATGGATCTTCCAGGTGAAGTGGGTTTAAGAAGCCTGAATGAAGTTCTTCCCTGAAGGGTGCATATTTTCAGTCCAGACATCCTGCTTCTCTCAGTCTAAGAGGCCTAGCACGTCTTCAGATGCTTCTCCTTTGACCTTCAGGCCATGTCTGCACCCTCTGCAGCCAGGTCTCCCACATGTGTAGCAGCACCAGTAGGTGTGGCAGTCTCTTCAGCCCTTGTCTCCTCCTCCAGATGCTCCTGGAGATGCCTGGCTCTTCTTGCCAGGACACCAGGATGCTGACCAGGGACTCAGTGTTGGTTAAAGGATGTCGAGCAGTGACTACGTGTCCTCATTTCCTTTGAAGGGTTAGGCTCCTTGCCTGGGCAGAAGACAACCAAGGTCAGCCTGAGCCTAGACACCTAGTGACCTGTGACACTGCAGCTAGTGATAGGTGTTGATTTCCACGCTCAGGTATCCGCAGGTGGCGGATTGAGAGTGGTCAGAGGAGGAGTGTAACTAGAGATCACACACTCAAGAGGGCACGGGTCAAAGGTCTCGGAAAATAGCTGAGGTCGTGGAGCCCTAGCGGAGCCAGTCTAGGGCACAGACCTCCCTCCTGTACTTGGCAAATAGGTGGCACCATGCGCAGAGTATGCCGCCATCCGAAGACTCTGGACTGCTGGGGCCCTGGATGTCCGGATTTCGGCCTTGTCTTTGGAGAAGTGACGCACATGCAGTGTGCCACCGGCGGCTGTGGCCCAGCAGAAGCAAAATCTTGAAAATGCGGGCTTTTTTGACTTTGCCTGTGTTCTCCTTTGGCTGAGTGCCATCCGGTGTTTCCTAGCAGGAGAAGGATTCGTGGAGAGAGGCGGATTCCATGTGTGCTGGCAAAGTGTGTGCTGAGATGATGAGTCGCTGGAGACCAGGGTGGACTCTTCAGACCCAGGATAGGCCTCTGGCAGGTATGTGTCAGTGTTTTCTGCCCATGGCACTCAGCCGGGTATTTGAATCCAATCTTATCAGCGGAATTAGTAGTCTCCGGAGAGGCTGCCACATGTCAACAAGATTCACCCAGCCAGGGTTCACCCGTGATGTAGCTCCCCAATCAATCACTACTCCCTAGTCCTTCCAGATAGACTGCCAGATCTTCTCTGCCCTTGGGCAACCAGTACAGCCAGAGGCCTTCCCCCTTTGCTCTTTCGTCTCTAGGCACTCTGTCAGACACTCCAAGCTGTGAAGTGACTGGGAGGGGGAAGAAGGAAGAGATTTCAGAGAAGGAACACATACAGAGAGAGAGGCAAGAGATGCTGAGTGGGGATGTCTTGCATACTGATATCCTGAGGAAAGTGGGAAAATTGGACCCTGGCCTGCTGTGCCAATGCCCTGAAGCAGTCCGCACCAGGGGCTCCCTTGTGCCTGCGTAGCCTTTCCCAGGGTGTGCTCAAATCCTGTGGCCACTAGGTGTCCTGGGTCACAATGGAGGGCCCTGTGTCATCGGCCTGGCGGGCTGGATCTCTGCCATTGGCTGAGTCTTGTCGCCAGGCCCATCATAAGCTGCGCCCACTCTGCCGGTGGGGAGACTGTCTCCATGGTGATGGCAAAGAAGCCTTAGTCCCGCCCACCTGGCCTTGACTTCACCTACCCGGCCTGCTGACCCTCACTCAGACCTCTGTGTTGATCAAAATGAATGTCCGCCAGTGCGCAGGTGTCAGCGTCTGGGATAAAGGATTTGGGACCTTTCCTGAGGCAGAAGGCCGCCTAGGTCTGCGGGTACCTGGAAGTCTAGTGAGTTGTGACGCTGCTGCCGGTGACAAACGGTGACTCCCACACTCACATATCCCCTGGTGGCAGAATGATAGTGATGGGTGGAGAAACATGGCTCCTGAGCACACGTGGACTGGGGCACCGGCCAAAGGCCAGGGCCAGGAGTGGACGTCGTGGAGCTGAATGGCGAGCCAGTGAAGGGCCCAAGGATTTCTCCTGTATGTGGCAAACAGGTCATCCGTGTCCCCACGTCCATAAACCATTGGACTGCCGGGGCCCAGGCTGCCAGGATTGCGGCCTTGCCTTCGGAGCCCGGCCACATACGCAGCCTTGCACCGGAGGCGGGGACACGTAGACAGCAAAAATTTGGAAAATGGCAGTGTCTCCTCGATTTCCCCGGCATCGGCCTTTTTGAGCGGCATGCTTTGTTTCCTAGTAGGATAAGGCACTGACGGAGAAAGGCAGGATTATGTGTGCGGGAAAGGTGTGTGCTGAGAGGGTGATGACGTTGAGACCAGGTGGGGATCTTTAGTCCCAGGAAAGGCCCCTGGCAGGTGTGGGTCAATGTTCTCTGCCCATCCGAGTTGGCGGGGGGAGGTTTTCACCAAACAAAGCAGCAGCGGGATTATTCGTCGCCGGAGAGGTTGCATCTGCCCACAAGCTCCACCTGGCCAGGGACCACCCCTACTGTATTGCCCATGTCAATCAACAGAAGCTAAGACCTTCCAGAGAGACTACCTGCTATTGTGTACCCACGGGGAAGCGGTCCAGCCAGAAGCCTCCCCCGTTTCATCTCCAGGCTCTCTGTCAGGCCCCTCCCTCATACTTGTGATGTGTCTCAGGGGTAGAAGGAAGAGATTTCTCTGAATGAAAACATCCAGAGAGGGGCCATAGATGCTGAGGAACGGCACCTTGCCTACTGACATCCTAGCGTAAGTGGTAAAGAGGTACCTGCCTGCTGTCCCAGTGTGTCGAACGTGTCCACATCAGGGATTGGCTATTGTGAAGTTATTCCCTGGTGCCCTCGATTTTGTGGCCAAAGACACAAGGGCCTGTTGTGTGTCCATGGGTACAATGGGGGGCTCTGCAGAACTGGCCGGTTAGGCTGGACTTCTCCTATTGGCTCAGTGTTTGTGACCCGTCCCCGTCAGAAGTTCCGACCAGCCTTCCGGTGGCTGTCTCCATGGTGATTGGGAAAGAAGCCTTAGGCCCCGCACTCAGCCGTCACCTGGCCTACGTGGCCTCTTTACCCTCATCTAGACCGCTGTGTGGATGAAAGAAAGGATGTCGGCCAGTGAGCACGTGTCCTCATTTCCTTTGAAGGGTTAGGCTCCTTGCCTGGGCAGAAGACAGCCAAGGTCAGCCTGAGCCTAGACACCTAGTGACCTGTGACACTGCAGCTAGTGATAGGTGTTGATTTCCACGCTCAGGTATCCGCAGGTGGCGGATTGAGAGTGGTCAGAGGAGGAGTGTAACTAGAGATCACACACTCAAGAGGGCACGGGTCAAAGGTCTCGGAAAATAGCTGAGGTCGTGGAGCCCTAGCGGAGCCAGTCTAGGGCACAGACCTCCCTCCTGTACTTGGCAAATAGGTGGCACCATGCGCAGAGTATGCCGCCATCCGAAGACTCTGGACTGCTGGGGCCCTGGATGTCTGGATTTCGGCCTTGTCTTTGGAGAAGTGACGCACATGCAGTGTGCCACCGGCGGCTGTGGCCCAGCAGAAGCAAAATCTTGAAAATGCGGGCTTTTTTGACTTTGCCTGTGTTCTCCTTTGGCTGAGTGCCATCCGGTGTTTCCTAGCAGGAGAAGGATTCGTGGAGAGAGGCGGATTCCATGTGTGCTGGCAAAGTGTGTGCTGAGATGATGAGTCGCTGGAGACCAGGGTGGACTCTTCAGACCCAGGATAGGCCTCTGGCAGGTATGTGTCAGTGTTTTCTGCCCATGGCACTCAGCCGGGTATTTGAATCCAATCTTATCAGCGGAATTAGTAGTCTCCGGAGAGGCTGCCACATGTCAACAAGATTCACCCAGCCAGGGTTCACCCGTGATGTAGCTCCCCAATCAATCACTACTCCCTAGTCCTTCCAGATAGACTGCCAGATCTTCTCTGCCCTTGGGCAACCAGTACAGCCAGAGGCTTTCCCCTTTGCTCTTTCGTCTCTAGGCACTCTGTCAGACACTCCAAGCTGTGAAGTGACTGGGAGGGGGAAGAAGGAAGAGATTTCAGAGAAGGAACACATACAGAGAGAGAGGCAAGAGATGCTGAGTGGGGATGTCTTGCGTACTGATATCCTGAGGAAAGTGGGAAAATTGGACCCTGGCCTGCTGTGCCAATGCCCTGAAGCAGTCCGCACCAGGGGCTCCCTTGTGCCTGCGTAGCCTTTCCCAGGGTGTGCTCAAATCCTGTGGCCACTAGGTGTCCTGGGTCACAATGGAGGGCCCTGTGTCATCGGCCTGGCGGGCTGGATCTCTGCCATTGGCTGAGTCTTGTCGCCAGGCCCATCATAAGCTGCGCCCACTCTGCCGGTGGGGAGACTGTCTCCATGGTGATGGCAAAGAAGCCTTAGTCCCGCCCACCTGGCCTTGACTTCACCTACCCGGCCTGCTGACCCTCACTCAGACCTCTGTGTTGATCAAAATGAATGTCCGCCAGTGCGCAGGTGTCAGCGTCTGGGATAAAGGATTCGGGACCTTTCCTGAGGCAGAAGGCCGCCTAGGTCTGCAGGTACCTGGAAGTCTAGTGAGTTGTGACGCTGCTGCCGGTGACAAACGGTGACTCCCACACTCACATATCCCCTGGTGGCAGAATGATAGTGAAGGGTGGAGAAACATGGCTCCTGAGCACACGTTGAATGGGGCACCGGCCAAAGGCCAGGGCCAGGAGTGGACGTCGTGGAGCTGAATGGCGAGCCAGTGAAGGGCCCAAGGATTTCTCCTGTATGTGGCAAACAGGTCATCCGTGTCCCCACGTCCATAAACCATTGGACTGCCGGGGCCCAGGCTGCCAGGATTGCGGCCTTGCCTTCGGAGCCCGGCCACATACGCAGCCTTGCACCGGAGGCGGGGACACGTAGACAGCAAAAATTTGGAAAATGGCAGTGTCTCCTCGATTTCCCCGGCGTCGGCCTTTTTGAGCGGCATGCTTTGTTTCCTAGTAGGATAAGGCACTGACGGAGAAAGGCAGGATTATGTGTGCAGGAAAGGTGCGTGCTGAGAGGGTGATGACGTTGAGACCAGGTGGGGATCTTTAGTCCCAGGAAAGGCCCCTGGCAGGTGTGGGTCAATGTTCTCTGCCCATCCGAGTTGGCGGGGGGAGGTTTTCACCAAACAAAGCAGCAGCGGGATTATCCGTCGCCGGAGAGGTTGCATCTGCCCACAAGCTCCACCTGGCCAGGGACCACCCCTACTGTATTGCCCATGTCAATCAACAGAAGCTAAGACCTTCCAGAGAGACTACCTGCTATTGTGTACCCACGGGGAAGCGGCCCAGCCAGAAGCCTCCCCCGTTTCATCTCCAGGCTCTCTGTCAGGCCCCTCATACTTGTGATGTGTCTCAGGGGTAGAAGGAAGAGATTTCTCTGAATCAACGCATCTAGAGTGGGGCCATAGATGCTTGGGAAGGGCGCCTTGCCTACTGATTGGGGAAGAAGCCTTAGGCCCCACACGCAGCCTTCACCTGGGCTACGTGGCCTCTTTATCCTCATGTAGAGCGCTGTGTGGATGAAAGAAATGATGTCGGCCAGTCACCACGTGTCCTCATTTCCTTTGAAGGATTAAGCTCCTTGCCTGATCAGAAGACAACCAAGGTCAGCCTGAGCCTAGTCACCTAGTGACCTGTGATACTGTAGCCAGTGATCGATGTTGATTTCCACACTCACGTATCCACAGGTGGCTTTTTGAGAGTGGTCGGAGGAGAAGTGTAACTAGAGATCACACACTCACAAGGGTACGGGCCAAAGATCACGGAAAATAGCTGAGGTCGTGGAGCTCTAGCGGAGCCAATCCAGGGCCCAGGCCTCCCTCATGTAAGTTCAAAGAGGTGATCCCTATGCCCCCATGTGCAGACTCTGGACTGCTGGGGCCGTGGATGCCCTGATTTTGGCCTTGTCTTTGGAGAAGTGACGCACAGGCAGTGTGCCACCGGAGGTTGCCTATTATTGCCTGCAGAAATGTCCTGTTCGGTCCTGTTCTTGCTTGCATGTCTCTCCATTTGCGCCTATTCTTGAACGCTGGACTCTCTGTTCGGGACTATTCTTACTGCCGAGCTCTCCGTTCGGACCTAATCTTGCCTGCTGGAGTCTCCTTTCGGGTGTACTCTTCCATGCGGGGCTCCTCTCTTAGATCCTTTTGTGCTTATGGAGCTCCTTTATTTGGTTCTGTTCTAGCCTGTGAAGCTTTGCTATTCGGGCCTGTTCGTGCGTGCACGGCCTCGCTACTCGGGCCAGAGCATATGTGCAGGGCTGCGCTACACGGTGTGTTCGTGCGTGCCCGGCTCTGCTACTCGGGCCTGTTCCTTAGTGTGGGGCTTCTCTATTCGGGCCTGTTCTTGCTGCGGAACTCTGTTCAGGCCTATTCTTGCCTGTGGGGCTCCTGTATTCGGGCCTATTGTGGCCTACGGGATTCTCCGTTCTTTGCTGTTCTGGCCTGCAGGACTATCCGTTCGGGCCTATTCTCGCCTGCGAGAGTCTCCGTTCGGAGTATTCTGAACTGCGGGACTCTCCGTTCGGTCCTATTCTTGATAGCAGGACTCTACTCGGGCCTATCCTTGCTTGCGGGACTCTGTTAGAGCCTATGCTTGCCAGCAGGAATCTCCGTTCGGGCCTATTCTGGCCTGCGGGACTCTCGGTTCAGGCCTGTTCTCGCCTGCGGGACTCGCCGTTCGGGTCTTTCCTCGTCTGCGGGACTCTCTGTTCAGGCCTTTCTGGCCATCGGGACTGTCCGATCAGGTCTATTCTTGCCTGCAGGACTCTCCGTTCAGGCCTATGCTGGTCTGCGGGATTCTCAGTTTGGGCCCATTCTCGCCTGCGGGATTCTCCGTTCGGGCCTATTCTGACCTGCAGGACTCTCCGTTCGGGCCTATTCTCACTTGCGGGACTCTCCGTTCGGGTCTTTCTGGACTGCGGGACTCTCTGGACGTCTTCTTGCCAGTGGGACTTTAAAAAAATTCTTGCCTACGGGGCTCATCTATTCGGGCCTATTCTTGCCTGAAGGAATCTCCATTCGGGCCTATTCTTGCCCGCGGTACTCTCTGTTCGATCCTATTCTTCCCTGCGTGACTCTCCCTTCGGGCCTATTCTTGCCTACGGGACTCTGTTTGAGCCTCTTCTTGCCTGCATGGCTCCTCTACTCGGGCCTATTCTTACCTGCTGGACTCTGCTCTTGCCTGTTCCTGCCTGCAGGACTGTCCGTACGGGCCTATTCTTGCCTGCGGGACTCTCCGTTTGAGCCTGTTCTTGCCTGCGTTACTCTCCATTCGGGTCTGTTCTTGCCTGCGGGACTCTGTTCGGGCCTCTTCTTTCCTGCGCGGCTCCTCTACTTGGGCCTATTCTTGCCTGCGGGACTCTCCCTTCGAGCCTATTCTTGCCTCCGGGAATCTCTGTTCGGGCGTCTTCTGGCCTGCGGGACTCTGTTCGGGCCTCTTCTTTCCTGCACGGCTCCTCTACTAGGGCCTATTCTCGCCTGTGGGACTTCCCTTCGGGCCTATTCTTGCCTGCAGTACTCTCCGTTTGGACCTAATCTTGCCTGCGGGAGTCTCCTTTCAGGTCTCCTCTTGCATGCGGGCCTGCTCTATCTGGGCCTCTCGAGCTTACACAGCTCCTTTATTCGGTCCTGTTCTAGCCTGCGGAGCTCCGCTATTCGGGCCTGTTCATGCATGCGGGACTCCGCTACTCAAGCCTAATCGTGCTTGTGGGGCTCTGCTACTCGGGCGTGTTTGTGCGTGCGGGGCTTCGCTACTCGGGCCTATTCTTGCCCGCGGGACTCTGTTCGATCCTATCCTTGCCTGCGGGAATCTCTGTTCAGGCCTAGGCTGGCCCGCGGGATTTTCAGTTTGGGCGTATTTTTGCCTGCGAGACTTCCCTTCGGGCCTATTCGTGCCTGCGGGTCTCTCCGTTCGGGCCTATTCTGGCCTGCGGGACTCTGTTTGGGCCTATTCTTGCCTGCAGCAGTCTCTATTCAGGCCTATTTTTGCCTGCGGGACTCTCCGTTCGAGTCTATTCTTGCTTGCGGGACTCTGTTCGGGCCTATTGTTGCCTGTAGAAATTTCCGTTTGGGCCTGTTCTTGCCTGCGGGAATCTCTGTTCGAGCCTGTTCTTCCCTGTGAGACTTTCCGATCGAACCTATTCTTGCCTGCGGGACTCTCCATTCGTGCCTAATCTTGCCTGGGGACTCTGTTCGGGCCTCTTCTTGCCTACATGGCTTCTCTTCTCGGGCCTATTTTTTCCAGCGGGACTCTATTCGGGCCTATTCTTTCCTCCGGGGCTCCTCTATTCGGGCTTATTCTTGCCTGCGGGACTCTGTTTGGGCCTATTCTTGCCTTCAGGAATCTCCATTTGGGCCTATTCTGGCCTGTGGGACTCTGTTCGGGCCTATGCTTGTCCTGTGGGAATCTCCGTTCAGGCCTATGCTGGCCTGCGGGATTCTCAGTTTTGGCGTATTTTCACCTGCGGGACTTGGTTCGGGCCTATTTTCACCTGCAGGTGTCTCCGTTCGGGACTATTCTTACCTGCGGAACTCTCCATTCGGACCTAATCTTGCCTGCGAGAGTCTCCTTCGGGTCACCTCTTGCATGCAGGGCTCCTCTCTTTGGGCCTTTTGTGCTTACGGAGCTCCGTTATTCGGTACTGTTCTAGCCTGCGGAGCTCCACTATTTGGGCCTGATGATGCATGTGGGGCTCCGCTATTCGGGCCTGATCGTGCATGCGGGGCTTCCCTACTTGGGTCTGTTCGTGCGTGCGGGACTCTGTTTGTGCCTATGCTTGCGTGGGGGAATCTCCATTCGGGCCTATTCTTGCCTGCAGGACTCTCCATTCAGGCCTATTCTGGCCTGCGGGACTCTCTGTTCGGGTCTTTCTGGCCTGCGGGACTCTCCGTTCAGGTCTATCCTTGCCTGCAGGACTCTCTGTTCGGGCGTATGCTGGCCTGTGGGATTCTCAGTTTGGGAGTATTCTCGCCAGCATGGCTTCTTTTCGGGCCTATTCTTGCCTGCGGGACTCTGTACGTGCCTATTCTTGCCTGCAGGAATCTCCGTTCTGGCCTATTCTTGCCTAAGGGACACTCCGTTCGAGTCTATTCTTTCTGCGGGGCTCTCTGTTCGGGCCTATTCTCACCTGCGGGACTCTCTATTCGGGCCTATTCTTGCCTGTGGGACTCTTTTCGGGCCTCTTCTTGCTTGCATGGCTCCTCTACTTGGGCCTATTCTTCCTGCAGGACTCTGTTCGGACCTAATCTTGCCTCCGGGAATCTCCGTTTGGGTCTGTTCTGGCCTGCTGGACTCTGTTCGGGCCTATGCTTGACTGAGGGAATTTTCGTTCGGGCCTATTCTTACGTGTGGGACTCTTCATTCGGGCCGTTCAGTCCTTCGGGACTATCCGTTCGAGCCTATTCTTGCCTGTGGGACTCTATTCGGGCCAATTCTTGCCTGCAGAACTCTCCGTTCGGGCCTCTTCTTGCGTGCACGGCTCTTCTACTCAGGCCTATTCTTGCCTGTGGGACTCTGTTCGGGCCTATTCTTGCTCCAGGAATCTCCTTTCGGGCCTATTCTCGCCTGCGGGACTCTGTTCTTGCCTATGATTTCCTGCGGGAATCTCCGTTCAGGCCTATTCTGGCCTGCGGGACTCTGTTCAGACCTATGCTTGCCTGCGGGAATGTTCGTTCAGGCCTATGCCGGCCTGCGGGATTCTCAGTTTGCGTGTATTCTCGCCTGAGGGACTTCCCTTCAGGCCTGTTCTCGCCTGCGGGACTCTCCGTTCGGGCCTATTCTTGCCAGCGGGACTCTCTGTTCGGGCCTATTCTTACCTGTGGAACTCTCCGTTCGGACCTAATCTTACCTGCGGGAGTCTCCTTTCAGGTGTCCTCTTGCATGCGGGGCTCCTCTATTTGGGCCTTTTGTGCTTACGGAGCTCCGTTATTCGGTCCTGTTCTAGCCTGCGGAGCTCCGCTATTCGGGCCTGATCGTACATGCGGGGCGGTACTCAGGCCTGATCATGCATGCGAGGCTCCACTACTCAGGTCTGTTTGTGCGTGCGGGGCTCCGCTACTCGGGCCTATTCGTGCGTGTGGGGCTCCTCTATTCAGGCCTATTCAGGCCTGCGGGACTCTCCGTTCGGGCCTATTCTTGCCTGCGGGACTCTGTTCGGGCCTCTTCATGCTCCGGAATCTCTGTTGGGGCCTATTTTGGTCTTCGGGACTCTGTTCCGGTCGAGGTTTGCCTGCGGGAATCTCCGTTAGGGCCTATTTTGGCCTTCGGGACTCTGCATTCGGGCCTATTCTCGTCTGCGGGAGTATCCGTTAGGATTTCCTTGCCTGCGGGACACTCCGTTTGGGCTTATTCTTGCCAGCGGGACTCTATTCAGGACTCTTCTTGCCTGCATGGCTCCTCTACTCGGGTCTATTTTTGCCCGCGGGACTCTGTTCGTGCCTATTCTTGCCTGCAGGAATCTCCCTTCGGGCCTATCCTTGCCTGCGGGACTCTGTTCGGGCCTATTCTTGCCCGCAGGAATCTATATTCCGGCCTATTTTTGCCTACGGGACTCTCCGTTCAAGTCTGTTCTTGCCTGCGGGAATCTCTGTTCGGGCCTGTTCTGGCTTGTGGGACTCTGTACTTGCCTATTCTTGCCTGCAGGAATCTCCGTTCGGGCCTATTCTTGCCTGCGGGACTCTCTGTTCGAGCCTATTCTTGCCTGCGGGACTCTGTTCGGGTCTCTTCTTGCCTCCAGGAATCTCCGTTCCGTCGTATTCTGGCCTGCGGGACTCTGTTCCGGCCTGTGCTTGCCTGCGGGAATCTCCGTTCGGGCCTATTCTGGCTTGCGGGACTCTCCGGGCTTATCCTCGCCTGCGGGACTCTCCGTTTGAGCGTATTCTTGCCTGTGGGACTCTTTTTGGGCCTCTTCTGGCCTGCACGGCTCCTCTACTTGGGCCTATTCTTGTCTGCGGGACTCTGGGCGTATTCTTGCCTCCGGGAATCTCCGTTCGGGCCTATTCTGGCCTGCAGGACTCTGTTCAGGCCTATGCTTGCCTGCGGGACTCTTTGTTCGGACCTTTCTGGCCTTCGGCACTCTCCGTTCGGACCTATTCTTGTCTGCGGGCCTCTCCGTTTGGGGCTATTCTGGCCTGCGGGACTCTGTTATGGCTTCTTTTTGCCTGCACGGCTCCTCTACTCGGGCCTATTCTTGCCTGCGGGACTCTATTCGTGTCTATTCGTGTCTACGGGGTTCCTCTATTCTGGCCTATTCTTGCCTGCGGGACTCTGTTCGGGTCTATTCTTGCCTGCAGGAATCTCCATTTGGGCCTATTTTTGCCTACGGGACTCTCCGTTCGAGTCAATTCTTGCCTGCGGGACTCTCTTCAGGTCTTTTCTTGCATGCATGTCTCCTCTACTCAGGCGTATTCTTGCCTAGGGGACTCTGTACGTGCCTATTCTTGCCTGCAGGAATCTCCGTTCTGGCTTATTCTTGCCTGCGGGACTCTCCATTTGGGCCTATTCTTGCCTGTGGACTCTGTTCGGTCCTCTTCTTGCTTGCACGGCTCCTCTACTCGGGCCTATTCTTGACTGCGGGACTCTGTTCAGGCCTATTCTTGCTCCAGGAATCTCCGTTCGGGCCTATTTCGGCCTGCGGGACTCTGTTCGGACCTATGCTTGCCTGCAGGAATCTCCATTTGGGCCTGTTCTGGCCTGCGGGTCTCTCCATTCGGCCCTATTCTGGCTTGCGGGACTCTCCGTTCGGGCGTATTCTGACCTGCGTGACTCTCCATTCGGGCCTTTCTAGCCTGCGGGACTCTCTGTTGAGGTCTATTCTTGCCTGCAGGACTCTCTGTTCGGTCCTATGCTGGCCTGTGGGATTCTCAGTTTGGGAGTATTCTCGCCTACGTGACTTCTCTTCGGCCCTATTCTGGCCTGCGGGACTCTCCGTTCGGGCCTATTCTCGCCTACCGGACTCTGTTCGGGCCTCTTCTTGCCTGCACGGCTCCTCTACTCGTGCCTATTCTTGCCTTCATGACTCTGTTTGGGCTTATTCTTGCCTGCGGGGCTCCTCTATTCGTGCCTATTCTGGCTGCAGGACTCTGGGCCTATTCTTGCCTGCGGAACTCTGTTCAGGCCTGTTCTTGCCTGCAGGGCTCCCCTTTTTGGGCCTATGCTTGCCTGCGGGTATCTCAGTTTGGGCCTATTCTGACCTGCGGGACTCTGCTTTCAGGCAATTCTGGCCTGCAGAACTCTCCGTTCAGGTCTATTCTTGCCTGCAACACTCTCTGGGCCTATGCTGGCCTGTGGGATTCTCAGTTTGGGAGTATTCTCGCTAGCATGACTTCTCTTCGGGTCTGTTCTGTACAGGGGACTCTCCATTCTTTCCTATTCTGGCCTGCGGGACTCTCTGGGCTTATTCTTGCCTGCGAGACTCTCCGTTTGGGCCTTTCTGGCCTGCGGGACTCTCTGGGCCTATTCTTGCGAGCAGAACTCTACTCGGCCCTCATCTTGCCTACAGGGTTCCTCTCTTTGGGCCTATTCTTGCCTGCGGGACTCTCCGTTCGGGCCTATTATGGCCTGCCGGACTCTGTTCGGGCATATGCTTGCGTGCACGGCTTCTCTACTCGGGACTATTCTTGCCTCCGGGACTCTTTTTCGGGCCTATTCTTCCCTCCGGAAATCTCTGTTCGGGCCTATTCTGGCATGCGGGACACTCCATTCGTACTTATTCTTGCCTGCTGGACTCTCTTCGGACCTAATCTTGCCTGAGGAATGCCCCTTTTCAGGCCTATTCCTGCATGCGGGACTCTGTTCAGGCCTATTCTTGCCTGCGGGGCTCCTCTATTCGGGCCTATTCTTGCTGCGGGACTCTCCATTCTTGCCTATTCTGGCGTGTGGGACTCTCCGCTCGGGCCTTTTCTTACCTACGGGACTCTCTGGGCCTATTCTCGCCTGCGGGACTCTCCGTTCGGGCCTATCCTCACCTACGGGACTCTGTTCTTTATTATTCTCAGGTGTGGGAGTCTCCTTTTGAGCCTCCTCTTTCCTGTGGGGGTCCTCTATTCCGTAGTGTTCATGCCTATGGAGCTCTGTTATTCAGGCCTTATCGAGCCTGTGGAGCTCCGCTATTTGGGCCTGTTTGTGCGTACGTGGCTCCTCTATTCGGGCCTGTTCATGCATACGGGTCTTCGGTATTCGGTCCTGTTCGTGCTTGCAGGTCTCCGCTATTCGGTCCTATTCCCTGTGCGACTCTGGTTGGGCCTATTCTTGCCTGCGTTGCTCCTGTACTCGGGCCTATTTTTGCCTTCGGGTCTCTCTGTTCGGGCCTAATCTTGCCTCTGGATCTCCTCTTTTTGGGCCTATTATTGCCTATGGGACTGTGTTTGGCCTATTCTTGCCTGCGGGGCTCCTCTATTCGGTCCTATACTTCCTGCTGGACTGTGGGCCTATTCTTGCCTGCGGGAATCTCCGTTCGGGCCTATTCTTGCCTGCAGGACTCTCCGTTCGTGCCTCTTCTTGCCTGCGGGACTCTATTCGGGCCTATTGTTGCCTGTGGGGCTCCTCTATTAGGGCCTATTTTTGCCTGCGGGACTCTGGTCGGGCCTGTTCTTGCCTTCAGGACTCTCTGGGCGTATTCTTGCCTGCTGGACTCTCTTCGGGCCTAATCTTGCCTGCGGGGCTCCTCTATTCAGGCCTATTTTTGCCTGCTGGACTTTGTTCGGGCCTATCAGGCCTGGGGGACTCTTCGTTCTGGCCTATTCTCACCTGCGGGGCTCTCCGTTTGGACCTATTCTTCCCTGCGGGACTCTCTGTTGGAGCCTATTCTTGCCTGCGATACTCTTCGGTCGGGCCTGTTCTTCCCTGCGGAACTCTGTTCAGGCCTATTGTTGCCTGCGGGGCTCCTCTATTCTGGCCTATTCTTGCCTGCACGAATCTCCATTCGGGCCTATTCTAGCCTGCGGGACCCTCCATCCGGGACTATTCTTACCTGCGGAATTCTCCATTCAGGCCTAATCTTGACTGCAGGAGTGTCCTTTTGGGTCTCCTCTTGCCTGCGGGGGTCCTCTATTCGGGCCTGTTCGTGCCTACGGAGCTCCGTTATTCGGGTTTGTTCAAGCCTGCGGAGCTCCGCTATCCGGGCCTGTTCGTGCGTGCGGGGCTCCACTATTCGGGCCTGTTCATGAATACAGAATGTAGAATATAGCATATAGAATATAGAACATAAAAAAACATAGATTATACAATACAGAAAAATATACTCTATAGAAAAATAAAGAATATATAGAGCAGAAATTTGAATGTACAATATAGAATACAGAGTATGGAATATAGAACCTAGAATATGGAAAAATATAGAAGTAGAATATAAACGAATATAGAACATAGAGGAATGTACAATTTAGAATGTAGAATATAGAATATAAAATACAGAATATAGAATATAGAAGAATTTCGGACATAGAATATAGAATATTGACTATAGAATAAAGAGGAATATAGTATATAGAAGAACATAGAAGATACAATAGAGAATATAAAAGAAAAAAGAATATAGGGTATAGAAGAACATGGACTATGGAAAATAGGAGAATGTAGAATATAATTATAGAAGAATATAAAATATTGAAATACAGAATATAGGAAAACAGAGCATAAATTTAGAATATAGAAGATATAGGATATAGAATGCAAAATATAGAAGAATAAAGAACATAGATGACAGACTACAGAATATAGAAGACAAGAAGTAGAAGAAAACAGAATATTGACACATAGGGAATATACGGTATAGGACATACACTATTGAAGAATAGAGAATAAAGTAGAAGAATGTAGATTACAAAATATAGAAGAATATAGAATGTAGAATAGAATATTAGATTACAGAAGAGTATTAAAATTTTTTTATAGACTATAGAGATTAGAAGGTAGAATATACAGTAAAAAATATAGAATATAGAGGAATATAGAATTCAGAAAAATTTAGAATATAAAATGTAGACTATAGAATATAGAAGAAAAAGGAATGTAGAATGGAGAAGGGACAACATAGAATATGGAATAGAGAATAGAGAAGAATAAACAATTTTGAAAAATTGAGACTATAGAATGTAGACTGTAGAATATTGAATATAGAATTTAGAATGTACAATATAGAACATAGCAGAAAGAAGAATATAGATTATAACAGAAGAATATAGAATGTAGCATAAGAATGTAGAAGAGTATAGAATACAGAACAGAAAAATATAGAATGCAGAATATAGAATATGGAATATAGAATCTAGAATACAGAAGAATATAGGATATAAAAAATATAGAATATACAACATAGAATATAGAATACAGAGTATGGAATAGAGAATACAGAAAAATATAGAATAGAGATAAATATAGAATATAGAAGAGTATGTACAAAGTAGAATGCAGAATTTTGAATATAAAATATAGAATAAAGAACATAGAATATGGAAGAATATAGAATATTCTGGAATATAGAATGTAGAATTAAACATAGGATATAGAAGATGAAATATAAGAGAATATAGAATGTAGAATATAGTTTACAGAATATGCAATATGGAATATAGAATATGGAAAATTATAAAAAATATAGAATAGAGACAACATTGAATATAGAATACAAAGAATGGGATATAGAAAAATATAAAATATAGAATAAATACATAATATAGAGAATATACATTACAGAATATAGATTATGGAATATCGAATGTAGAATGTAAAAAGAGAATATACAATATAGAAGAATATATGATATAGACCATAGAAGAATATAGGGTATAGAATGTAGAATATAGAATACAGAAAATTGTATGGGGAAATATAGAATATAGAAAAAACATTGAATATAGAACACAGAGTATGGAAAACGGAATATAGAAAATATAGAGTATAGAAAAATGTAGAATATACAATGTAGAATACAAAATATAGAATATGAAATAAAGTATAAAGAACACAGAATACAGAAGAATATAGATTATAGAATATAGACGACAATGGAATATAGAATATAGAATGTAAAATATAGACTATACAATATAGAAGAATATACAATAGAGAATATAGAAGAATATTGAATATAGAAGGAAGAATGTAGAATATGGAATATAGAATAGAGAAAAATATATAGAAAATATAGAGTATGGAAGAACATAGAACATAAAATTTTGAATGTAGAATATAGAATACAGAACATAGAATATAGAAGAATTTAAAATATAAAATATTTAATATAGAAGAATATTGTATGTAGAAGAATATAGAACATCGAATATAGAATACAGAGTATGGATTATAGAATATACAAAAATATAGAATATAGAAGAATATAGATTATAGAATAAAGTGAATTTAAAATATAGAATATCAAATATGGAATATAGAACACTGAAGATAGAATACAGAATATAAAAGAACTTTGAAAATAGAAGAATATAGTGTATAGAGGATTTGGAATAAAGAAGATAGAATATAAATTACAGAAGAATATAGCATAAATAATACAGAATATAGAAGAAAATAAAATATAAATTTAGTATATAGAATACAGAAGAATATAAAAGGTACAATGTAGAATACAGAATTCAAAATATAGAATGAAGGATTTAGGAGAATAGAACATAGAATTTAGAATGTGGAATATCAAATATGGAATATAGAACATAGAAGGATATAGTATATAGAAGAAGATTGAACATGGAACAGAAGATAGAAAACAGACTGTAAAAGAATACAGAAAATAGTAGAATATGTAATATACGAGAATATGTAACAGAAGAATATAAACAAGACTATAGATTATAGAATATACATTACAGAAGAATATAGAAGAATATCGAATATAAATGTAGAATATAGAATATACAAGGCTATAGATAATACAAGAAAAAGAATATAGTAGAAGGTAGAATACAGAATATGGAAGAATAGAGAATATAGAAGAATTCAAATATAGAATACAGAAGAATATAGAATATACATTATAGAAGAATATACACAATAGAAGACTATACAATACAGAATATAGATTATAGAAGAACATAGAATACAGAATTTAGAATATAGACAGTAGAATGCAGAATACAGAATAGAATAAAGACTATAGAATACAGAGTATAGAATATAGAAAATTATGGAATGTAGAATAAAATATAGAAGAATATAGAATACAGAATATAGAATGTAGAATATAGCATATGGAATATAGAATAGGGGACATAGAATATACCATACAGAAAAATATAGTATATGTAAAAATAAAGAATATAGAACATAGAACTTTGAATATACAATATAGAATACAGAGTATGGAATACAGAACCTAGAATATGGAAAAGTATAGAAAGACAGAACCTAGAATATGGAAAAGTATAGAAAGAGAATATAAAAGAATATAGAACATAGAAGAATATAAAATTTAGAATGTAGAATATAGAAGAATTTAGAACGTAGAGTATACAATATGAACTATAGAATATAGAGGAATATAGTACGTAGAAGAACATAGAACATAAAGAACATAAAAAAGAAAATAGATTATAGAAGAATATAAAAAATATATAGAATATGGAAAATAGGTGAATGTAGCATGTAATTATAGAAGAATATAAAATACTGAAAAATATAGAATACAGAATATAGGAAAACATAGAGCATAAATTCAGAAGATATAGGGTATAGAATGCAGAATATAGAAGAATAAGGAATATAGATGACAGACTACAGAATATAGAAGACAGAAAGTAGCAGAAAACAGAATATTGACAAATGGGGAATATAGGGTATAGGACATACACTATTGAATAGAGAAAGAAGAATATAGATTACAAAATATAGAAGAATATAGAATGTAGAATACAATATAAGAAAATATTAGATTACAGAAGAATATAGAATATAGAGATAAGAAGGTAGAATATACACTAAAAATATAGAATATAGAAGAATATAGAATTCAAAAAAATTTAGAATATAAAATGTAGAATATAGAACATAGAAGAAAATGGAATGTAGAATGGAGAACATAGAATATGGAATAGAGAATAAAGAAGAATAAAGAATATTGAAAAGTTTAGAATATAGAATGTAGACTGTAGAATATTGAATATAGAATGTACAATGTACAATATAGCAGAAAGAATATAGATTATAACAGAAGAATATAGAATGAATAAAAATGTAGAAGTATAGAATACAGAACATAGAAGAATATAGAATGTAGAATACAGAAGAATATAGGATATAAAAATTATAGAATATACAACTAGAATATAGAATACAGAGTATGGAATATAGAATACAGAAAAATATAGAGAAATATAGAATAGAGTATGTACAAAGTAGAATAGAGAATAGAGAATATAAAATATAGAATAAAGAACATAGAATATAGAAGAATATAGATCATAGAATATAGAATATTCTGGGAATAAAGTAGAATTAAATACAGGAAGTAAAAGATGGAATATAAGAGAATATAGAATGTAGAATATAGTTTACAGAATATGCAAAATGGAATAGAGATGACAGAAAATTATAAAAATATACAATATAGAAAACATTAAATATAGAATACAGACAATAGAATATAGAACAATATAGAATTTAAAATATACAATGTAGAATACCGAATATAGACTACAAAATATAGAATCAAAATAATGTAGAGAATATACATTATAAAATACAGAATATTATGGAATATAGAACATAGAAAGTAAAAAATAATACAATATATAAACATATACTACAGAAGAATATAGAGTATAGGATGTAGAATAAAGAATACAGAAAATTGTATAAAATATAGAATATAGAAAAAGAATATAGTAATGAATATAATAATGAAAAATATAACGAAGAATACGATAATGAAGAATGCAATAATGAACAATATAATAATGAAGAATATAATAACGAAGAATATCATGAAGAATATCATGAAGAATATCATGATGAGTATAATAATGAAGAATATAATGAATATAATGAAGAATATAATAATGAAGAATATAATAAAGATGTATATAATGAATGTAATAAAGAAGTATATAATAATGAATATAATAAAGATATATATAATAATGAAGAATATAATAAAGTATATAACAATGAATAATATAATGAATATATTAATGAATATAATGAAGAATATAAAAATGAAGAACAATAATGCAGAATATAATTTAGAAGAATATAATGAAGAATAAAATAATGAAGAATATAAAAATGAATATAATGTGGAATATAATGAAGAAGAATACATTAACGAAAGAGAATATAATAATGAAGAATACAATAATGAAGACTAAAATACTGAAGAATATAATCATGAAGAATATGATAATCAAGAATGTAATGAAGAATATAATAATGAACATAAGGATAACAATGAAGACAATAATAATGAAGAAAATAATGTAGAATATAATGAATACATTAATGAAGAAGAATATAATAATGAACAAGATAACAATAATATAATAATGAAGAACATAATAATAAAGAATAATATAATGAATATAATAATGAAGAACAACGTAGAATATAATGAAGAATACATTAATGAAGAATATAATAATGAATATAACAATGAAGAATAGAAGAATAGTAAATGAAGTATATAATAATGAAAAATATAATGAAGAAATATAATATTGAGGAAGAATATAATGAAGAACATAATGAAGGATATAATAATAAAGAATATAATAATGAAGCATATAATAATCAAGAAGAATATATTAATGGAGAATATGATGAAAAATACAATAATGGAGAATATAATGAAGAATGTAATAATGAAGGATACAATAATGAAGAACAAAATAATGAAGTATATAATAGTGAAGAATATAATAATGAAGAATGTAATAACGAAGAATGAAATAATGAAGAATACAATAGGGAGGGTATAATAATGAAGACTATAATAATGAAGATGATACAAATGAAGAAAATAATGAAGACTAATGAAGAGTATACTAATGAAGAAAATAATAATGAGGAAGAATGTAATAATGAAGAATATAATGAAGAATAATAATGAGAAAGAATATAATGAAGAATATAATAAAGATATAATAATGAAGAATATACTAACGAAGATGAATATAACAATGAAGAATATAATGAAGAACATAATGAACAATATAATGAAAAAGAATATAATAATGAAGAATAGAAGAATAGAATGAAGAAGTATATAACTAGGAAGAACATAAAAATGAAGAATAATGCAGAAGAATATAATAATGAAGCAGAATATAATAATATAATAAAGAATACAATGAATAATATAATAAAGAATATAATAATGAAAAACATAATTATGAAAACTATAATAAAGAATATAACAATGAACAATATAATAATGAATATAATGATGAATAATGTAGAATATAATAATGAAGAATATAATGAAGCATATAATAATGAAGAATATAATAATGAAGAACACAATGAAGAATAGTGATGAATAAGAATTTAACAATGAAGAATATACTAATGAAGAATATACTAACGAAGAATATAATAACGAAGAAAATAATATAATAATGAAGACTAATAATGAAGTACATTATAATAATGAACAAGAATATAATAATGAAATATATAATGAAGAATATGATAATGAAGAATATGATAATGAAGAATATAATAATGAAAAATAATAGTCAAGAAGGTAATAATGAAGAATTTAATAATGAGGAATATAGTAATGAAGAATATAATGTAGAATAAAATAATGAAGAATATAGTGTAGAATAAAATAATGAAGATTATAACGATGAGGAATATAATAATGAAGAATATAAAGATGAAAAATATAATATTCAAGAATATAATAATGAAAAGGATATAAAAGGAAGACTATAATGATGAAGAATATAGTAATGAAGTATTCAAAAATGAATAATATAATAATGAATATAATGAAGAAATATATAATAATGAAAAATATAATGAAGAAATATATAATTATGAAGAATATAATAATGAAGAATATAAGACTAAAAATGAAGAATATAATAATGAAGACTATAATAATGAAGAATAAAAAAATATAATGAGGAAGAACATAATAATGAACATAATAACAAAGAATATAATAATGAATATAATAAAGAGGAATATAATGAATAAAATAAAGAATATAATAATGTGGAAGTATATAATAATGAAGAATATAATACTGAAGAATATACTAAGAATAAAATAATGAAGAATATAATAAGAATACAATAATGAAGAACAATAGAATGAAGGAGTATATAATAATGAAGAACATAATGAAGAATATCAAATGAAGAATACAATAATGAAGAAAAAGAGGAATATAATAAAGAATATAATTATGAAGAATATAATAATGAAGAATATAACAATGAATAATGAAGAATATAATGATGAATATACTAATGATGAATAATGTAGAATATAATAATGAAGAAGATATGATAATCAATGAGAATATAAATGAAGAAGAATATAATGAAGGATATAATAAAGAAGAATGCTATAATGGAGAATATAATAATGAAGAATACAATAATGGAGAATATAATAATGAAGAATATAATGTACAATATAATGAAGAATACAATAATGAAGAATATAAATTAAAGAATATAATGAAGAACATAATTATGAAGAAAATAATACAATAAAGAAGAATATAATAATGAGGAGGTATATAATAATGAAGAATATAATATTGAAGTATATAATAATGAAAACCATAGTAATGAAGAACATAATAATGAAGGATACAATAATGAAGAATACAGTAATAAAGAATGCAAAAATGAAGATTATAATGAAGAATTATATAATAATGAATATAATAATGAAGAATATAACTGTAGAATATAATATCAAAGAACAACAATGAAGAATGTAAAAATGAATATAATAATGAAGAACATAATTATGAAGACTAATAATGAAGAATACAATAAAGACGAATATAACAGGAAGTATATAATAATGAAGAATATAATAGTGAAGAACATAAAAATATAATAATGAAGGATACAGTAATGAAGAATTAAATAATATAAAAATGAAGAATATAATGAAGAATAATAATATAATGAATATAATAAAGAATTTAATAATGAAGAATATATAAATGAAGAATATAATAATGAAGAATGTAATATGTAGAATATTATAGTGAAGAATATAATAGTGAAGACTATAAAAATGAAGAACATAATAATGAAGAATACATTAAAGAATATAATGAAGAATATAATAATGAATATAATAACGAAGACTATACTAATGAAGAATATAATGAAGAATGTATAAATGAAGACTATAATAATGAATATAATAATAAAGAATATACTGAAGAAGAATATAAGAAGAATACAATAATGCAGAATTTAATGACAAATATAGTAATGAAGATTGTAATGATGAATATAATAATAAAGAATAAAGAATATAATAATGCAGAATACAATAATGAAGAATATAATAAAGAACATAATTATGAAGAATGTAATAATGAAGAATACAATAAAGAATATGATAACGAGGTTGTATATAATGAAGAATATAATAATGAAAAACAATAATGAAGGATACAATAATGAAGAATATAATAACGAAGAAGTATATAATGTAGAATGTAATGAAGAAGAAAATAAAAAATATAATAATGAAGAAGAATACAATAATGAAGAATAGAATAATGAAGAACACAATAGTGAAGAATATAATAATGAAGGATACAATAATGAAGGATAAAATAATGAATAGAATAATGAAGAATAAAATAAAGTAGATAATGAAGAATATAATAATGAAGAATATTACAATATAGAAGAAAAAATGAGGAATATAATTATGAAGAATATAATGAACAATATAATTATGAAGAATATAATAATGAACATAATGACGACTAAAGAATATAGAAATGAAGAATATAATAGTGAAGAATGTAATGAAGACTGTAGTAATGAAGAATGTAATAATGAACAATGTAATGTAACAATGAAGAATGTAATAATGAAGAATGTAATAAAGAAGAATGTAACAATGAAGAATGTAATAATGAAGAATATATTAATGAAGAATGTAATAATGAAGAATTTAACAATGAAGAATGTAATAATGAATATATTAATGAAGAATAGAATAATGGGATTAAAATAATGAATATAATAATGAAGAGCATAATGAGCAAGAATATAATGAAGAATATAATCAAGAATATAATGAATAGTGAAGAATGTAAGAGTGAAGAACGTAACACTGAAGAACGTAACAGTGAAGAACATAATAGTGAAGAATATAATAAAGAAGAATATAATAATAATGAAGAAGAATATAATAATGAAAAAATAATGAAGAATATAAAAATAAACAATATAATAATGAAGAATATAATAATGAAGAAGAATATAATGAAGATTATAACAATGAAGAAGTATATAATATTTAAGAAAATAATGAAGAATATAGTAAACAAGAATATAATAATGAAGAAGAATATAATAATGAAGAATGTAATAATGAACAATATAATAATGAAGAAAATAGTAATGAAGAATATAACAATGAAGAATGTAACAATGAAGAATCTAATAACGAAGGATGTAATCGCGAAGGATGTAAGAATGAAGGATGTAATAATGAAGAAGGATATAATAATGAATGTAAATAAAGAATATCATAATGAACAATATGATAGTGAAAAATATAATAAAGAATATATTAATGAAGAATATAATGAAGAAGAATATAATGAACAGTATAGGCTTAGGGTTGGTTAGGGTTATGGTGTTAGGGTTAGGGTTGGTTAGGGTTAGGGTGTTAGGGTTAGGGTGTTAGGAATAGGGTTAGGGTGTTGTTAGGTATTAGGGTGTTAGGGTTAGAGTGTTGTTAGGGTTAGGGTGTTAAGGATAGGGTTGGTTAGGGTTGGGTTGGTTAGGGTTAGGATGTTAGGGTTAGAGGTTACGGTTCGGGTTAGGGGTTAGGGTTAGTGTTAAGTTTTAGCGTTAGGGTTAGGGGTTAGGTTCAGGGTCAGGGGTTATGGTCAGGGTCAGGTGTTAGGGTCAGGGTTAGGAGTTAGGGTTTAGGGTCAGGTTCAGGGGTTTGGCTCAAGGTTAGGTTTTGGAGTCTGGGTTAAGGGTTAGGGTCACTGTTAGGGGTTAGGGTCAGGGTTAGGGGTTAGGGTAAGGTTTAGGGGTTAGGTTCAGGGTTAGGGGCTCGGGTCAGGGTTAGGGTTTCGGGGGAAGGTTAGGGGTTCGGGTCAGGGTTAGCGGTTAGGGTTTAGGGTCCGGCTTAGGGGTTTGGTCAGGGTTAGGGGTTAGGTTCAGGGTTAGGCGTTAGGGTCAGGTTTAGGGGTCAGGGTCAGGGTTTTAGGGTCAGGGTCATGGTCAGGGTTTTAGGGTCAGGGTCACGGTCAGCGTTTTAGGGTCAGGGTCACGGTCAGCATTTTAGGGTCAGGGTCAATGGTCAGAGTCGTGGTCAGGGTCAGGGTTTTAGGGTCAGGGTTAGGGTTAAGGTTAGGGTTAGGGTTGTTAGGGTCAGGGTCAGGTTTATGGTCAGAGTCAGGTTTAGGGTTAGGGTTAACAGAACACTGAAGATAGAATACAGAATATAAAAGAACTTTGAAAATAGAGGAGTATAGTTTATAGAGGATTTGGAATTAAAAAATTATAGAATATACATTATAAAAGAATATAGCATAAAGAATACAGAATATCGAAAATAGAATATAAATTTTGAAGTAGAATACAGAAGAATGTAAAATGTACAATGTAGAATATAGATTGCAAAACACAATGAAGAATTTAGGAGAATATAGATTATAGAATATAGAAGATTATAAATTACACAATGTAGAAGATTATGGAATGTAGAATATAGGAGAATATAGAGTGTTGAATACAGTTAAAGAATATGGAATACAGAATACACAAAAATATATGTAAAAACAGAAAATAGAAGAATTAATATAGAACATAGTATATCGACAAATATAGAATATAGAAGAATGTAGAACGTAGCATATAGAATAGAGAATGTAGAATATAGAAGATTTTAGAATATAGAATGTAGAATATACAATATGGAATATAGAATACAGAAGAATATAGTATAGAGAAAAATATAGAATATAGAACACGGAACATCGAATATAGAATAGAGAGTATGGAATATAGGATGTAGGAAAATATAGAATATAGAAGAACATAGAATTTAAAATGTAGAATATGGAATATAGAAGAATTTATGGAATATAGAACATAGAAGAATATTGAACATGGAACACAGAAGATACAATACAGAATATAGAAAATAGTAGAATATAGAATATACTAAGAATGTGGAATATAGAAGAATACAAACAAGAACATAGATTATAGAATGTACATTGCAGAATATAGAATACAAAATACAGAAGAATATTGAATATAAATTTAGGAAATAGAAGAATATAGAATATAGAAAGCCATAGAAAATGCAAGAAAAAGAATATAGTAGAGTGCAGAACACAGAATATTGAAGAATACAGAATATGGAAGAATACAGAATATAGAATACAGAAGAATAGAGAATATACATTATAGAAGAATATACACAATAGAAGAGTATACAATACAGAATATAGATTATAGAAGAACTTAGAATATAGAAAGTAGAATACAGAATATAGAATAAAGACTAGAATACAGGTTATAGAATATAGAAAATTGTGGAATGTAGAATGTAAAATACAGAGTATAGAATACAGAATATAAAAGAACATAGAACACGGAATGTAGAATATAGCATATAGAATATGGAGCATAGACTATACCATACAGAAAAATATATAGATAAAGAATATAGAACATAGAAATTTGAATATACAATATAGAATACAGAGTACGGAATTTAGAACCTAGAATATGGGAAAATATAGACATAGAATATAAAAGAATATAGAACATAGAAGAATATAAAATTTAGAATGTAAAATAATATAGAAGAATTTAGAATGTAGAATATAGAATATGGACTATAGTATATAGAGGAATATAGTATATAGAAGAACACAGAACATAGAAGGTACAATAGAGAATATAAAAGAAAATAGAAGAATATAGAGTATAGAAGAATATGAAATATGGAAAATAGGAGAATGTAGAATATAATTATAGAAGAATATAGAATATTGCAAAATATAGAACACAGAATATAGGAAAACAGTATATATTTAGAATATAGAAGATACAGGATATAGAATACAGAATATAGAGGAGTAAAGCAAATAGATGACAGACTACAGAATATAGAAGATAGAATGGAGAAGAAAATAGAATATTGACAAATAGGGAATATAGGGTATAGGATATACACTATTGAAGAATAGAGAATAAAGTAGAAGAATATAGATTACAAAATATAGAAGAATATAGAATGTAGAACAGAGAATATTGGATTACAGAAGAATATAGAATATAGAGATTAGAAGGTAGAATATACAATAAAAAATATAGAATATAGAGGAATATAGAATTCAGAGAAATGTAGAATATATAATATAGAAGGAAATAGAATGGAGAACAATAGAGAAGAATAAAGAATATCGAAAAATTTAGAATATAGAATGTGGACTGTAAAATATTGAGTATAGAATTTAGAACATAGAATATAGCAGATAGAAGAATATAGATTATAACAGAAGAATATAGAATGTAGAATAAAGATGTAGAAGAGTATAGAACACAGAATATAGAATGCAGAATATAGAATATGGACTATAGAATGTAGAATACAGAAGAATATTGGATATAAAAACTATAGAATATAGAACATCGAATATGGAATATAGAATACAGAGTATGGAATAGAGAATAAAGGAAAATATAGAACAGAGATAAATATAGAATATCCAATAGAGTATGTACAACGTAGAATACAGACTATAGAATAAAAAATATAGAGAACAAAGAATATAGATTATAGAATAAAGAAGGTTCTGGAATATAGAATGTAGAATTAAATATAGAAGATGGAATATAAGAGAATATAGAATAAAGAATATAGTTTACAGAATAGGCAATAAGAATACAGAAAATTATAAAAAATAGAAAACTTTGAATATAGAATACAATGGAAGATAGAAAAATATAGAATGTAGAATATAAAATATAGAATAAAAAGTACATCATGTAGAGATTATACATTATAGAATATGGAAGATTATGGAATATAGGATGTAGAATGTGAAATACAGAATATACAATATAGAAGAATATATGATACAGACAATGAAGACTATAGTGTAGAATGTAGAATATAGAATACAGAAAATTATATAGAAAAATATAGAATATAGAAAACAACATTGAATACAGAACACAGAGTATGGAATGTAGAATATAGAAAATGTAGAGTATAGAAAAATATAGAATATAGAACATAGAAAGTAGAATACAAAATATAGAATATAAAATAAAGTATAAAGAACACAGAAAATAGAAGAATATAGATTATAGCATATAGAAGATAATGGAATATAGAATATAGGATGTAAAAGAAAGAATACACAATATAGAAGAATATAGAAGGAAGAATGTAGAATATGAAATAGAATACAGAAAAATATAGTATATAGAAAAATATAGAATATAGAAGAATAAGGAAGAATATAGAATTTAGAATGGAGAATATAGAATACAGAACATAAAATATAGAAGAATTTAAAATATAGATTGCAGAATATAGAATATGGTATATGAA
Organism: Loxodonta africana; assembly: GCF_030014295.1. Classification (NCBI taxonomy): domain Eukaryota; kingdom Metazoa; phylum Chordata; class Mammalia; order Proboscidea; family Elephantidae; genus Loxodonta; species Loxodonta africana. The sequence goes on from NW_026974879.1 coordinate 675,006, forward strand.
AAATACAATATAGTATATAGGAGTATATTGTATGTAGAAGAATATAGAATACAAAGTATGGATTACAGAATATACAAAAATATACAATATAGAAGAACATAGATTATAGAATCTAGAGAATTTAAAACAGAATATAGAATATGGAACATAGAACACTGAGGATAGAATACACAATATAAAGGAACATTGAAAATAGAAGAATATAGTGTATAGAGTATTTGGAATATAGAATATACATTATAGAAGAATATAGCATACAGAATACAGGCTATAGAAGAAAATAGAATACAAATTAGAATATAGAACACAGAAGAATATAAAATGTAGAATACAGAATATAGAATGCAAAATATAGAGTGAAGAATTAAGAGAAATATAGATTATAGAATATAGAAGATTATACGTTAGACAATATGGAAGATAATGGAATATAGGATGTAGAATGTAAAATATAGAATACAGGAAATATAGAATATGGAATATAGAAGAATATAGAATGTTGAATACAGTATAAAAATATGGAATATAGGATACACAAAAATATAGTATACGTAAAAATATAGAAAATAGAAGAATATAGAATCTAGAATACAGAATGTAGAATATAGAAGATTTTAGAATGTAGAATATAGAATATGGAATGTAGAATAGAGAAGAATATAGAACATAGAACATCGAATATAGAATAGAGAGTATGGAATATAGGATATAGGAAAATATAGAACATAGAATTTAGAATGTGGAATATAGAATATGGAATATGGAACGATATAGTATACAGAAGAATATTGAACAGAGAACACAGAACACAGAAGATACTATACAGAATATAAAAGAATATAGAAAACAATATAAAATATACAAGAATATGGAATATAGAAGAATATATACATTACAGAAGAATATGGAATATAGAAGAATATCGAATATAAATTTAGAATATAGAAGGCTATAGAAAATACAAGAAAAAGCATATAGTAGAATGTGGAACACAGAATATTGAAGAATACAGAATATGGAAGAATATAGAAGCATTAGAATATAGAATACATAAGAATATAGAATATACATTCTAGAATATACTCAGTAGAAGACTATAGAATACAGAATATAGATTAGAGAAGAATACAGAATTTAGAATATAGAAAGTAGAATACAGAATATAAAATATAGTATAAAGACTAGAGGATACAGATTATAGAATATGGAAAATTATGGAATGTAGAATGTAAAATAGAATATAGAAGAATACAGAATGTAGAATATAGCATATAGAGTATAGATTATGGAACATAGAATATAACATACTGAAAAATATAGTATATAGAAAAATAAAGAATATAGAATATAGAACTTTGGATATACAATATAGAACACAGAGTATGGAATATAGAACCTAGAATATGGAAAAATGTAGAAATAGAATATAAAAGAATATAGAACATAGAAGAATATAGAATTTAGAAAATACAATATAAAACAATATAGAAGGATTATAGAATGTAGAGTGTAGAATACGGAATACAGTTTAAGAAATATGAATTATAGAAAGTAGAAGAATACAGTATATAGAAGATATTAGAATACAGAATTATGACATATATGGAATACAGAATAAAATATATAAAATGTAGAATGTGCTATAGAATACAGAATGCAGAAGTACATAGATTATAGAATATAGAAGAATTTAGAATGTAGACGAGAATACAGATGAATATAGGTTATAGAATATAAGAATACAGAATATAGAGTGTAGAATGTAGAACACAGAACACAGAATATAGCATACGGAAGAATATAGAAAATTTTTGAATATATAATGTTGAGTGTAGAATATGGAGTATAGAATATAGAATGCATAATGTGGAATATACAATACAGAATATAGAATAATATAGTATAGGAAATAGAAGAATATAGAATGTAGAATACAGAATATTAAAGAATTTAGAATATAGAATGTAGCATATAGAATATACAAGAATATAGATTAAATAATATAAAAAATATAGAATGTAGAATATAGAAGAATACAGAATATGGGATATAGAATATTGAAGAATATAGTATATAAAAGAATATAGAATATAGAACAGAACACAGAAGATAGAATACAGAATATAAAAGAAAATAGAATGTAGAATAATGTAGAAAATAAAATCTAGAATATAGAAGGATATAGACTATAGAGAAATATAGAATACAGGAGAATATAGTGTATAGAATATAGAAGAATACAAAATATAGAATAGAGAAAATAGAAGAATATAGAATATAAAATACAGTAGAATATGGGATATAGAATATACATTATAGAAGAATATAGAAGATTATAGTATACAGAATATAGAAGAATATAGAATGTAGAATGTGGAATATAGAATACAGAAAACAGAATATAGAATGTCGGATCAAGAATCTAGAAACTAGAATATAGCATATAGTAGAATATAGAAGAGTGTAGAATATAGAATTTACAAAGTAGAATGTGGAATATAGAATACAAAATATAGAATATATAGAAGAAATTAGAATATAGAATGTAGAATATACAAATTAGAGAAATACAGATTATAGAATATGGAAGAATACAAAATATAGAACATAGATTATAGAAAATATAGAATATAGAAGAATACAGAATGTAGAATATAGAATACAGAAGAATATATTATATAGAAGAAAATAGAATATAAAAGAATATAGATATTGAATACAGAATTGTATAGAATATGGAATATAGAGTATAGAATGTAGATGTGTATAGAATGTAGAAGAATATAGAATACTGAATATACAGGAATATACAATATAGAAAATTATAGAATATAAAAGAACATGGAATATACATTATAGAAGAATTTAGAATGCAGAAGAATATATAATAGAGAAAGTAGAAGAACATAGCATATAAAATATAGGATATAGAATGTGGAATATAGCATATAGAGGAATATAGACTACAGAATGTAGAAGAGAGAATATAGAAGAATATTGTATATAGAATATACAATATAGAAGAATATAGATTATAAGATTATTCAAGAATATAGAATGCAGATTATAGAATATAAAATAATATAGATTATAGAACACAGAATATGGAGTTTACCATGTTGAATATAGAATAAAAAATATAGAATACAGAATGTAGAATATAGAAGAACGTAGAATATAGAATGTAGAATGTGGAACACAGAACATATAATACAGAATAGAGAATAAAGAATATAGAAGAATTTAGAATATATAATACAGACTGTAGAATATAGATTATAGAATATAGAGCACAGAACATACAATATAGAATACAGAACATAGAAGTTAGAAAATAGAATATAGAAGAATATAGGATATTCACGAAAATGGACTATAGAGCACGGAATATAAGTCATAAAATATACAATATAGAGGAATATAAAGAATACAGAATGTAGAATATAGACTATATGTTACAGAACACAGAACATAGAATTTAAAAGTGTATAGATTATAGAATACAGAAGAATGTAGAACATAGAATATAGAAGAATATAGATTATAGAAAAGAGAATATAGAATATTAAATATAGTAGAATATGGAATATACAATATAGTATATAGGAGAATATGGAATATTGAAAAATATAGAATTTAAGATATAAAATATACAATTTAGAAGAATAGAAAATAGAATACAGAATACAGACTGTAGAAGTATATAGGTTATAGAATATAGAAGAATATAGAGTATACAACGTAGAATGTTGAATAAGGAATATAGAACAAAGAACAGAGAATTTAGAATATAGAAGAATATGGAATATAGATTATGGAATACAGAATATACAAGAATATAGTATATAAAAGAATATAGAACACGGCATAAAACAGAATATTGATTATAAAGTATAGAATGTAGAATATAGAATAAAAATACAGAAGAATATAGAATATAGAAGGATATAGAAAATAGAATATGGAATACAGAATATAGAAGTACATAGAATATAGCAGAATATGGAATATAGTAGAACATAGAATAGAGGAGAATATAGAATATAGAAGGCAATAGAATACAGGACACAAGAATATAGAAAACAGAAGAAAATATAATACCAAATATAGAAGACAATAGAAGATAGTAGATAGAAGACACAAGATGATAGGAGATAGAAGATTGAACATAGAATACAGCACAAAGAATATCAAATATAGACTATAGAAGAATATAGACTATAAACACAGAATATTTAATATAGAAGAATGTTAAATACAGAATTTAGAATGTAGAATATAGAGTACACAATATAGAAGAATATAGAATATTGAAGAATATGGAATATAGAATGTAGGATACAGAATATAGAAGAATATAGAATATAGAGTGTAGAATATAGAAGAATGAAAAATACAGAATGTAGAATATGAATAAAGAATACAGTATATAGAATAATACAGAACATAAAATATAGACTATAGAAGAATATAGATTATAGCATACAGAAGAATATAGAATGTGGAATACAGAATATAGAAAATAGAAGAATATAGAATATATAACACAAAGTATAAAATATAGAACATAGAATATAGATTTTAGTATATAGAAGAATACAGAATAAAGAATGTAGAATATAGAATGTAGAGTATAGAATATAGAATACAGAAGAATACAGAATATGGAATAAAGAATATGGAATATAGATATAGAAGAATATAATACATAGAAGAATATAGAACATACAACATAGAATATTGAATATAGAATATGGAATGTGGGATATAGAATATAGAAGAATAAAGATATAGAGGTATATAGAATATAGAAGAATATAGGATATAGAATATGGAAGAGTACAGAAATTAGGATATAGATTATACAAGAATATGGAGTATAGAATAGTATAGGATATACGATATAGAATAAAGCAGAATATAGAAGAATGTAGAATATTGAAGAATATAGAATTTAGAATGTAGAATATAGACTATAGTATTTAGAATGTAGAATATAGAAGAATACAGAATGTGAAATGAATATAGAATGTAGAATATAGATTATAGCATATAGAGGAATATAGAATATGGCATGTAGAGTGTGGAATATAGTATATATAATGTGGTAGAATATAAAATATAAAAAATAGAAGTGTATAGAATGTACAATATTGAATATAGAATATATAAAATAGAACAGTATAGTTTATAAAATATGGAATATAGAGTACAGAATATAGAATAAAGAACATAGAGAATAGAAGATAGAACACAGAAGAGTATAGAATATAGAATATAAGACATAAAAGTACAATATAGAAGATTATAGAATACAAAATATAGAAGTATAAAGATTATAGGCTATAGATAAATATAGAATGTAGCTTCTAGAATATAAAATATAGAATGTAGAAAATCGAATATGGAGTGTAGAATACGGAACATAGAAGAACATAGTATTTAGAAGACTATAGAATATTGATGAATATGGCAAAAAGAATATAAGAAATAAAATATACAATATAGAAGAATATACAATACAGACTGTACAAGTATAAAGATTATAGAAAATGGAATATAGAATGCAGAATGTAGAATATAGAATACAGTACATAGAACAGAGAATGTAGCAGAATATAGAATATAGAAAGTAAATGTAGAATATAGAATATAGAAGACCATAGAATATAGAAGAATGCAGAATATAGAATAGAGAAGAATATGGTATACAGAATATAGAACAGCAAACATAGAATATTGAATATAGAATGTAGAATAGAGAAGAATATAGAATAAAGAATATAGCATGTTGAATGTAGGATATAGAATGTAGAATACAGAGTATAGAATATAAAATTTAGTATATACAATATAGAAATAGAAGAATATAGAATGTAAAACATAGAATATAGAATATGGAAAAATATATAAAAAAGAATATAGAACGTAGAATGTAGAATACAGAATATGGAATACAGAACATAGAACATAGAAGCATACAGTATTTGGAAGAATATAGAATACAGAATATAGGACATAGAATATAGAGTACAAAATATAAAAGATAAAATATAGAATATAGCATATAGAAGAACATAGAATACAGAATATAGAATGTAGAATATAGAACAATATAGAATAGAGAATATAGACTATAGAAGACAAAATATAGAAGATGGAATATTGAAGAATATTGAACATAGAATATAGGATTTGGAATATAGAATTAGAGTATAGAATATAGAAGAATATAGAATCTAGACTAGAGAATATAGAAGATAGAATACAGAAGAATAAAGAATATTGACAATTATGGTATATACAATATAGAATAAAGGATATAGAATATACAATATAGAAGAATATTATAGATTATTGAGGAATATAGAATATAGAGTTTACAGTGTGGAATATAGAATACAGAATATAGAATAAAGAAAAATTTAGATTATAGAATGTAGAATATAGAGCCATACACAATATAGAACGTAGAATATACAGAATATAGAATAGAGAAAAATAAAGTAGAACACAGAATATGAAATAGAGTATAGAATGTAGATTATAGATTATAGAATATAGAGAACAGAATATAGCATATAAAATAAAGAATATAGAAGATAGACTACAGAAGGATATAGAATACAGAATACAGGATATTGACAAAAATGGAATATAGAATATAAGATATACAATATAGAAGATTATAGAATATAAAATGTAGAAGTATATAGATTATAGAATACAGAAGATGTAGAATGTGGAATATAATATATAGAAGAATATAGAATACAGAATAAGAAGAATTTAGAATGTAGAATATAGCATATGGAATATAGAATATGGAAGAATATAGAATATTGATTAATATGTAATATAGAAGAATATAGAATATACAGAACAGAATATAGAAGATAGAATATAGAAGAATATAGGATAGAAAATATGGAATATAGAATATAGAAGAATATAGACTATTGATGAATATGGAATGTAGGCTATGATATATAAAATGTACAATATAGAAGAATATAGAATATACAAAACAGAATATAGAATGTAGAAGAATATAGATGATAGAATATAGAAGAATATTGAATATAGAATTTAGAATGCAGAATATAGAATATGGAACATAGGGTAGAGAATATAGATTATAGAATGTAGAATATAGAAGAATATGGACTATAGGAAAATTTAGAACATGAAATGTAGAGTGGAGAACATTAGATATAGAAAACAGAACATACAAGAAAATAGAATATAGAATGTAGAATATAGAATACAGAATATAAAAGAGAGAAGTTAAAGAATATAGAAATATTTAGAATACATAATGTAGACTGTAGAATATAGAAGAATATAGATTATAGAATACAGAAGAGTATAGAATGTAGAGAAGAGAATGTAGAATATAGAACATAGAGGATAGAACATAGAATATAGAAGAATATAGAATAGAGGATATTCAGGAAAATGGAATACAGACTATAAGACATAAAATATACAATATAGAAGAATAAAGAACGTAGAATGTAGAATATAGATAATACAATACAGAACATAGAAGAGAGAATATAGAATGTAAAAGTATATAGATTACAGAATATAGAAGAATAGAGAATACAGAATGTAGAATATAGATTATAGAATATAGAATACAGAAGAATATAGATTATAGAATATAGACAGTAGAATACAGAAGTATATAGAATATAGTAGAATATAGAATGTTGAATATGGAATATAGAATATAGTTTATAAAAGAATACAGTATATAAAAGAATATAGAAAATAGAATATTGATGAATATAGACTATAAGACATAAAATATACAATGTAGAAGAATATAAGATATAAGACATACAATGTAGAAAAATATAGAAAACAGAACGTAGAAGTATATAGATTATAGAGTACAGAAGAATATGGAATATATACTGTAGAATGTAGAAGATACAATATAAAACATAGAATATTGAAGAATATAGATTATAGAATGTAGAAAAATATAGACTGTAGAATATAGATTACAGCATGTAATATAGAATACAGCATGTAGAAGAATATAGAACATAGAAGATAGAATATTGAATATAGAAAATAGAATGTAGATTATAAAATATAGAAAAAAATATAGAAGATTATAGGATATAGAGTATAGAATGTAGAAGAATATAGCAGAGAATAGAATATGGAAAATAGAATATAGACTGTAGAATATGGAATATAGAAGATAATAGAATATAGGACACAAAAGAATATAGAAAACAGAAAATATAATATAGAACATAGAATATACAATATAGAAGGAAATTGACGATAGAAGATAGATTGAAGATAGTAGATAGAAGAAAGCAGATGGTAGAAGATTGAACATAGAACACAGGACATAAAATATCAAACATAGAATATAGAGTACAGAATATAGAATTTAGAATGTAGAATATAGAAGATAGAAAATAGAATATAGAACTTAGAATATTGAAGAATAAGGGATATAGGATATAGAATATAGAATACAGAGGAATATAGTATATAGAAGAATATAGAATGTAGAATATAGAGTACAGAATATAGAAGATAAAATACAGAATATAGAACATAGGATATAGAATACAGAAGAAAATAGAATACAGAAGAATAGAGTGTAGAATGTAGAATATAGAAGAATATGAAATATAGAATATAGAAAATAGAATTTAGAATATACAATATAGATAAATATAGAATAATACAGAATAAAAATAATATAGAATATTGTTGTCGTTAGGCGCTGTCGAGTCGGTTCCGACTCATAGAGACCCTATGCACAACAGAACAAAACACAGCCCGGCCCCGTGCCATCCTTATAACCGGTGTTGTGCTTGAGCACATTGTTGCAGCCACTGTGTCAATCCACCTCGCTGAGGGTCTTCCTCTTTTCCGCTGACCCTGTACTCTGCCAAGCATGACGTCCTTCTCCAGGGACTCATCCCTCCTGACAACATGCCCAAAGTATGTAAGACGCGGTCTCGCCATCCTTGTCTCTAAGGAGCGTTCTGGCCGCACTTCTTCCAAGACAGATGTGTTTGTTCTTTTGGCAGTCCATGGTATATTCAATATTCTTCACCAACACCACAATTCAAAGGCGTCAACTCTTCTTCGGTCTTCCTTATTCATCGTCCAGCTTTCACATGCATATGATGTGATTGAAAATACCATGGCTTGGGTCAGGCGCACCTTAGTCTTCAGGGTGACATCTTTGCTCTTCAACACTTTGAAGAGGTCCTTTGCAGCAGATTTGCCCAGTGCAATGCGTCTCTTAATTTCTTGACTGCTGCTTCCATGGCTGTTGATTGTGGATCCAAGTAAAATGAAATCCTTGACAACGTCAATCTTTTCTCCATTTATCATGTTGTTGCTCATTGGTCCGGTTCTGAGGATTTTTGTTTTCTTTATGTTGACGTGCAGTCCATACTGAAGGCTGTGATCTTTGATCTTCAAGTACAGATTATAGCATATAGAAGAATATAAAATATAGAATGTGGAATATAGCATATAGAACATAGAATATAGAAACAGAATACAGAATATAGAAGACTATAGAATATAGAAAATAGAAGAATATAGAATATATAATGTAGAATATAAAATATATAATAAAGACTAGAGAATATCGATTATAGAATATAGAAGAATGCAGAATGTAGAATATGAAATATAGAGTATAGAATAAAGATGAATATAGAATATAGAAAAATATTGAATGTAGAATATAGAATATGGAAGATAGGAAATAGAATATAATATATAGAATATTGAACATAGAATGTAGAATATAGAAGTATATAGAATATAGAGGAATATAGAACAGTATAGAATATAGAAGAATATAGAATACAGAAGAACATAGAAAATAGAATATAGTATGTATAATGTAGAATATGGAATAGAGAATACAGAATATAGAATATAGAGTACAAAATATAGAATATTGAAGAATATGGGACATAGGATATAGAATATAGAAGAACAGAGAATATAGAAGAATACAGAAGGATATAGAGTACAGAAGAATATAGAAGGATATAAAATACAGAAGAATATAGGGAGAAGCAGAGAGAGATTTCATAAAGACACAAGCGGAGATGACAATGTGACCACAGAGGCAGAGATTGGATGATGCAGCCACAGCCATGGAATAGAGACAGCCACCAGAAGCTGGAAGAGGCAATGAACAGATTCTCCCCTGGAGCCTCTGAAGAGTGTGTGGTGTGATTCTGCCGTGACAGCTTGATTAAGGCTCAGGTATTTTGGCTCTGACTTCGGATTTCTGGCCTCCTGAGCTGTGGAAGAATAAATTTCTGTTGTTTTAAGTCAATCAGTTTGTAGCAATTTGTTATAACAGACACAGAAAATGAATTAACTGACCAATAAAAGATGTGGTAATCTATGCATCATTATAGTATCGTAACCTGATGAGGGTGGGTCCTGCCCAGTGCGACCCCTTGAGTCAATTGAGAGACACCAGGCCTTTGAAAAAGAGGAAACAGACTCTATTGCAAGCCGGTCAAGCAAGGAGCTCAGAGATTAAGTCTCAAATCAAGCTCCCTGAGGTTGGGGATTCTAGTGCAGTTGCAGGGCTTGTGATAGGGAATTTATGCATAATTCATGAAGTTTCTAAGAACTGGCAGACAATTTCAGGAAATTAACACATACAGGGGTGCAGTAGGGGGTGCAATATGATGGCTGGGGGCATGTGGTTTTCAGGGGGGTATAAATTTTTTTTTTTTTTATGAAACATGAAGTTTATCCAAGGACAGCTTTGTGGCTTATTGCTCATGTCCAAATGGAGTGAGGGGAAGGTTGGTGGGTAGCAAAGCAAACTTGAACAGAGAAGCAGTAAGATGGCCTTGAGCTGCTACACAGAATTTCTTATCAAAAGAGTGTGATGTGGCTCAGGTGTGATGGGAGGAAGGGGAACCGTTTAACCCTTTACGGTATCAATAATATATATATTTTTAAATAATTTTTATTGTGCTTTAAGTGAAAGTTTACAAATCAAGTCAGTCTCTCACATATAAACTTATATACACCTTACTACATACTCCCACTTACTCTCGCCCTAATGAGCCAGCCCGCTCCCTCCTTCCAGTCTCTCCTTTCGTGACCGTTTTGCCAGTTTCTAGCCCTCTCTACCCTCCCATTTCCTCTCTAGACAGGAGATGCCAACACAGTCTCAAGTGTCCACCTGATACAAGTAGCTCACTCCTCATCAGCATCTCTCTCCAACCCATTGCCAGTCCAATCCATGTCTGAGGAGTTGGTTCCTGTCCTGGGCCAACAGAAGGTTTGGGGACCCCAATTGCCGGGATTCTCCTAGTCTCAGTCAGACCATTAAGCCTGGTCTTTTTATGAGAATTTGGGGTCTGCATCCCACTGTTCTCCTGCTCCCTCAGGGGTTCTCTGTTGTGCTCCCTGTCAGGGCAGTCATCGGTTGTGGCCAGGCACCATCTAGTTAATAATATTTTTAATAACATATCCAGACTTAAAAACTTAAGGAAGGAGAGGGTCTTTCAATTCTTAAAATAAGGCAGATGTTATGGGTTGAATTGTGTCCACCAAAAATGTGTGTCAACTTGGCTAGACCATGATTCCCAGTATTGTGTGGTGGTCCACCATTTTGTCAAGTGATGTGATTTTCCTACACACTGTAAACCCTACCTCTATGGTGTTAGTGAGGTAGGATTAGTGGCAGTTATGTTAATGAGGGAGGACTCAATCTACAAGACTGGGTTGTGTTTTAAGTCAATCTCTTTTAAGATATAAAAGCGAGAAGCAAGCAGAGAGACAGGGGGACATCATACCACCAACAAACAAGAGCCAGGAGAATAGAGTATCCTTTTGATTGGGGGTCCCTGTGCTTAGGATCTCTTGACTGGGGAATATTGATGACAAGGACTTTCCCCCAGAGCCAACAGAGGGAGAAGGCCTTCTCCTGGAGCTAGCACCCTGAATTCGGATTTCTAGCCTGTTATGCTGTGAGAGAAAAAATTTCTCTATGTTAAAGCCATCCATCCACTTGTGGTACTTCTGTTATAGCAGCACTAGCTAGCTGAGACAGCAGGTATATTGAAAAATACATCTCTGGCACAAAAAGCCTCAAATTGCTGAAAGAAATTAAAAATAGATTTGTATTTTTGTATATTTGTGTGGGTATATATGTGTGTGTGTGTGTGTATATATGTATATATGAGCTCTGGTGGGTTTATATATATATACACCTGTGTATGAGTTCTGGTGGCACAGCGGTTAAGTGCTCTGATGCTAATCAAAAGGTAAGCAATTTGAACTCACCAGCCTATTCCACAGGAGAAAGGTGTGGCAGCCAGCTTCCATAAAGATTTAGAGCCTTAGAAACCCTATGGGGCAATTCAACTCTGTTCTATAAGGTCACTATGAGTTGGAATTGACTCGGGGCAACTGGTTTGATCTGGTTTTATATGTATATATATATGGTGTAAGATGAATGACTGAGCTACTGGAAAAGTAAGAGAAACCTGCACTATCTAGAAAGATATTGTGAATGAGTCCTGAAAAAGGTCAATACAGGTTACAGACATGAAAAAGGCGTTGATATAGGTATTGGACTTTACTAGGACTCATACAATGGGGAAACGAAGCCAAATTAAGTCCCATGCACAGTGGTTAGTTATTGCACATGCAGAGATATCAAGCTGGGACCAGGGAAATTATTTTCTTAAACAACCCAGTAAGAAAAAGCTACATCAAAGATAAATGAGGACCATGACTTCCCTTAACCATAGATGTCTGTGGAAGGGAAATAAAAAAGCTTTTCTTAAAATTTCTATTCTCATCTCCACACTTACATATATTTGGAAGTAAATCGCACACCACCGTGTAACTTAAATATCACCATCTCAAAATTGAGTTAACATAGAGTCCGAGTGATGAGCAGCCAGTTACTGTGCAACTGTGAAGGACAATTCTCTTATTACAATTCAGATACAGACATAGATAAATTTCTAAACAATATGATCTCAGAATGAAATATCTCATATTATATGTTTAACAGTATTGCTCTGGGCAAATCTGCTACAAAAGACCTCCTTAAAGTGTTAAGAAGCAAAGATGTCACTTTGAAGACCAAGGTGTGCCTGACCGAAGCTATGGTATTTTCAATGACCACATATGAATGTGAAAGCTGGACAATGAATTAGGTGTTGGTGAAGAATATTGAATATGCCAGTGACTGCCAGAAGAATGAACAAGTCTATCTTGGAAGAAGTACAGCCAGAATACTTTTCTGAAGCAAGGGTGCCGAGACTTTCTTTCACGTGCTTTGGATATGTTATCAGGAGGGATCAGTCCCTGGTGAAGGACATTATGCTTGATAAAGTAAAGGGTCAGTGAAAAAGAGGAAGACCCTCAAAGACATGGATTGACACAGTGACTACAACAATGAGCTCAAACATGGCAATGATTGTGAGGATGGCACAGGATGGGGCAGCTTCTCCCCCTCTTGTACATGGTGTCACTATTAAAAAAAAAACAACCATTGCCATTGAGTCAATTCTGACTCATAGTGACGATGGCAACTAACAACGACAACATATTTTTTTCGCAAGTATTGGGGTGGGAAACAACCAAGGTAACAGAATCTTAATATATTGCCTAATGGAGACAAAAGTTCCTTTTGGAGTTAAACATCTGACCAGTAAAATTACTCAACAGCTCCATGGGAGTTGAGAGTAGATTGCATACCACCACGTAACTTAAATATCACCATCTCTAAATGTATTTAACATAGGGTCCGAGTGATGAGCAGCCAGTTACTGAACAACTGTGAAGGACAATTCTCTTATTACAATTCAGATATAGACATAGATAAATTTCTAAACAATTTATGACCCCTTGGGAGTGGAATAGCAGAATACTGTTGACATCTTATATAGAGTTTAAATCATTTCTGGTTATCTTTTGGGAGAATGTCCCCTCAGTTTTGTACTTAAAGGAATTGACAATTCTCTCTCTTTTTTTTTTTTTTGTACGTAATTGGTAGACAGGAACACCAGCCTCCACAGGAGATTTCTTTTTCTTTTTTCCTTTTATTTCATTTAATTCCCTCGAGTCTTTTATGAGCAAAATTTTGCTGTTGTGAAAAATGCTGCAATGAACATGGGTATGCATTTGTCTATTCATGTGACAGCTCTTATTTCCCAAAGATATATTCCTAGGAGTGGGATTGCTGGATCTTACGGTGTTATCTTTCTAGCTTTCTAAAGAAGTGCCATATCGTTTTCCAAAATGGTCGTACCATTTTGCATTCCCACCAGTAGTGCATAAGAGTTCCAGTCTCCCCACAAATTCTTCAACATGCGTTATTTTTTGTGTGTGTGTGTTTTTTTGATTTATGGCAGTAATGTTGGGGTGAGATGGTATCTCATTGTAGTATCAATTTCCAATTCTCTATTGGCTGGTGATCACGGTCATTTCCTCATGTGTCTGTTAGTCACTTGGCGCCTTCTTTGGTGAAGTGTCTGTTAATTTCCTTTGCCCATTTTTTAATTGGATTATTTGTCTTTTTGTTGTAGAGGTATTGGATTTTCCTGGAGATTTTAGAGATTAGACTTCTGTTGAATTTGTCATAGTCAGAGATTTTTCCAAATCTAAGTTCTTTTTTTAATCTTTTGGTGAAGTCTTTTGATGAGCAGGAGTGTTTAATTTTTAGAAGATTCCAGTAATCTAACTTATATTCTAGAGTTTGTGTCTTGTTAGTTATGGTTTGTATCCTGTTAATGACATGTATTAGGGCCTCTAGCATTGATCCTATTTTTTCTCCTATGACCTTTGTGGTTTTTGATTTTATATTTAGGTGTTTGATCCATTTTTAATTAGTTTTTGTGTATAGTGTGAGGTATGGGCCCTGTTTCATTTTTTTGCAGAGGGACATCCAGTTTTGCCAGCAGAATTTGTTAAAAAGACTGTCTTTTCCACATTTGATGGACTTTGGGCCCTTTTCCAAGATCAGGTGATTGTAGGTGGATGGATTTATACCTGGGTTCTCAATTCTGTTCCACCGGTCAATGTAGCTGTCATTGTACCAGTACCAGGCTGTTTTGACTACCGTAGCCGTACAGTAGATTCTGAGGCCAGGTAGTGCGAGTCTTCCTAGTGAATTCTTCTTCTTCTTCAATAGTACTTTACTTATGTGGGGCCTCTTTCATTTCTGTATAAAGTTAATAATTAGTTTTTCCATCTCTTTAAAGAATGCTGTTGGTATTTGGATGAGAATTGCTTTGTATTTGTGGATTCCTTTCGGTAGAATTGATATTTTCACAATGTTGAGTCTACCTATCCATAAGCATGTCCCTCACTTTTGTCATTTTGAGATACTCGTTATTTGTTGTTTGTTTCTTTAACAATCTGACACTTTCTCTTCTCCTTCAGGACATTCACATGTGTTCTTCTGTCTGCTAGAGGTGGTTTCTCTGGTACCTCAATTCATTTGTACTTTAATTGTACTCTCTTGGAGAAGTCTTCTCAGATTCTCTCAAACTCTTACATGTTTCCAGAATGTCCTGTGTTTCATCTTTAAAGCAGTAATATTATTTGAATTTGAACTAATAACCAAGTATCAGCCTTGCTCAGGAGTAAGTTACTTTTGTGGTTATTTAAATTTAAATATGAATGAAATAAAATAGCAGTTCAGTTCCTTAGTCACACTAGCCGTATCTAAAATGATCAGTAGCCACATGTGTCTAGTGGCTAATGTATCAGGCAGCACAGATTATAGAACATTTCCATTATTGTAGAAAATTATTTTGGACAAGTGCCGGGAGATCAGTTATTTCTCCTTTTTGTTGTTCTTAAACTAACCCTGTGCAACCCAGAACCTAGGCCCTGTGCAACATTTGCGCTAACATCATCAAATCTTTCATTTATTCCTGTAAACACTAGGCATTTTCAGACGTGCACACATACACACAAATACACACCCATATACACCCATACTTTTCTTTAAGGTTTGGTCTAAATTTAATAAAATCCTTGAAATCTTCCCTTTGTGTAAAGCCAAGATTAGGTGCTATCTCCTCTTTGCTCTCCCAAAACTTTGTCCTCTTAGCTTACTCTACTGAAATTATTTGTACATAAACCTGTTTCTATTAAATTACTACTTAACCTGGAAGGAACAGGCCTTGGTTGTTTTATATTTATATCTCTAGTGCCTGGTAAAGGTGATATAATTTATACTCAATAAATACATTTTAATCAAAGATTTGAAACTCACATTGTCCTCTCATTAGTGAACGTTTTGGTTTCACAAAAATATATATATATATAGTTATTAAGTCAAATATATATATACTTACATCAATATTAACACCTACATCTATGTACAGGCAACAATGGATCTACAACTAGTTTTCATTTAGTAGAATTTCATATGAATAAAATCATATAATACGTACTCTCTTTTGTTTGTTTTGTGCCATTTTACTCTTCTTTTTCTTGTTTCCAAAGGCAAAACATTTGTTTATTGATTTGAGACCTGTCTTCCTTTTTAACATAGGCACTTGGAGCTATTAATTTCTGTATAAACCATTCTAAAGCTGCAATCCATATGTTTTAGCATGCTGTTTTTCACTTCCTTTAATCTAAAAATATTATTTTTAAACTCTCCTTGTGATTTATTCTTTGGCTTATTTGTTATTTAGGAGTGTACTGTTTAATTTACATATATTTGTGATTTTCTTCTATTGTTGATTTCTAATTTAGTTGTATTTTGGTCAAAGAACATATTTTGTATTATTTCAATTATTTTGTATCTATTTAGGTTTGTTTTATAGTCTGGTATATGGTCACTCTGGAGAATGTCCCATGTATACTGCCCAGTTTTATATCCATTATTGAAAATGAGTTATTGAAGTCTCTATTATTGTGGAATGTTAGGTGAATACATGTTTATAATTGTTTCTTCTGCCCAATAGATAAACACTTTATAATTATAAAATATTATTTGTATCCTGTAACTTTTTTGTCTTAAAGTCTAATACATCAAATATTATCATAGGCAACCCAGCTCTTTTTTTTTTTGGGCTACTGCTTGCGTGGTATGTTAGATTCCTAGTGCTGCCATGACAAAATACTACAAAGTAAATGGTTTTGAAGAACAGAATTTATTGTCTCAGTTCTGAAGACTAGAGCCCAGATTCATTAATGGGTCTATGAGCTCTCTCTCTGTTTGTTCTACAGAAAGGTCCTTCCTGTCTCAGCTTCTTACAGTGAAAAAAAAAAAAAAAAACTGTTGCCGTTGAGTCAATTCCAACTCACAGCAACCCTATGGGATAGAGCGGAACTTTCTCATGGGGTTTTCAAAGAGTGGCTGGTGGATTCCAACTGCTGACATTTCGGTTAGGAGCTGAGCTATTAGCTACTGCACTGTCAGGGCGCCTTGTAGCTTCTTTTAGCCCTTTGCAATTCTTGGCATGCTTATGGATGCTTATAAATGTGTCTGCCTCCATTATCACCTGGCATCTGTCTTACTCTGTGTGTTTCTTTCCATCTCCCTGTCTGTTATCTCCTTTTAAGGTACCACTCAGAATGGAATAGGACTTATCCTACTCTGGTATGGCTTAAGTGACAATATCATCAGCTGCTCTTTGGAAACCCTATGGGGTGGTTCTACTCTGTAGTATATGGTCACTATGAGTTATAATCAACAGGATGGCGAAGGTTTTTCTTTTATCTTCCAAGAATAGCGCTATTTTCCCAAACAAGGCCACAACTTCCAGGTACAATTTTTAGCACTTCAACGTATATATTTCGGAGACACTTTCAATCCGGAATACATGGCCTATCTTTTAAATCCTATTTTCAATCTATTTGTGTCTTTTAATCTAAAGAGTGCCTATAATAGACAGACATATATTTGGGTTAAGTTCTCTTTTTAGACTATGTTTCCAATCTCTGCCTTTCAATTGGGTTGTTTCATTGTTTAAATTTAATTACTGATAAAGTAAGACTTATGTCTTCCTTTTTTTTTTAATATGCTTATGTCTTTTTTATTAGTCTATTCCTGGATTGCTGGCTTCTTTTGTGTTAAATTGGTATGTCCTAGTGTACCTTTAAATTTATTTATTGTATCTTTTACAGCATACATTTCAAATTATTTTCTTAATGATTTCTTGTGGATTACAATTAGCATCTTAATGTAAAACCAACTAATTCAGATGAATAATGTCTTAATTACAACAATGTTCAGTGTATCTTGACCCTGTTCATTCTTTGTACACAGCAAAGGCAGTGCTCAGAGGTCAGTAGTGATAGATGCACACATCAAAAATGAAGAAAGGGACAAAATCAAAACACTAGCTATACAACTTGGACAGACGGAAAGAGAAGAGCAGAAGAAGTCCAGAGCCATGAAAAGAAAGGAAATCATAAAAATCAGAAATAAGTGAATGAAATAGAAAATAGAAAGGAGCAACAAAACCAAAAGTTGGTTCTATCAAAGGATCAACAAAATCAACAAACCATTGGTCAAATTGACAAAAGAAAAACAGGTGAAGACAAAAATAACCCAAATAAGAAATAAAACGGGGGACATTACAACAGACTTAACTGAAATAAAAAGGTTCATAACAGAGTAGTATGAAATCTACACTCCAACAAATTTGAAAACCTAGAGGAAATGGACAAATTTCTAGAAACACACTATCTTCCTAAACTAACATAAATTGAGGTCTAAAATCTGGACAGACCCATAACGAGAAGAGATTGAAAAGGCAATTTTGAAAAACTTCCAATAAAAAACAGCCTTGGCTCAGATGGCTTCACTGGAGAATTCTACCAAACATTCAAAGAAGAATTCGCAGTAGTACTACTAAAACTATTTCAGAACATACAAAAGGAAGGGATACTTCCTAACTGATTCTATGAAGACAGCATAACCCTGATACCAAAATCAGGCAAAGACACCACAAAAAAAGAAAAATTACAGACCAATATCTCTCATGAATATAGATGCAAAAACTCTCCACAAAATTCTAGCTAATAGAATTCAGCATCATATCAAAAAAAAAAAAAAAACCATGACCAAGTGGAATTCATACCAGGTATGCAACAATGATTCAACATTGGAGAAACTAAATAAAACAAAAGAATCACATGATCATCTCAATAGACTCAGAAAAGTCATTTGATAAAGTATAACACCCATACCTGATAAAAACTCTCAATAAAATAGATATAAAAAGGAAATTTCTCAACATAATAAAGGTCATCTAAACAAAACCAACAGCCAATATCATTCTCAACAGAGAGTGGCTGAAAACATTCCCCCTGAGAACAGGAACAAAACAAGGATGCCCTTTATCACTACTGCTATTAAACATTGTGCTAGAAGACCTACCTACAGCAATAAAAAAAGGAAAAACAGGACATTCAAATAGACAAGGAAGAAGTAAAACTATCCCTATTTGAGGATGATACTATACTGTACATAAACCTCCTCAAAGATACACAAGAAAACTACTGGAACTAATAGAAAGATTCTGCAGTAGAGCGGGATACAAGATAAACATAGAAAAAACTGTTGGATTCCTATACACCAATAAAAAGAACATGGAAAAGGAAACGAGTAAAGCAATACAATTTAAGATAAGTCCTAAAAAAATAAAATACTTAGGCATAAATCTAACCAGGATGTAAAGGACATATACAAAAAAAAAAAAAAAAAACTACAAAATCCTACTGCAAGAAATCAAAAGAGACCTACATAAATGGAAAAACATACCATGCACATGGATAGGTAGACTCAACATTGTGAAAATGTCAATTCTACCCAAAGCAATCTGCAAGTACAATGCAAGCCGGTCCAACAGCATTCTATAACAAGATGGAAAAACTAATCATTAAATTTATATGGAAAGGTAAGAGGCCACAGATAAGTAAATCACTATTGAAGAAGAAGAATAAAGCAGGAGGCCTCATACTATTTGACCTCAGAAACTGCTCTACAGCTACAATAGTCAAAACAGCCTGGTATTGGTACAATGACAGACACAGTAATCAATGGAATTGAATCAAGTATGCAGATGTGAATCCACCCACCTATGGTCAACTGATCTTCAACAAAGGCCCAAAGACCACTAAATGGGGAAAAGACAGTCTTTCTAACAATTGGTGCTGGCAAAACTAGGTGTCCATCTGGAAAAAATAAACAGAACCCATACTTCACACCATACACAAAAACTAATTCAAAATAAGTCAAAGACCTAAATATGAAATCAAAAACTATAAAGATCATAGAAGAAAAAACAAGGTCAACGCAAGAGTCCCTAATACATGGCATAAATGGCATACAAACCATAACCAACAATACACAAACACCAGAAGATAAGCTAGTAACTGGAATCTTCTAAAAATTAAACACTTATGCTCATCAAAAGACTTCACCAACACAGCAAAATGAGAACCTACAGATTGGGAAAAATATTTGGCTATGACAAGTCCAACAAAGTTGCAATCTCTAAAATCTGTAGGAAAATCCAGCACCTCTACTACAAAAAGACAAATAAACTATTAAAATATGGACAAAGTATATGAACAGATACTTCTCTAAAGAAGACATTCACATGGCTAATAGACACATGAGAAAATATTTCCGATCGCTAGCCATTAGAGAAACATAAATGAAAACTACAATGAGACACCATCTCACCCCAATATCACTGGCACTAATCAAAAAAAAAACAGAAATTAACAAATATTGGAGAGGTTGCAGGGAGATTGGAACTCTTATGCACTGCTGGTGGGAATGCAAAATGGTACAACCATTTAGGAAAAAGATATGGTGGCTTCCTTAAAAAGCTAGAAATAGAAATACTATATGATTCAGCTGTCCCACTTCTAAGAATACATCCTAGAGAAATAAGAGCCGTCATACAAATAGACATATGTGCACCCATGTTCATTGCGACATTATTAACAATAGGAAAAAGATGGACACAACCTAAGTGCCCATCAACAGAAGAATGGATAAACAAACTATGGTACATACACAACATGAAATACTATGCAATAATAAAGAACAATGATGAATCTGTGAAACATCTTACAACATGGATGAATCTGGAGGACATTATGCTGAGTGAAATTCAATCATGAAGGACAAATTCTGTATGAGATCACTGTTAGAAAAACTCATGGAAAGGTTTACACACAGAAAGAAACAATCTATGATGGTTACGAGGGAGGAGAAGGCTGGGGAGGGAAAATCACTAAACAGTAGGTAAGTGGTAAATTTGGTGAAGGGTCAGATAGTACACAATGCTGGGAAAGTCAGCACAACATGACCAAGGCAAGGTCATGGAAGCTTCATAGACACATTCAAACTCCCAGAGGAACGGAATTACTGGGCTAAGGGCTGGGGACCATAGTCTCAGGGGACATCTAGCTCAATTGGCATAACATGATTTATAAAGAAAATGTTCTACATTCTACTTTGGTGAACAACCTCTTGGGTCTTAGAAACTTGTGAGCGGGTATCTAAGATACTTCCCTGGTCCCACCCCATCTGGAGCAAGAGAGAATGAAGAGAACGAAAGACACAAGGGAAAGATTAGTCCAAAGGACTAATGGACCACAAGTACCACGACCTCCACCAGACTGAGTCCAACACAACTAGATGGTGCTCAGCTACCTCGACGAACTTCTCTGATAGGGATCACAATAGAGGGTCCTGGACAGAGCTGGAGAAAACTGTAGAACAAAATTCTAACTCACTAAAAAAGAGCAGACTTACTGGTCTGACAGAGAGGAATGGAAATAGAGAACTCAGGATTGAGAAGTGGACAGTGTTGACATGTCGTGGGGTTGGCAATCAATGTCACAAAACAATATGTGTATTAATTGTTTAATGAGAAGCTAATTTGCTCTGTGAACGTATAAAAAATTTTTTAAAAAAGAACTGTATCTATAATGACAACAGCAACTCAAAAGATTTGATAGGAATCTTAGGGAACAGTGAGTTTATGTTGATGGGGGAGGAAGAACCCAGAAAATGAGGGTGAGAATGGTTGCACAACTTGAAGAATGTAATCAATGTCACTGAATTGTACATGTAGGAACTGTTGAATTGGTGTATATTTTGCTATGTACATTCCCAACGATAACAAGAAAATAATTAAAACAAAAAAGAAGGAAAAAAAAAGAGCTGGGCTGCTAACGAAAAAGTTGGCAGTTCAAATCCAAAGCAGCTCCTTGGAAACCCTATGGGGCAGTTCTACTCTGTCTAGGGTCGCTATGAGTCAGAATCGACTCAAAGGTAACAGATTTTTTTTTTTCTTTTTGGTTTATCACTTCAAAAATTGCCTCTCCTTTTTTTTTTTTTTTCCCTTTCTCTT
Organism: Loxodonta africana; assembly: GCF_030014295.1. Lineage (NCBI taxonomy): Eukaryota > Metazoa > Chordata > Mammalia > Proboscidea > Elephantidae > Loxodonta > Loxodonta africana. Next base: position 697,400 of record NW_026974879.1, read on the forward strand.
TCTGGAACCCCATTAATCCATCTGGTAGAAGTTCTCACCTTATTCTCTTTGTCTCTTACCCTCTTCTCTAGTTTTCCTTTAGTATTTCTCAAATATTCACTCTTCTGAGTTCTGTTCCAGTACACTACCTCTTTCTTTGGCTGTGTTAATCTGCTCTTAAACTCCTCCACTGAGTTATTAAGGAGAACTTTAAATATCAGATTTTTTTTCCTCAGTAATTCTAACAACTTGAATCAAAATTACAATTCTTACTGTGATCTTTTGAATATATTAAGCATAGCTAATTTAACATTTGTGCCTTTTGAGTCTATTTTCTATCGCCACTCTTCCTGTTTTTATTGTTAGCTTTGTTTGATTTTATTTATATTGCTTTGTCTGCTCATGTGCCAGGGTATTGTTTCTGATAGATAGGAGATGTGTGACAAAGTTATAGAAATATAGTGATGTTTAGGGCAATGATATTTTCCTACAGAGATTTTATGCTTTTTTCTAGCAGATGATTAGGGACACTAATATTCAAAGGCATATTAATCTAAATCCATGAATTCATGTAATTTGAAGCTTTTCTTTAGGGTAAAGGCTATCTTGTCCCCACTCTTATTTCTATGACTTAACCTTTTAAATAAACTTTGAAAGTATAAAAGTTTTCTAGCTTCACAAACTTGGCAAGTCCTACACTACAGTTTTTGTTCTTCTTTTTAACCTGCTAGGAATGATTTCCTGATTTATCTGTTCAGCTACCTCTTCCATTATGGGCAGGGAAAAGTGACCTCCTTTGCTGGGATTATCATTCTGAATTCTTTAATATATTGTATTTTAATCCTAAAATACTTTGCTTTTTTTTTTTTACTTTCCAATATCTTCAATAAAATTTATTATTATTTTTGCTTTCCTATTGTTTCTGTGCAAGGATTGTCCTGAACTAACTGAGAGTGAATACACTTGTTATCTATATTTTCAGATCTACCCTGAGGATAAACAACTGAGCCAATGCATCTGAGGTTGAGCGAGTTTAACAAACAGTTCTAGATGTCTTTTTAATTAATCAACGGGATGATATACCATTCCTTTGCCTAGTGTACTGTCATACAGCATAATTTTCATGAGAAAATTCACTTATGTGTATTTCCTCATTCATCTGAACTTGGATGCTTGTTCCTCTACTGTACTAATTTACAAAGGTATGCAAAATGGAAATAGCGCCAAGCTGTTTTCATGTCTTTGTAAGAGGATGCTAAGAAAATTTTCTTCTGGGTTGGCATTGTGGTTGACTTTCCAAAGCTACAAAAATCAAATACTTAACCCTCGTGTCTTAATTATCTTGTCCTGCTATAACAGAAATACAATAAGTGGGTGACATTAACAAACACATTTATTTTCTCACATTTTAGGAGGCTAGACAGAAGTTTGAATTCAGGGCACCAGCTCTGGAGGAAGGCGTTCTATCTGTGTCTCTTCGAGGGGTAGGTCCTTGTCTCTTCGAGGGGTAGGTCCTTGTCTCTTCAGCTTCTGTTCCTTGGTTCCTTGATGATCTTCAAGTGGCATGGTATCTACCTTCTCCCAATTGTGCTTGCTATCCCTGGCTTAATCTGCTCTTTTATATCTCAAAAAAGATTGATTTAAGACACATCCTACATTATTGGAAAACCTGGTGGTGCAGTGGTTAAGAGTTCTGTTGCTAACCAAAAAGTTGGCAGTTTGAATCCACCAGCCACTCCTTGGAAACCACATGAAGCAGTTCTACTTTTTCATATAGGGTTGCTGTGAGTCAGAATAGACTCAATGGCAATGTTTGTTTGTTTGTTTTTATTACATTATTAACGCAACGAAAAAACACATTCCCATATGGAATTATAACCACGGGTAGAGGAGTTAGGACTTGCAACTGATATTTTGGGGCAGACACAATTCAATTTATAACGCCCTACAGTCAAGATAATTTTGGGGTCAAGCAACCATTACAGAGCTAAATAACTGGCAGCGGGACAGATTCTGCTACCAGAAACCATTATCTAGAATCTCTCATTATTCCGTATACAGTGGAGTTTGCTAAAAGAGAAAGATTAATGGAACCACGTCATCATCAGCTTAGAAACGATTTTCCCTCCATTTTCTGTGAATGTTGCAACCTGACAATGACTCTCAAGGTCAAGTTTAAAAGGTCTTAGAGAACCAGATACATGAATACTCAGTGCTTCTGAGAATGACAGTCTTCTGTTTACAGCGATTTGGTATATCACACTGTATTTGCTGCTCTGCCCTCTCAATTTGAGTAGAAGAGAAAGAGAATTTCAGAGAGACATTTGGGCACAGAGAGTGAGCAGAAGTGAAGTAGTCATTACAATTATTACTTGTTAAACCAAGAATGTGCAGGTTTCCCTTAGATCAATTAAACATCAGAAAAGATAATCACACTTTAGGCATTTTGCAAGAACCCTTTCAAGTTTAGCTGCTTCCAGATTAAGGAACACTAATGCAATTTTCTATGTTGTGTACCTCAGAGTTAAATACTGGTGAGGGATTGGTTGTAGCACCGCAATTTGTGTGAAGTCCATTGAATTTACTCATATGCACCATATAGGAGTATCTGCATTTAGACACCCTCCCACAAAGATCCAATATTAATCAAAAGAGATTTAAAGGAGCACCAGATAAATACAAGGTGTCCTTTTCCATCTGTCTTCTGCCTTTGTCCCAGTCACGAACTATCTCTGAGTAGAGAAGAGGCAATGAAAGGAGCCCAAGACTCCACCCAAATTTCAATGCCTCGCTGAAGCTAGTTGAATATGAAGCTGATATTTTTAAATTGACCAGACTAAACTCAATGTGACTAGCAAGTAATGGCTTTACATGATATGAAATTAAGAGCTGGGAAAGAAATTTCACCTGTGCACAATAGATTGGAGTGCCTAAATATATATATACATATATTATTTCACATATAAACAGACAAAGTCATAGATTTGGAGCAAAACCTAAGCCCTTCATACTGTTGGATTCTTAAACACTAGTGTTACATTTGAATAACGTTTCTTACTTTAAAAAAAATTAATCTATGTATATATATCTTTTATAATTTTATCTCACCGTAAGCACACACACAAAAAAAACAAACCCAGTGCTGTCGAGTCAATTCTGACTCATAGAGACCCTGAAGGACAGAGTAGAACTGCTCCCTAGAGTTTCCAAAGAGCACCTGGCAGATTCGAACTGCCAACTCTTTGGTTCGCAGCTGTAGCACTTAACCACTAAGCCACCAGGGTTCCCACGGTAAGCATATGGCATAAAAACTAAAGTATTTTCATCTTTATTTTTAAAAAATGACGACATTGAAGTTGGAAAAGCTAACGTGCCTAATTTTCTTAAGTTCTTATTGATGGTAAGTTGAAAGTTAGGTATCATAACTCAGTACTTCAATAACAGTCATTGTTTATTTAAGCAGAAAAAAGTACCTTATTGCTTACAATGTATTAAATAATTATAATTATGAATACACCAAATTTAACTCAATTTCAGACGGAACCCCAAATCTACATACATGGATAAGTATTTTTATTTTTCTCTATAGTTGCAAAGACTGTCGTTTACTTAGTTTGCTCAGAATGACAGCTATTGTTCCGCCATGCCAGATGTCAATCAAGTTTAAAAACATAAAGTGTAGTCACTTAGAATGATTACTACATATGTCTTTAAAAAAAAAAAAAAGAACTGTTGCTGTCCAGTCAATGACAACCCCATGTGCCTAAAAATCGAAATGTGCTTCATAGGGTTTTCAATGGCTTATATTTTGGAAGTAGATTTCCAAGCCTTTCTTCTGAAGCAGTTTTGGGTGGACTCGAATCTCCAATCTTTTGTTTAGCAGTTGAGTGCAGCATTAACAGTTTGTACCACCCAAGGAACCCACTATGTCGTAGGAGTTTGCAAAAATAATTAAGCTTTTATACTTGGTCGTGTGTATAGTATTTTTAAGTATTAACTAAATGTTAGTTATTAATGGAATGTCTAGTTACACAAGGCTTTGCAATGCAGCAAATTTTTCTCTTTATCTACTGTCTCTATCTTGACTGTAATCCTAATATAATACATAAAAATAACAATGATTGTACCTTCCTTATTGCTGTAATGTTGTTTCCAAATTCTGAATGATGTGGGCAAGCCTATTATATTTGTAACCTTAATATTTTCATGTGCCTGTACAGTGTATTCTTCTTAGAGATATTATAGAATTTATATACAATTGGATTATAATCATCAACTTACTTTTTTTTTGTTACACTGGAAATGAACAAGCACAAAAGGCATTCTTTTCCATCACTGAATCATTTCCTACGTAGATACTGAAATTTGGGAATAAAGAGATGAATAAATACATGAATAAAAGGTATATGTAAAAGATCTCTGAGACTATTTAAATCACAGACAAGTGTAAGGTATCACCAAGACTTTCAGGTTTTAAATTCCTCAGAGAGAAGTCACCATGTTCCTTTCTCATATTGGAACGCACTGTGTTCCAGATCTTAAAAGCATATAGATACATATAAAGACCAAAACTTATTTGAATTATACTAAAAATCTGCATAACAACCCTTTTCATGATTTGACAAGTACTTCAAGTTTTTTTTTCTTATACTTCACTTTGTAGTCTACAATTTAACAATGAAGTCTGTTAAACAAAATTTTCTAGTCAACATAATTTGGGAGAACAAGAAAAAAAGAAAATTTGAAATTGTAATTCTTCTAAAATATAGCCATTAATTAATGTTTTATATTTTAAGCCAGATGAATCATTATCACAACACTGTTCATATAACTTGTGGGGTTCATATAATTAAAATAATCATAAAACCAAAACCCGCTGCCGTCAAGTCGATTCCGACTCCTAGCGACCCTATAGGACAGAGTAGAACTGCCCCATAGAGTTTCCAAGGAGCGCCTGGCAGATTCGAATTGCTGACCTCTTGGTTAGCAGCCGTAGCACTTAACCAGTACACCACTAGGCTTTCCAAAATAATCATAGTGTAGCCTAAATTTATTTTTGTAGTTTGCAACGCGGAACTTTTATAATTTACAGAAAAATAGAAGTGAAATGTGTTTTAGTTTTAGTGCATTTACTTTGCATGTTTTAGAAAAACTATGAATATCTCCAAAGAAGTTTTAAAACATGAAAATTCTATAAAAATTACTTAATATCATGACTAATATTTATCCAGAAAATATACATTAAATTTCACAAAGTATAAAGTTCTGTATTCAAAGTGCAACACAATAGTATGTTTTAAACTGAATTTAATGAACAATAACACAGAGCATGGAAATTCTAGAAACATTACTGAAAACACTACCAATATTCATCTTGAAAATGCATAAGAAATTACGTACATTTGAAACACTACATTTGAAGTATGAAGCAATAATAACTGTGTCTTTTAAGAGCTGAGAAAATAAACAGAATTAAAACAACTTTACTCCATCTTAACTACAGTGTGCCTTCAAGGAAAATGTAAGTTTTTCAGAAAATTCAGTAGAAGAAATAAGCTTTACCATATTTTAAAATATGTTAATAGGCACTGCATTGGAGAAAGTCAGGCACAGACGTTAAAGTGAGGGATTTGCAAAATATCAGATCAAATGATGTGACAGGTAAAGAGACTCTAAAAGAACAAGCATACCTGTACAAACATCTATGAATTTCAGGTTTATATTTAATTGTTCTTTATACGCCCCCCCCAAAAAAAAAGTTGGTGTGGATTCGATTCCAACTCATGTCAACCACATGTATCTGTATTTTTGCTAAAAAAAACAAAACAAAACAAAACAAAAAAACAGCTCCCAATTTGTAGAAAACACTATGTTCTGGAGGAAGTTTTTGAAGACTTGTTTTACTTCCTGGTTCCTCAGGGAATAAATGAAGGGGTTCTGCACGGCGGCAACAGAGGTGTTGGCAATAGCAACTCCTTTGGTCAATGATGCTTTTCTTTTGCAGAGGGATTGGCATACATGAAGATGCAGCTTCCGTAAGAGGTGGAAATGACAGTCATGTGGGAGGAACAAGTGAAGAAAGTTTTTTTCTCTCACTGGAAGACAGGATTCTCAGAATAGTCCTGATGACACACATGTAGGACAAAATCATTAATGCCAAAGTGAATAGCAAAGAAACCAAAGCCAAGTAAAAACCAGTTACTTCTAGGAGCCATGTATTTGAGCAAGATAGTTGTAAGACGGGAAAATAGTCGCATGCAAAGTGATCAATGACTTTGGAAGCACAGTAATCCGGGGGGGGGAGAAGAAACATAAGAAGTGGGAATATGGTCAGAAACCCTCTCAACCACACACATAACACAAGCAGGGAGCAGAGTTTCCTATTCATGGTGCTTTTGTAATGCAGGGGCTTGCAGATGGCCACATAGAGGTCATAGGACATAGCCGTCAGAATGTAAAATTCTGTCACCCTCATGAAAATAAAGAAGAGTTGAGCTGCACAGTTGTTGTAGGAAATGGTCTTATCCCTGGTGATAATTGCACCCAGAAATCTAGGAATGCATACAGTTGTAAAGGAGATTTCTAGGAAGGAGACGTTCCGGAGGAAGAAATGCATAGGTGTCTGTAGATGGGAGTCCACCGAGGTTAGGGTGGTGAGAATCAGGTTTCCAGTGAAGCTTACTACATATGTGATAAATAGAAAGAGGAAGGTCACAATCTGAAGGTCAGGATCATCAGAAAGGTCTAGGAGGACAAGCTCTGTGACCACTGTGTAGTTGTTCATTTCTCTCTCTCTCTTCAATTTTTCTTTTAACCCCATTTAGACAAAAATAGTATTAAGGGAAAGAGATGAAAGATATAATTCATCATGATCAGCATCATCATCTCCAATATTCTAAAATATCCTATATAATCCATGCAATTTTTTTCTTATTTTTAGGATCTTGCTGGCATTCTTTTAATACATATTTATTAGTTCTTTTATATTAAAAATACAGTAGTAGATAAGAAATCTTCACACAACAAAGCACATCTTTGGGAGACAATAAAATAATTGTCATTTTATGTCCTATTTATGCAAACTCTGATCACAATTTTGTTGAAACAGTCATAAGAATTACATAGCCCTTTCTTTTCACTCAGAATTAGACAATCTATCTATTAAACAATCTATCTCCTAGAAACAGAAATGGGTTACTTTAACTTACCAAAAAGTAAAAGTCAAACTTAGAAGCCTGAAGTAACAACTCATTATTTTTTTTAGGATGCAAGAAATCAGTTGCCTTATTACAAGTAATATATTTAAATTTCTAACCCTAAGATTTATGGGTCTAATTGCCAAGACCATATGAGTACACTAAATAGAATTGCTACAAGACAGAATAAGTAACCCAATTATTTAAAAAATAGAAAAATTTCAATTACTCACTGGTTTGTCTTCTTATTCCATCACGATCTTTAATGTTCCACATTCTGTATGGCTTCCTATAAAGTACATGTGTGTATTTAAATATAAACATTTTTATTTTTGAACTGAAAGAGGCATAATGTATTTATTTTTCATTTTGACTGAAGCACAAATTGAAAAGTGACTGCTAGCCTTTTATCTTATCAACTCTGTCACTGGATTATGGCTCATTGCATTTTCCATGAAATTATCTTCCTGAGTGTCTTAGTCTAATGCTGCTGTAACAGAAATAACACAAGTGGATGGGCTTTAACAAAGAGAAATTTATTTCTTCACAGTGAAGTAGGGTAAAAGCCCAAATTCAGGGCATCAATCTTTCCCCAGATTAGGAGCTTCTCCACGGATGGACCCCAGATCCAAAGGACTCGCTCTGCTCCTGGTACTGTTATCTTGGTGGTATGCGGTCCCACAGTTTCTGCTTGTTTCCCTTCCTTTCATCTCTTGTAAGATAAAAGGTGGTGTAGGCCATACCCCAGGGAAACTCCCTTTATTTATGGATCTGGGATGTGACCTGGGTAAGGGTGTTACACTCCTACCCTAGTAGTTTTTAACATAAAATTACAATCACCAGATGAAGGACAACCACGCAGTACTGGGAATCATGGTCTAATCAATTTGACACATATTATTGGGGTATACAATTCAATCCATGACACTGAGTTATTAAGCTTTTTGGAAAAAATGTTTCATTCCCTTGTAATTCTTTCTCACGGTTATCTTCTCCATAAGTCCACTTATCCAAATGGATATCCAGAAAAGTTAAGAAAAAACTTTTTCCATTTTCCTAACCTACTCAGTTAGTTCCCACCTATTCAAATGCTATTTGGATGTAGTAATAGTTTATCAATTCTGTCTATTAACATCTTGACAGCTGTCTCCTTTTGATTTTAGAGAGTAAAATTTCTGTTGTGAAGAATAAAATGTAAAATCATTGCATACCTTCCAACAACTAGCAACATTCACACTAATCATATTTTATTTTATAATGGCTTAAAGCAGTTTTTCAGGACATAAAAAGTAGAACGTCAGAAACCTTCAAAAGATGTGGAAATATTTTTAACCTCAGCAAAGACTGTGTACTGATCTCCTGGAAACCAGACAAAGTCAGGCCACATCTCTGCTATATTATAGACCATAAGGGAAATCTGGAAGGGGCCCTTGCATTTCTCAGTAACCTGCTCACTCCTCTCCCTAGCAGATCTCTCTTGAGAAGAGTTATGTTCATCCTTGCATCCCACAGAGGACCTGAGATGGTGACTTCTATGCAATATTTATATCCATTAATAAGTTGCTTAATATTCATCCTTTCTTCATATTTTATGAGTAATAAAATAAGAAACCCACTCTCTTATCAAAGGTGAAATTTTGATCAAATTTGTAAAGAATCGTCTTCATTAGAAATGTGAAAGTTTTGAACATACGCCTTTCAATTAGCAGCTGAGAGTGTTAACCATTTGCAATAACCAGGGACTCCCATTATTAAAATACACTTCTTTATTTGTCTAAACCTAGTAAATATATACAATTTCAGAACTGTTAAACCATATACCTATAATTTTACCACTGCAAGCTCAGTATTTGTGATCTATTTCTCTTGGTTTTAGAGCATCCAAAAGATTTTTTTTACCCTGGCTGGGCTAAGATGGTAGAATATACAGATACCTCTGGCGAACCCTCTATACAACAAAGACACAAAAAACCAAGTGAAACAAGTATATTTACGACAAGCTAGAAGCCCTGAGCTTCAAAGGCAAGTTTAGAAAAAGAACAGAGGGGAAGGGGGAAGAAGAGACAGTACAGAAGTAGAGAGGAGTTACTGGGCCTGAATCTCGGAAAGCCCTCAGGCATCATTCTGGAGTGGCGGCAGTGGGTTGGTACTAGCATTTTGCCACAGTTTCCTTAGGGAGAAGCAGCCAGCCACACAGTCTACTCATACGTTTGGAACCAGAGAAGAATGGCGCTCTCAGCAAAAGCTAAGTACTTCTGTATATTTTACCACACCCCCCACTCACAAGCCAGCTTCAGCGGCTGAATTCCTTGGGCCTGAGATAGGCACTGTTGAGTGCCTAGAGGCATCCTCCCAGCCATGGAGAAGGAAAAAATATTGTAATTGGAGGGAAAGATAATTTGCCAGCTCCACTAACCAGGGGAGCTCAGCACAGAAGCCGCTCCTGTCCAGGCATAAACGGTCCATGGACTTTGAGCACCTTTCCCCTCTGCATGGACCTGTGTGGGCCGATTTCAGGAGACTAGACCCTTGTTGGCAGACTCTAACCATTACAGCTGTGCGGCGGAGAGGTGGGTGATGTTTGGCATTGCTTTGCCCATTAAACAGGGTCCTCACCTACCCACATGATGGGCCTAAGAACTGATACCTCCACTCAGGTCACCCAGCCACCCACTACAGGGTTCCAAGGATAACTACTACCTCCCAGTCTTTACAACCAAAAATATTAGGATCCCATGGTCCGTCTGAAGAACCCACCCTGCGCACTCTAGGGAACAGGGATGCGCTTTCCTCAGAGACACTCGGGGGTCAGTTCTCAGCCCCATGCCTTGTTCAGAGCGTGACCCCCTGCTGCAATCAGATATTGGTATATACGCCAATTACCACTGCCCCTCTAAGACTGTAGGACAGAAGCTGTACCACACACTTCATGATCAGCTACCTGGACACCTGAGCTGAATTCATACAAGAAAAGTGAATGGACTCCTAGAATGATATAACTGATAACAGCTCTTTCCATCTGGGGACAGGACGTCAGAGTTCCAAAGGTGAAAATAATCAAGCTAGCTCACTCAAGCAACCCATTTGGGCATATCAAAACAAAACAAAAGAAAGCAAGAGGCTACGACAGAGTAAGCAGGCATAAACTAATATAATAACTTTTAGATGGCTCAAAGACAACAGTCAATATCAAGTCACATAAAGAAACAGACCACGGTCATCTCAATAAGCTCTCCAAACAAAGAATCCAGGGATCTTCTAGATAAAAGTGCATTCCTGGAATTACCAGAGGCAGAATACAAAAGATTAATATACAGAACTCTTCAAGACATCAGGAAGGAAATGAGACAATACGCAGAACAAGCCAAGAAACACACAGATAAAATAATTGAAGAAATTAAAAAGATTATTCAGAAACATAATGAAAAATTTAATAAGCTGGAAAAATCCACAGACAGCAATCAGAAATTCAGAAGATTAACAATAAAATTACAGAATTACACGACTCAACAGAAAATCAGAGGAGCAGAATTGAGCAAGTAGAAGCCATAATTTCTCAACTTGAACATAAATCACTTGGCAGTAACATATTTGAAGAAAAATCGGAGAAAAGAATTAAAAAAAAATGAAGAAACTTTAAGAATGATGTGGGACTCTATCAAGAGAAATAACCTGCGAGGGACTGGAGAACAAGAACAGGGAGGGATAACAGAAAATACAGAGAGAATTGTTGATTTTTTGGCTGAAAACTTCTCTGATATTGTGAAAGATGAGAAGATATCTATCTAAGATGCTCATCGAACTCCACATAAGGTAGATGTTAAAAGATAGTCACCAAGAGATATTATAATCAAACTTGCCAAAACCAAAGATAAAGAGAGTATTTTAATAAACAAAAAGTCACCTACAAAGGAGAGTCAATAAGAATAATCTCAGACTACTATGCAGAAACCATGCAGGCAAGAAGGCAATGGGATGACTTATTTAAAAAAATTGAAGGAAAAAAATTGCCAACCAAGAATCATATATCCAGCAAAACTGTCTCTTAAATACAAAGGTGAAAGTAGGACATATCCAGATAAATAGAAGTTTAGAGAATTCGTAAAAACCAACCAAAACTACAAGAAATTCTAAAAGGAGTTCTTTTGTTAGAAAATCGATAATATCAGGCATCAACCCAAGACTGGAACATAGAGAGATAGTATTATCAGAAGTCAACGCAGACAGAGAAATAAAAAAAAAGCAAGATAAAAAAACCCTCAACATTAAAAAAGTAAGAGGGACTAAGAAATGTAATCATAGATCTTCCATATGGAAAGGAAGATACAGCGATACAAAGAAGTGAAAGTAAGGTTTAAATTTAGAAAACCAGGGGTAAACTTAATCTGTGTGCTGAACAAATAATCTGAGAAGCTGGACTATATGAAGACGAACGGGGCATCAGGATTTGAGGAAGACTCATTAACAACCTGCGTTATGCAGATGGTACAACCTTGCTTCCTGAAAGTGAAGAGGACTTGAAGCACTTACTAATGAAGATCAAAGACCACAGCCTTCAGTATGGATTACACCTCAACATAAAGAAAACAAAAATCCTTACAACTGGACCAATGAGCAACATCATGATAAATGGAGAAAAGATTGAAGTTGTCAAGGATTTCATTTTACTTGGATCCACAATCAACACCCACGGAAGCAGCAGTCAAGAAATCAAAACACGCATTGCATTGGGCAAATCTGCTGCAAAGGACCTCTTCAAAGTGTTGAAGAGCAAAGATGTCACCCTGAACACTAAGGTGCGCCTGACCCAAGCCATGGTATTTTTAATCGCATCATATGCATGTGAAAGCTGGACAATGAATAAGGAAGACCGAAGAAGAGTTGACGCCTTTGAATTGTGGTGTTGGCGAAGAATATAGAATATATCATGGACTGCCAAAAGAACGAACACATCTATCTTGAAGAAGTGCGGCCAGAATGCTCCTTAGAGGCAAGGGTGGTGAGACTGCGTCTTACATACTTTGGGCATGTTGTCAGGAGGGATGAGTCCCTGGAGAAGGACGTCATGCTTGACAGAGTACAGGGTCAGTGGAAATGAGGAAAACCCTCAAAAAGGTGGATTGACACAGTGGCTGCAACTATGAGCTTAAGCGTAACAACGATTGTAAGGATGGCGCAGGACCGGGCAGTGTTTTGTTCTGTTGTGCATAGGGTCTCTATGAGTCGGAACCAACTCGACAGCACCTAACAACACACAGGGGTAAATAATAAGGTAACCAAAAGGACACAAAGTATTGTACCCATCAAAATAAAATACAAGAAAAAAATACTCAGCAGAAACAAAATAAAAAACAATGAATATGAGGAAAGGACTATATATAATCTACTCAGCACATAAAATTAAGTCGGAAAAAGAAACTGTTAACAACACACACAAAAAGACATCAAAATGATAACACTAACTTCATACATATCCATAATCACGCTGAATGTAAACGGACTAAATGTACCAATAAAGAGACAGAGAGTGGCAAAATGGACTAAAAAACACGATCTGTCTATATGCTGCCTACAAGAGACACCTTAAACTTCGAGACACAAACAAACTAAAACTCAAAGGATGGAAAAAGTATATGAAGCAAACAACAATCAAAAAAGAGCAGGAGTGCCATTGTTAATTTCTGACAAACAGGCTTTAAAGTTAAGTCCATCATAAAGGATAAGGAACGACACTATATAGTGATTAAAGGCACAGTATACCAAGAAGATATAACCATATTTAATGTTTATGCACGCAATGATAGGGCTAAAAGATACATAAAACAAACTCTGTCAACATTGAAAAGCGAGATAGACAGCTCCACAATAATAGTAGGAGACTTCAACACATCACTTTCAGTAAAGGACAAGACATCCAGAACGAAGATCAATAAAGACGCAGAAGATCTAAATGCCACAATCAACCAACAGGACCTCATAGACCTACAACAACCAACTATACTTTCTTTCCTAGTGCACATGGAACATTCTCTAGAGTATAGCACATATTAGGTCATAAAGCAATCCTTAGAAGAATTCAAAACATCGAAATATTACAAAGCATCTTCTCTGACCATAAGGCTATAAAAGTGGAAATCATAACAGAAAAAACAGGGAAAAGAAATAAAACACTTGGAAACTGAACAATACCCTGCTCAAAAAAGATTGGATTATAGAAGAAATTAAGGATGGAATAAAGGAATACATAGAATTCAATGAGAATGAAAACACTTCCTATCAGAACCTTTGGGACACAGTGAAAGCAGTGCTCAGAGGTCAATTTATATCAATAAATGCACACATAGAAAAAAGAAGAAAGGGCCAAAATCTAAGAATTATCCCTACGACTTGAATAAATATAAAGAAAACAACAAAAGAAACCCTCAGCCACCAGAAGAAAACATTTAATAAAAATTAGAGCTGAACTAAACGAAATAGAAAACAGAAAAAGAAATGAAAGAATTAAAAAGACCAAAAGCTGGTTCTTTGAAAAAATCAAAAAAAAAAATTCATAAACCATAGGCTGAACTCACAAAAGAAAAACAGGAGAGGAAACAAATAACCCGAATAAGAATTGAGATGGGTGATATTACAACAGACTCAGATGAAATTAAAAGAATCATATCAGATTACTACGAAAAAGTGTACTCTAACAAATTGGAAAACCTAGAAGAAATGGATGAATTCCTAGAAACACACTATCTACCTAAACTAACACAAAAACAGGTAGCACAGCTAAACTGACAGATAACAAAAGAAGAAATTGAAAAGATAATCAAAAAACTCCCAACAAAAAAAGTCCTGGCTCTGACAGCTTCACTGCACGGTTCTACCAGACTTTCAGAGAAGAGGTTACTCCACCACTACTAAAGGTATTTCAGACCATAGAAGAGGACGGAATACTCCCAAACTCATTCTGTGAAGCCAGTATATCCATGATACTAAAATGAGCTGAAGACACCACAAAAAAGAAAATTACAGACCTATGTCCCACATGAACTGATACGCAACAATCCTCAACAAAATTCTAGCCAATAGAATTCAACAACATGTCAAAAAAATAATTCACCATGACTAAGTGGGATTCATAACAGGTATGCAGGAATGGTTCAACATTAGAAAAACAATGAATGTAATCCACACATAAATAAAAAAAAGACAAGAATCACATGATTTTACCAACTGATGCAGAAAAGGCATTTGACAAATTCAACACCCATTCAGGATAAAAAACTCTCAGCAAAATAGGAATAGAAGGAAAATTCCTCAACATAATAAAGGGCATTTATACAAAGCCAACAGCCAACATCATCCTAAATGGAGAGAGCCTGAAAACATTCCCATTGAGATAGGGAACCAGACAAGGATACCCTTTGTCACTGCTGTTATTCAACATTGTGCTGGAGGTCCTAGCTAGAGCAATGAGGCTAGATAAAGAAATCAAGTGCATCCAGATTGGCAAGGAAGAAGAATAATTATATCTATTTCCAGATGACATGATCTTAAACACAGAAAACCCTAGGGAATCCTCCAGAAAACTACTGAAACTAATAGAAGAGTTCAGCAGAGTATCAGGATACAAGATAAACATACAAAAATCTATGCCAACAAAAAGAAATTCGAAGAGGAAATTACCAAATGAATACCATTTACAGTAGCCCCAAGAAGGTAAAATAAGCCCTCAAGAAGATAAAATACTTAGGAATAAATCTTACCAGAGATGTAAATACTTAGGAATAAATCTTACCAGAGATGTAAAAGACCTTTACAAAGAAAACTGAAAAACACTTCTGCAAGAAACCAAAAGAGACCTACTTAAGTGGAAAAACATACCTTGCTCATGGACACAAAGCCTTAAAATTATAAAAATATCTATGCTGCCCAAAGTGATCTATACATTTAATGCAATTCCAATCCAAATTCCAATGACATTCTTTAATGAAATGGAAAAACAAATCCCCAACTTCATATTGAAAGGAAAGAGACCCCGGATAAGTAAAGCATTAATGAAAAAGAAGAATAAAGTGGGAGGCCTTACTCTACCTGATTTTAGGGCCTATTATACTGCCACAGTAGTCAAAATAGCCTGGTACTTGTACAAAAGCAGATACTTAGACCAATGGAACAGAATTGAGAATCCAGACATAAATCCATCCATACATGAGCAGTCGATATTTGACAAAGGCCTGAAAACAGTTAAATGGGGACAAGACAGTCTTTTTAACAAATGGTACCAGCATAACTGGATATCCATCTGCAAAAAAATGAACCAAAACCCATACCTCACTCCATGTACAAGAACAAGCTCAAAACGGATCAAAGACCTATGTATAAAATCTAAAACGACAGAGATCATGAAAGAAAAAATTGGGACAACGTTAAGAGCCCTAATACATGGCATAAACAGTATACAAAACATTACTAGAAATGCAGAAGAAAAACTAGGTAACTGGGAGCTTCTAAAAATCAAACACCTACACTCATCCAAAGACTTCACCAAAAGAGTAAAAAGATTACCTACAGACTGAGAAAATGTTTTTAGCTATGGCATTTCTGATCAGCACCTATTCTCTAAAATCTACATGATACTGTAAAAACTCAACTGAAAAAGACAAACAACCCAATTAAAAAATGGGCAAAAGACACTTCACTAAAGAAGACATTCAGGTAGCTAACAGATATATGAGGAAATTCTCACGATCATTAGCCATTAGAGAAATGCAAACCAAAACTACAATGAAATTCCATCTCACAACAGCAAGGCTGGCATCAATCCAAAAAACACAGAACAATAAATGTTGGAGAGACTGTGGAGAGATTGGAACACTAATACGCTGCAGGTGGGAAAGTAAAATGGTACAACCACTTTGGAAATCCATTTGGCGCTTCTTAAAAAGCTAGAAATAGAGCTACCATATGATCCAGCAATCCCACTCCTTGGAATATATCCTAGAGAAATAAGAGCCTTTACATGAACAGATGTATGCACTCCCATGTTTATTGCAGCACTGTTTACAATAGCAAAAAGATGGAAGCAACCAAGGTGCCTATCAACGGATGAATGGATAAATTATGGTGTAGTCACACAATGGAACAGTACGCATCGATAAAGAACAGTGAGGAATCTGTGAAACATTTCTTAACGTGGAGGAACCTGGAAGGCATTATGCCGAGTGAAAATAGCCAGTTGCGAAAGGAGAAATATTGTATAAGACCACTATCATAAGAACTTGAGAAATAGTTTAAACTGAGAAGAAAACACTCTTTTGTGGTTAACAGAGGGCGGAGGGGGGAGCGGGACAGAGGGGCATTCACTAATTAGATAGTATATAAGAACTACTTAGGTGAAGTGAAAGACAGCACACAGTACAGGGGAGGTCAGCACAATTGGACTAAACCAAAAGCAAAGAAGTTTCCTGAATAAACTGCTTCGAAGTTCAGCATAGCAGGGGCAGGGGTTTGGGGACGCTGGTTTCAGGGGACATCTAAGTCAATTGGCATAATAAAATCTATTAAGAAAACATTCTGCATCCCACTTTGAAGAGTGGCATCTGGGGTCTTAAATGCTAGCAAGCAGCCATCTAAGATGCATCAATTGGTCTCAACCCACCTGGATCAAAGGAGAATGAAGAACACCAAGGACACAAGGTGATCATGAGCCCAAGAGACAGAAAGGGCCACATGAACCAGAGACTACATCAGCCTGAGACCAGAAGAACTAGATGGTGCCCGGCTACAACTGATGACTGCCCTGACAGGGAACACAACAGAGAACCCCTGAGGGAGCAGGAGAGCAGTGGGATGCAGACCCCAAATTCTCATAAGACCAGACTTAATGGTCTGACTGAGCCTGGAAGAACCCCGGTAGTCATGGTCCCCAGACCTTCTTTTGCCCCAGGACAGGAACCATTCCCGAAGCCTGCTCTTCAGACATGGATTGGACTGGACAATGGGTTGGAGAGGGATGCTGGTGAGGAGTGAGCTTCTTGGATCAGGTGGACACTTTAGACTGTGTTAGCATCTCCTGCCTGGAGGGGAGATGAGAGTGTGGAGGGTGTTAGAAGCTGGCGAAAAGCACACGAAAAGAGAGAGTGGAGGGAGAGAGTAGGCTGTCTCATTAGGGGGAGAGTAATTGGGAGTGTGTAGGAAGGTGTACATGGGTTTTTGTGTGAAAGACTGGCTTGATTTGTAAATTTTCACTTAAAGCACAATAAAATTATTTTTGAAAAAAAGCTAGAAATAGAACTACCGTAAGATTCAGCAATCCCACTCCTTAGAATATATCCTAGAGAAATAAGAGCCTTTACATGAATAGATATATGCACACCCGTGTTCATTGCAGCACTATTTACAATAGCAAAAAGATGGAAGCAACCAAGTTGCCCATCAATGGATGAATGGATAAATGAATTATGGTATTCCACACAATGGAATACTACGCATCGATACAGAACAGTGATGAATCTGTGAAACCTTTCATAACATGGAGGAATCTGGACAGCATTATTCTGAGTGAGATTAGTCAGTTGCAAAAGGGCAAATATTTTATAAGATCACTATTATAAGAACTCAAGAAATAGTTTAAACAGAGAAGAAAATATTCTTTGATGGTTTAGAGAGGGGGAGATAGGGAGGGTGGGAGAGAGGTGTTCCCTAATTAGATAGTAGAAAAGACCTACTTTAGGTGATGGGAAAGATAACACAATACAGGCAAGGTCAGCGCAACTGGATTAAACCAAAAGCAAAGATGTTTCCAGAATAAACTGAATGCTGTGAAGGTCAGCGTGGCAGGTGCAGGGTTTGGGGACTATGGTTTCAGGGGACATCTAAGTCAATTGGCATAATAAAATCTATTAAGAAAACATTCTACATCCCATCTTGGATAGAGGCGTCTGGGGTCTTAAACGCTAGAAGCGGCCATCTAAGATGCATCAATTGGTCTTAACCCACCTGGATCAAAGGAGAATGAATAACACCAAGGACACAAGGTAATTACAAGCCCAAGAGACAGAAAGGGCCACATAAAGCAGAGACTACATCAGCCTGAGACCAGAAGAGCTAGATGGTGCCCAGCTACAACCGATGAGTGTCCTGACAGGGAACACAACAGAGAATCCCTGAGGGAGCAGGAGAGCAGTGGGATAGAGACCCCAAATTCTCATAAAAAGACCAGACTTAATGTTCTGACTGAGACTAGAAGGACCCTGGTGGTCATGGCCCCCAGACCTTCTGTTGGCCCAGGATAGGAACCATTCCCAAAGCCAACTCTTCAAACAGGGATTGGGCTGGACAATGGATTGGAGAGGGATGCTGGCGAGACGTGAGCTTCTTAGATCAGGTGGACACTTGAGAGTATGTTGGCATCTCCTCCCTGGAGGGGAAATGAGAGGGTAGAGGGAGTTAGAAGCTTGTGAAATGTACACGAAAAGAGAGAGTGGAAGGAGTGAGCTGGCTGTCTCATTAGGGGGAGAACAATTGGGAGTATGTAGCAAGGTGTATATAAGTTTTTGTGTGAGAGAGTGACTTGATTTGCAAACTTTCACTTAAAGCACAATAAAAATAAAAAAAAAAAATTCTGTTTATCAAAACTACTCAGGATACTGATTTTCTTACTTGCCTTCTCATTTGTTAAAAAAAAAAAACCCAGTGCCGTCTCATTTGTTAAATATCTCATTAATTCACAAAAAAGTAATTTCAATCTGCACTGCATTTTGAGTTCACCAACATCCTGGTAATTATTTTTAATTCACAGTCTATAAAAATAGTGCTTTGCTGTTATGTGGATGTTGAAAAACGCTTGGAGTCATGCATCCACCTGTATCATCTCACAGTTTTTGTGTTACACTTATTTAGTTAAACTTTTTTCCTTTCACAATTCCTGCCAGACTCTGTTTTGTTATCAATCCCTATATTTTTGTCACTCTAGAAAACCATACAAATAGGGTCATACAATATAAAGCCTTGAGTCTGGCTTCTTTCACTTAGGAAAATGAACTTGTGTTTCAGCCATGTTGATTTGTGAATCAAGAATTTACTCCTTCATAATTTTGGATTAGTTTTCCGTTATATGGATATTTCACAGTTCGTTTATCCATTCACCTACCAAAGCACATTAGAATGGCCTCCAGTTTTTGGTGATTATAAATAAAGATGTTACATGCGCTATCGTAGATATATTTTTGTAAATATAAGTTCTCATTTCAATTGGGCAAAACACGTAGGAGTGGGATTGCTGAGTCCCACGGTAAGTGTATGCTGAACATAATAAGAAACTGTCAAACTTTTCCAAAAAGTCACCCTGCCATTTTGCATTCCACCAGAAGTGTGTGAGAGTTCCTGTTTCTCCACGTTCTCTGCAACATTTTGAGGTTTGTTTTTTTTTCTTTACTCTAGTTGTTCTAAGAGGTAAATGAAACTGTCACATTGTGGTTTTAAGCTTTATATTTTCCTTCTGTACAATGATGCTGAGTGTTTTTTTCTGTGCTTGTTGGTATCAATAAACTGATTTTGATGAGATTTCTCTTTCCATTTTTTTATACATATATTTTTCGTTTATTTTGAGCTTGAGCATTCTTTGTATGCTCTGGATATACATCCTTTATCAGAGAAGTGATTTGGGAATGCCCAATTTAATTCTTTGACTTGCTACTTTATTCTCTTAACAGTGTCTTTCACAGAGGAAAGGTTTATAATTTTGATAAAATCCATTATCAATTTTGGTTACCCATCATGTTCTTGATGTTGTATCTAAAACTTGTTGCTTAATTCAAAGTTACACAATTTTCTCCTAGTTTCTCTTCTTGAATCATTCTATTTTTACATATCATTTTGCTTGCAAAATCTGGACAACGAATAAGGAAGACCAAAGAGGAATTGATACCTTTGAATTATGATGTTGGCAAGAAAGACAAACAAATCTGTCTTGGAAGAAATATAGGCAGAGGGCTCCTTTGAAGTGAGGAGGGTGAGACTTGCCACATACTTTGGATGTGTTATCAGGAGTGACCAGTCCCTGGAAAATGACATCATGCTCGCTAAAGGAGAAGGTCAGTGTGCTAGGCCATGTTCTCTAGAGAAGCAAAACCAGTAAATTGTATAAATAAATATATATAGAGAGAGAGATTTATATCAAGGAAACAGCTCATACAATTGCAGAAGCCAGAATATTCCAAGTCCATGGATCAGAATAGAGAATTCTCCTGATTCACGTAGCTTCAGGAGCTGGCAAACCCAAGATCGGTAGATTGGAGAGCAGGGCTCTCGTTCACAGGCTGTGAAGATCAATGAATCTCAAGGTTGAAAGGTAAGCTGCTAGCTCAAGTCCCGGGAACTGGCAGTCAGAGGAACAGGAGACAGCTGCAGGATTCTGAGCAGGCAAAGGCCAGAACATCCGCTTGTATTCAGATGCAGACCACACACCTAAAGAAACTCCCTTTCAACTGATTGGCTACTCATAGAAGATCCCATCATGGGGTGATCACATATAAACACTGAGAATCATGGCCTAACCGAGTTAACACATAATCTTATCCATCACAGTCAGTAAAAAGAGGAAGACCTTCAGCGAGATGGATTGACACAGTGGCTACAACAATAGGCTCAAACGTAACAATTGTGAGGATGATGCAGAACCAGTCAGTGTTTCGTTCTGTTGTACGTAGGGTCACTATGAGTGGGAACTGACAGGATAGCACCTAATAACACATATCATTTAGATATGTTTTCCATTTAGAGTAGTTTTACGTATAAAGTGCAAAGTGTGAGTTCATATTAATTTTTTCATTCATTCTGATTTCTCCCTTTTTTTCCTATATTAATGACAAATTGCCTAACATCTTTAACAACAAGAATTGTGAGGATGGCACAGGACTGGGCAGTGTTTCCTTCTGTTCTACATAGGGTCACTATGAGTTGAAACCGACTTGATGGCACCTAGCAACAAAAACAATTTTGGGGGCACAGTCATCATTGTGAATGCAGAGAATATAGGTGTGACAAGAAATAATATCCTTACCTTCATTAATTTCTTACACTGGCAGACATATGATGTTTACATTTTTAAACTCCTGATGCATACAGCATTGTCATTTCATACATTATTTTATTTTAATTTTTATTGTGCTTTAAGTGAGTTTACAAATCAAATCAGTCTCTCATACAAAAATTTATATACACCTTGCTATGTACTCCTAGTTGCTCTCCCCCAAATGAGAGAGCACAATCCTTCCCTCTAATCTCTATTTTTCATGTCCATTTGGCCAGGTTCTGACCCTCTCTGCCATCTCATCTCCTGCCAGACAGGAGCTGCCCACGTAGTCTCATATGTCTATTTGATCCAAGAAGTTCAACCTTTACCAGCATCGTTTTCTATCCCATAGTCCAGTCCAGTACCTGTCTGAAGAGTTAGCTTTGGGAATGGTTCCTGTGTTGGGTTAACAGAAGGTCTGGGGACCTTCTAGTCTCAGTCAGGCCATTACGTCTGGTCTATTTATGAGAACTTGACATCTGCATCCCACTGCTCTCATGCTGCCTCAGGGGATCTCTGTTGTGTTCCCTGTCAGGGCAGTCATCAGTTGTAGCTGGGGACCATCTAGTTCTTCTGGTCTCAGGCTGGTATAGTCTCTGGTTTATGTGGCCCTGTCTGTCTCTTGGGCTTGTAATTACCTTGTGTCTTTGGAGTTCTTCATCCTCCTTTGATCCAGGTGTGTTGAGACCAATTGATGCACCTTAGATGCTCGCTTGCTAGCGTTTAAGACCCCAGACGCCACTCTCCAAAGTGGGATGCAGAATGTCTTCTTAATAGATTTTATTATGCCAATTGACTTAGATGTCCCCTGAAACCATGGTCCCCATAATCCTGCCCCTGCTACGCTGACCTTCGAAACATTCAGTTTATTCAGGAAACTGCTTTGCTTTTGGTTTATTCCAGTTGGTCTGACCTCTCCTGTAGAGTGTGTTGTCTTTCCCTTCACCTAAAATTGTTCTTATCTACTATCTACTTAGTGAATACGGTTCTTCCTCCCTCCCTCCCCCCTCTCTAAACTATCAAGGAATGTTTTCTCCTCTGTTTAAATTATTTTTAGAGTTCTTATAATAGTGGTCTCTTACAATACTTGTCCTTTTGCAACTAATTTTTCTCAGCATAATGCCTTCCTTATTCCTCCATGTTATGAAATGTTTCATGGATTCATCATTGTTCTTTATTGATGCATAGTATTCCATTGTATGAATATACCATAATTTATTTATCCATTCATCTGTTGATGGGCACCTTGGTTGCTTCCATCTTTTTGCTATTGTAAACAGTGCTGCAATAAACATGGGTGTGCCTATATCTGTTCATGTAAAGGCTCTTATTTCTGTAGGATATAGTCCAAGGAGTGGGATTGCTGGATGGTATGGTGTTTCTAGTTCTAGTTTTTTAAGTAAGTGCCAAATCGACTTCCAAAGTGGTTGTACCATTTTACATTTTCTCCAGCAGTGTAGAAGTGTTCCAGTCTGCACAACCTCTCCAACATTTATTGTTTTGTGTTTTTTGGATTAATGCCAGCCTTGTTGGAATGAAATGGAATCCCAATGTAATTTGGATTTACATTTCTCTAATGGCTGATAATCATGAGCATTTCCTCAGGTGTCTGTTAGCTATCTGAATGTCTTCTTTAGTAAAGTACCTGCTGATGTCTTTTGTCCATTTTTAATTGGGTTATTTGTCTTTTTGTAGTTGAGTTTTACAGTATCATGTAGATTTTGGAGATCAGACGCTGATCAGATGGATACGTCATAGCTAAAAACTTTTTCCCAGTCTGTAGGTAATCTTTTTACTCTTTTGGTGAAGTCTTTGGATGAGCATAGTTGTTTGATTTTTGGGAGCTCGCAGTTATCTAGTTTCTCTTCTACATTGTTAGTAATGTTTAGTTTACCCTTTATACCATGCATTAGGGCTCATAGCATTGTCCCTATTTTTTCTCCCATGATCTTTATCATTTTTGACTTGATATTTAGGACTTTGAGGCATTTTGAGTTCGTTTCTGTGGATGGTGTGAGATACGGGTCTTCTTTCTTTCTTTTTTTTTTTGTAGATGGATATCCAGTTATGCCAGCGCCATTGGCTAAACGGAGTGTCTTTTCTCCATTTAACTGAGTTTGGGTCTTTGTTAAATATCAGCTGCTCACATGTGGATGTATTTATGTTGGGATTCTCCATTCTGTTCCATTGGTCTATGTATCTGTTTTTGTACAAGTACCAGGCTGTTTTGACTGTCATCAGGTAGAGTGAGGCCTCCCACTTTGTCCTTTCTCCATCTCATTAAAAAATGTTGTTGGAATTTGGATCAGAATTGCATTGTATCTATAGATAGCTTTTGGAGAACAGACATTTTTACAATGTTAAGTCTTCCCATCCATGAGCAAGGTATGTTTTTCCACTTATGAAAGTCTTTTTGGGTTTCTTGCAGTAGTGTCTTGTAGTTTTCTTTGTATAGGTCTTTTACGTCTCTGGTTGGATTTATTCTTAAGTATTTTATCTTGTCGGGGGCTACTGTAAATGGTTTCATTTGGTGATTTCTTCTCTGATGTTCTTTTTATTGGTGTAGAGGAATTGAATTCATTTTTGTATGTTTACCTTGTATCCCAATACTCTGCTTGACTCTTCTATCAGTTTCAGTAGTTTTCTTGAGTATTTTTTTAGGTTTCTCTGTGTATAAGATCATGTCATCTGCAAATAGAGTTACTTTTACTTCTTCTTTTCCAATCTGGATGCCCTTCATTTTCTTTTTGTAGCCTAATTGCTCTGGCTAGGACTTCCAGCCCAATATTGAATAAGACTGGTGATAAGGCGCATCCTTGTCTGGTTTCTGTTCTCTAGGGAATTATCCTCAGGCTCACTCCATTTAGGATGATGGTGGCTGTTGACTTTGTATAAATGCCCTTTATTATGTTGAGGAATTTTCCTTCTATTCCTATTTTGCTGAAAGTTTTTATCCTGAATGGGTGTTGAATTTTGTCAAATGCCTTTTCTGCATCAATTGATAAAACCATGTGATTCTTGTCTTTTTTTATTTATGTGGTGGATTACATTAATTGTTTTTCTAATGTTGAACCATCCCTGCATACCTGGAATGAATCCCACTTGGTCATGGTGAATTATTTTTTTGACATGTTGTTGAATTCTATTGGCTAGAATTTTTTGAGAATTGTTGCGAATCAGTTCATGAGGGATATAGTTCTGTAATTTTCTTTTTTGTGGTGTCTTCAGCTCATTTTGGTATCAGGGATATGCTGGCTTCATAGATTGAGTTTGGGAGTATTCCGTCCTCTTCTATGGTCTGAAATACCTTTAGTAGTAGTGGAGTAACCTCTTCTCTGAAAGTCTGGTAGAACCGCGCAGTGAAGCTGTCAGAGTCAGGACTTTTTTTGTTGGGAGTTTTTTGATTATCTTTTCAATCTCTTCTTTTGTTATCTGTCAATTTAGCTCTTCTACCTGTGTTTGTGTTAGTTTAGGTAGATAGTGTGTTTCTAGGAATTCATCCATTTCTTCCAGGTTTTCCAATTTGTTAGAGTACAGTTTTTCATAGTAATCTGATATGATTCTTTTAATTTCAGTTGGGTCTGTTGTAATATCACCCATCTCATTTCTCATTTGGGTTAATTCCTGTTTTTCTTTTGTCAGTCTAGCCAATGGTTTACCAATTTTGTTAATTTTTTCAAATACCCAGCTTTTTGTTTGTTAATTCTTTCAATTGTTTTCTGTTCTCTAATTCATTTAATGCTGCTCTAATTTTTATTATTTGTTTTCTTCTGGTTCCTGAGGGTTTCTTTTTTTACTCTCTTTCTTTGTGTCCAAGCTCTAGGGACAGCTCTTTGATTTTGGCCCTTTCTTCTTTTTGTATGTTTGCATTTATTGACATCATTTGACCCCTGAGCACTGCTTTTGCTGTATCCCAAAGGTTCTGATAGGAAGTGTTTTCATTCTCATTGGATTCTATGAGTTTGTTTATTCCCTCCTTAATGTCTTCTATAATCCAGTCTTTTTGGAGCAGGGTATTGTTCCATTTCCAAATATTTGATTTCTTTTCCCTGGTTTTTCTGTTTTTGTCTTCTACTTTTATGGCCTTATGGTCTGAGAAGATGCTTTGTAATATTTCGATGTTTTGGATTCTGCTAAGGCTTGCTTTATGACCTAATATGTGGTCTGTTCTAGAGAATATTTCATGTGCACTAGAAAAGAAAGTATACTTTGCAGCTGTTGGGTGGAGTTTTCTGTATGTCTATGAGGTCAAGTTCGTTGATTGTGGCATTTAGATCTTCTGTGTCTTTACTGAGCTTCTTACTGGATGTCCTATCCTTCACCATATGTGGTGTGTTGAAGTCTCCTACTATAATTGCATAGCTGTCTATCTCACTTTTCAATGCTGTTAGAGTTTGTTTTATGTATCTTGCAGCCCTGTCATTGCGTGCATATGTATTTAATATGGTTATATCTGCCTAGTAAATTGTCCCTTTAATCATTAGATAGTGTCTTTCCTTGTCCTTTGTGGTGGATTTAACTTTAAAGTCTATTTAGTCAGAAATTAATATTGCCGCTCCTGCTTGTTTTTGATTGGTGTTTGCTGGATGTATTTTTTCCATCCTTTGAGTTTTAGTTTGTGTCTCTAAGTCTAAGGTGTGTCTCTTGTAGACAGCATATAGCTGGGTTATGTTTTTTTAATCGAATCTGTGACTCTCTGTCTCTTTATTGGTGCATTTAGTCCATTTACATTCAGTGTAATTATAGATAGGTATGAATTTAGTGTTGTCATTTTGATGCATTTTTCTGTATTGTTGACAGTTTCATTTTCCGCTTACTTTTTTGTGCTGAGAACTTTCTCTTTGTAAATTGTGTGTTTGTCTTCTTCGTTGTAGATGAATTTGTTTTTGCTGAGTCTTTATGTTTATCTTGGTTTTTTTATTTTGAAGTTTCGGATTGTTAGTGTTATTTGTGGTTACCTTAAAAAAATTTTTAAAAATATTTACCCCTGTTTTTCTAAGTATGAACCTACTTTGTATCCCCCTATATTGCTTTGATTTCCTCTCCATGTGGAAGGTTTATGCCTGCTGTATTTCATCCCTCTTTATTGATTTTTATCATCTTTTACATAATGATGTCAGTGATTCCATGTTTTGAGCATTTTTTAAGATCTTATTTCATTTTTCTGATTTCCCTATCTTAGTTGATATCAGGATGCTCTGTTCTGTGGCCTTGTGTTGTGTTGATATCTGACATTATTGACTTTCTATCCAGAGAATTCCCTTAAGTATTTCTTGTAGTTTTGGTTTGGTTTTTGCAAATTCTCTAAGCTTGTGTTTATTTCTAAATGACTTAATTTTCCCTTCTTATTTGAGAAAGAGGTTTGTTGGATATATGACTCTTGGCTAGCAATTTTTCTCCTTCAGTGCTGTGTGTATGTCATCCCATTGCCTTCTTGCCTGCATGTTTTCTGCCAAGTAGTCGGAACTTATTCGTATTCATTCTGCTTTGTAGGTAACTTTTCATTTATCCCTGGCTGCTCTTAAAATTTTCTCTTTATCTTTGGTTTTGCAATTTTGATGATAATATGTCTTGATGATTTTCTTTTGGGATCTGCCTTTTATGTGATTTGATGAGCACCTTGGATAAATATCCTTTCATTTTCTGCCATGTCAGGGAAGTTTTCTGCCAACAAATCTTCAATAATTTTCTCTGTATTTTCTGTCATCCCTTCTTCTTCTGGAATTCTAATCACACACAAGTTGTTCTTGATAGAGTCCTACTTGATTCTTAGTGTTTCTTCATTTTTGTAAATTCTTTTATCTGATTTTTCTTCAACTACATTGGTGCCAAGTGCCTTATCTGCCATCTCCACAATCCTGCATTTCAATTCCTCAATTCTGCTTCTCTGACTTCCTATTGATTTGTCTAATTCTGTCATTTTATTGTTAATCTTTTGGATTTCTGAATGCTGTCTCTCTATGGATTCTTATGGATTCTTGCAGCTTATTAAATTTTTCATTATGTTCTTGAATAATCTTTTTAATTTCTTCAACTCCTTTATCTGTGTGTTCTTTGGCTTTTTTTTGTACATTGCCTGATTTCATTCCTGATGTTGTCCCTGAAGTCTTGAAGTGTTCTGTGTGCTTATCTTCTGTATTCTACATCTGGCAATTCCAGGATACATCTTCCTCTGGGAGAGACCTTGATTCTCTATTTTGGGAATTTGTAGAAGCAATCATGGTCTGCTTCTTTATGTGATTTGATATCGACTGCTGTCTCTGAGCCATCTGTAAGTTATTGTAATAATTTATTTTATGTTTGCTCACAGTGTCCTTTTTGTTTTATTTTGTTTCGATATACTCAGATAGGCTACTAGAGTATCCTAACTTGGTCTTTGGAGCCCTTGAAGCACTAATATCCTGTTACCAGATGGTTAGAACTGTTACTGGGTATATAAGCCTAGGAGTCCCTTCACTGTTCTTTAATAGAATCAGCTCAGGTGTCCTGACAGTCAGCCACCTACTGTGTGGTTTAAGCTCTCACCTACTATCTTAGAGGAGTAGTGGTGATGGTTGTATACACTGGTTTCTGGTAGCAGCATGGGGTAGCACCCTGAGGAGGGTAGGGTGCTGGCAGCTTTCCCCCAAGTGTCAGTGAGGATGTGGTGTCTCTGTTCTCTAGAGTGCTGTGTTGGGTGGGCTCTGCAGCTGTGCCTTAGGCACCCAATGCTTATATCCGTAAAGACTGGTAGGCACCATTATCCTCAGACCCCTTTCGTGTGGTGCTAGGTGGCATGGATTAAGCCTCAGCCCTCCGGTCTGTACTGTGGGTAGGTGAAGGCTCTGTTTAATAAGTAGAGCAGTATCAGACCTCCAAATCCTGCCTCTCCATCACACAGCTGAAACAATTACAGTCAGACCTCTAACAGATTTGCCTTTGCATAATAGCCACCTGGTAGGGAACATAATTTTGAGGTTAATGAATAGCTTGAACATGATGAATGCATTCTAACAAATACATCTCATCAGTTAAAACTGTATATTGAGGTGTTTATGACATTTTACTTCTTTTGTTGTAGGTTACCCTTGAGTCATCAGATTATTAACCACCTGATAAATCCACTAGAATCCTTCCTACCTACTTAAGGTGGCCTAGTGAATCCAGGGTTTCTGATAAATACACTCATTTTAATACAATGAGCTCAGTGTAAAATCATGTGTTTCCTTCCATGACTTTTGTTATGAGAATCCATTTCAAAATAATTTTTCATATTTATGATCAAATTAATGAGCAAAATATTGTAAAACTTTTAATATCTATGCTCTCCTTCTAAGTAAGAATTTTTCATCCCATGGATAATGGCAGGCCTGATACATGTTATACACTAAAAGACAGTCTAGGAGTGGTAAATACACTCATAAGAAGAATTTTAAAGGTAACTACTTCAGGTGAGGTAATCAGTGAGTTCTAAATAATACATGACCAATCTCATGAGGTAGAGGAAGAGGGATGCTTCTGTTGGCAAAGGAGGTTGGGTGGAACTTTTAGATTCAGGTACGCAGAGTCATTGAAACTCACAGAGACAGTGTCATCTCAATTCAAAATTCTTCCATCCATTTGTTGATTCATTTAACAAACATTTTACTGACTGAGTGATCTACATCAAGCCATTTGGCAGGCAATTCTGAGCAAAATGTTCTCTTTGCTCACAAAATGCTCGTGATTTATCAAAAGAAAAGGTCAAGAGAAAAGATGTTTCAGTACGTTGTAAAAATCGCTATCATATTAATAATCGTACCACTAGGCTTGTCGTTCTACTAGGCTTCTGTCATCCTAAATAACCACTTGTGAAAAAAAATTAGACAGTGAAAAACTTATGAATAGCAGCTGAAGATTGTCTCATATAATGCTGGAAGATTGCAAGCACCTCAGGTTGGAAGGCACTCAGAGTGTGACTGGGGAAAAGCTGCCTCCTCAAGGTACACTCGACCTTAATGACGTAGATGGAGTCAAGCTTTCAGGACCTTCATTTGCTGGTATGGCATGACTCAGAATTGGAAGAACCAGCTGCGAACATCCACTAATAATCAGTATGGAATTTATGAAGTATGAATCTAGGGAAATTGAAAGTCAACAAAAATTATATGAAATGTATAACGATCAATATCCTGGGCATTAGATAGCTGAAAAGAACTAGTAGTTGCTGTTTGGGTTAAGGCAATCGTATGGTCTACTACGCCAGGAATGAAAAATTAAAGAGGAACAGCATCACATTCATCTTCAAAAAGAACATTTCAAGATCTATCCTGAAGTACAATGCTGTCAGTAATAGAAAAATATCGAGCAAGGGCTGGGGTTTGGGGACCATGGTTTAAGGGGACTTCTAAGTCAATTGGCAAAATAATTCTATTATGAAAACATTCTGCATCCCACGTTGAAATGTGGCATCTGGGGTCTTAAATGCTTACAAGTGGCCATCTAAGATGCATCAATTGGTCTCAACCCACCTGGATCAAAGGAGAATGAAGAACACCAAGATCACACGATGACTAAGAGCCCAAGAGACAGAAAGGGCCACATGAACCAGAGACCTACATCATCCTGAGACCAGAAGAACTAGTTGGTGCCCAGCCACAATCGATGACTGCCCTGATAGGGAGCACAACAGAGAACCCCAGAGGGAGCAGGAGATCAGTGGGATGCAGACCCCAAATTCTCACAAAAAGACCATACTTAATGGTCTGACTGAGACAAGAGGAACCCGAACGGTCATGGTCCCCAAACCTTCTGTTGGCCCAGGACAGGAACCATTCCCGAAGACAACTTATCAGACATGAAAGGGACTGGACAATGGGTAGGAGAGAGATGCTGATGAAGAGTGAGCTATTTATATCAGGTGGACACTTGAGACTGTGTTGGCATCTCCTGTCTGGAGGGGGGATGGGAGGATAGAGAGAGTTGGAAGCTGGCAAAATTGTCATGAAAGGAGAGACTGGAATGGCTGACTCATTAGGGGGAGAGCAAGTGGGAGTACGGCGTAAGGTGTATATAAACTTATATGTGACAGTCTGACTTGATTTTTAAACGTTCATTTGAAGCTCAATAAAAGTTCATAAAAAAAAGGAAAGATCAAAATGGATGTCAGAAGAGACTCTGAAACTTGCTCTTGAATTTTGAGTAGCTAAAGCGAATAGAAGGAATGATGAAGTAAAATAGTTGAACAGAAGATTTCAAAGGGTGGCTTGAGAAGATATAGTAAAGTATTATAGGGAAATGTACAAAGACATGGTATTAGAAACCAAATGGAAAGAACACACTCAGCATTTCTCAAGCTGAAAGAACTGAAGAATAAATTCAAGCCTTGAGTTGCAATATTGAAGGATTCTGCTGGGAAAATACTGAACAATGGAGGAAGCATCAAAAGAAGATGGAAGGAATACACAGAGCCACTGTACCAAAAGGAATTGGTCAATGATCAACCATTTTAGGAGGCAGGATATGGCCAAGAACCAATGGTAGTGAAGGAAGAAGTCCAAGCTGCACTGAAGGCATTAAGAAAAAAGGGTCCAGGAATTAAGGACTACCAATTGAGTTGTTTCAACAAATGGATGCAGTACTAGAGGTGTTCACCTGTCTATACCAAGAAATTTGGAAGACAGCTACCTGGCCAGACAAAAGTGCCCATTCCAATGAACGGTGATCCCACAGAAAGTGGAAATTTTCAAACAATATCATTAATATCACACACAAGTAAAATTTTGCTGAAGATTATTCCAAAGCAGTGGCGACAGTACATTATGGGAACTGCCAGAAATTCAAACTGGACTAAGAAGAGGACATAAAACAAGGGTTATCGTTGCTGTGTAGATCATAACAAATTATGGATAACACTACAAAGAATGGGAATTCCAGAACACTTAATTGTGCTTATAAGGAAACTGTACGTGGACCAAGAGGCAGTTGTTCAAACAGAACAAGGGGGTTCAGCAAGGTTTAAAATCAGAAAAGGTGTATATCAGGGTCATATCCTTTCACCATATTTATTGAATCTGTATGCTGAGCAAATAATCCAAGAAGATGGAGTATATTAACAAGAATGTGACATCTGGATTGGAGGAAGGATCATTAACAACCTGTGATATGCAGAGGACATGACCTTGCTTGCTGAAAGCCAAGAGGACTTCAAGCACTTACTGATGAATATCGAAGACTAGAGCCTTCAGTATGGTTTACACCTCAAAATAAACAACAACAACAAAAAAAAAACCAAATCCAAAAATCTTCACAAGTGGACCAATTAGAGTATCGCGATAAATGGAGAAAAGATTGAAGTTGTCAAGGATTTCATTTTACTTAGATTCACAATAATGCCCACAGAAGCAGCAGTCAACAAATCAAAGGATGCATTGCACTGGGAAAATCTGCTGCAAAAGACCTCTTTAAAGTGTCCAAAAGCAAAGATGTTACTTTAGGGACCAAGATGTGTCTGACCCAAGCCATAGTATTTTAACTCACCTCATATGCAGACGAAAGCGGGACGATGAATAAGGAAGGTCAAAGAAGATCTGATGACTTTGAATTATGGTGTTGGCAAAGAATACCACGGACTGACAGAAGAATGAACAAATCCTTCTTGGAAGAAGTTCAGCCAGAATGCCCCTTAGAAGCAAGCATGGTGACACATTATCTCACGTGCTTTGGACATGTTATCAGGTGGGACCAGTACCTTGAGAAGGACATCATGCTTGGAAAAGTAGAGGGTCAGAGAAAAAGAAGATTCTCAACTAGATGGATTGACACAGCAGCTGCAAAAATGGGCTCAAACATAGTGGTGATTTTGTGAATGGAGAAAGATAGGCTGTGTTTCTTTCTGTTGTACGTGATGTCGCTATGAGTCGCAACCAACTGATGGTAACTAACAAGAACACAAATATTTGTTCTCAAGTACTTGGTTGGGCAACAATCTAGCTAACGGAATCTTAATATATTGCATAACGGAGTCCAGAAAATGTTTCCTGTTTGAGATAAAACCTCTGATCAGAAGAATGATTCATAAAGATTCAGAGTAGTGAAGCATCAGAATCTTGTTGACGTGTCATATAGTGTTTAAATCATTTCTAGTTGTCTGTTGGAGTAATGTCCCCTCAGATTTGTATTTAAAGCAATTTACAATTTTTAGCTTATTATTATTATATGTAATTGGTAGGTCCTCAACACCAGTCTCCATAAGAGATTACTTTTTCTTCCTTCCTTTTATTTTAATTAACTCCCTTGAATCTCTTATGAACAAACTGATAAAACTGTAGCAAGTGTGCAATTTTGTGCACAATTGCAAACATAGTCATTCTTTGTTATGAAAAGTGGGTTCCTTTAATCTGAGAGCGTTCCTAAAATATCCTTCTCTTAGAAAAGCATATTTTCGTTTCAGTTTAAATAATTAAGGGAAAAAAATCCAGAAAAATTCTATCTGGCAATTAGAAAGCATATTCTAATTGAGTTATCGATAGTATCCTGGTCCTGTGATTTTTGTAGAGTATGTGAAATTGGGAAATATTAACAGATGGGTATACTTTCCCAATTGCCCCTTTGATTTAAATCCTTCTCCAGAAAAACACTGGAATTAAAGTTCTTATTCAAATAATTGAATGTTTTCTAATATTACAAAAGGAATAATATCCATCATTTATTGTTTGACTTTTGTTTATGCCATATGCCCTTAGGGGAAAAAGAGTATCAACACTCCCTGCATACGGCAAGTCACTTGTAATTTGGAATAAATGTCTAGATAATAAAATTAGACAACTCTACACATACAATGGTAATTACCATTGACATCTCAGGCATCACATATTTTCTATATGTAGATGCAGTACTCAAAGCTGCCTGAATATGCAGGGATACATATAAACTGTAGCATGATAGATTTTTTTAAAATAATTTTTATTGTGCTTTAAGTGAAAGTTTACAAATCAAGTCAGTCTGTCACATATAAGCTTATATACACCTTACTACATACTCCCATTTACTCTCCCCCTAATGAGCCAGCCCGCTCCCTCCTGCCAGTCTCTCCTTTCGTGACCATTTTTCCAGTTTCTAACCCTCTCTACCCTCCCATCTCCACTCCAGACAGGAGATGCCAACACACTCTCGCGTCCACCTGATACAAGTAGCTCACTCTTCATCAGCATCTCTCTCCAACCCATTGTCCAGTCCCTTCCATGTCTGATGAGCTGTCTTCGGGAATGGTTCCTGTCCTGGGCCAACAGAAGGTTTGGGGACCAAGACCACCGGGATTCTTCTAGTCTCAGTCAGACCATTAAGTCTGGTCTTTTTATGAGAATTTGGGGTCTGCATCCCACTGTTCTCCTGCTCCCTCAGGGGTTCTCTGTCGTGCTCCCTGTCAAGG